>NC_092206.1:72199318-72244594 GCF_043381705.1 Parasteatoda tepidariorum
CAAGCCACAAATAAACAAACGAAGTGTTTGATCGTTTAAATAGCTGCTCGCCAGATTTTATTGCATTATAAAGAAAAGTAATTGATATTCGATTTTTGATTAATAATTGATTTATGTGGATAGTGGCATTTATGTGGATAGTGGCATAGAATTTAGCATTGCGTCATGGTAAATGTTATTCCTACTAAGTGGAAGTAGTTGTGTTTTTTTTTTAATTATTCTCAATTACAGTTGTAAAAACCTTATTTTGAAATTAGTATGAAAAGTATGAATTTATTTTTTATTGCTTTTATGTAAAATTAAATGATTTTGCTTTAACTTTTAAAAATGGTTTTAGCGAAGAAATACTAATTGAAGAGTTGCAAGATGTTTTTGAGAAATCTTCTTTTTACCATGGGTTTTGTCAAAAAGATTTTCTTAGATCATCGACCTTCATGCATTCTTGTCAAAGGGTCAGCCCATTTAATTTGCTTTATTTTGATAATTTTTCTAACTCCAAGTTCATTTTAAAAAATCCTGTAAAGTTCTAAATTATCTTTTCTTCTCCACATGAATCGTTTGTTTCTTATTTGCTTAAATATGAATTCGTGACTTTTAATGCATATAATTTTTTATTTCAATTTTGATAAGGATTCCAATAATGTGTGCGATTAATATAGAACACCCTGCAAATTAAATCAATAAATTATGTGAAAATGATTTTGAAGTGATTAACAATGAAGTTATCAAATTTAACGAAAAACAATTGTTATCGTATTGTATATGTAAAAAATATGCGTCTAACGTAATACAGTGCATAATGTGTACACTGCAAAAAAATTTCGGATAAAATTACAGTTTAAAGTACCAACAATTAGGTATGTCATCTATGAAATCCATTTTACTGTAAAATCGTAAATTATCATACCCCAATTTTTACAGTATCATTTATTTAATTTGAGGGATTCAACCATTATACGGTTATTTTAACTGCAAAAACTACGGTACATTTTTTTTCCGTGAAAATGTTCCGGCAAAAGTAGATTTTACGGTAAAAAGTACCGTCAGCTAGAATATAGGCACTTTTTACAGGAATTTTTCGCAATGTAGGTAAGTGTTCTATTAATAACATGAAAATAAGCAAATAAGCGTTTCCTTTTGCTTTGATATTTTTTTAAAAAAAAAAGTACCTTTCCTAATTTCATATTTGTATATTGAATAAAATTTTTATAATTAACTAAACATGCAAGCATTTTTGACACATTTTTATTAAAAGATGTAATAAAGTTCGAAAAACAAATAATTAAAAAACAAAGCACTTGATTTGAAAGTATTTTATTGCTGAACACATAAAATTGATTTAAAATTTTTATAGCAAGAATATTCTTCTAAAAGTCATGACTAATTACAATTTTAGTTTTGATGGTTGAAATAAGAAGAAAATAAATATTTGTTATGATATAAAAATCCATTACATGAACAAAAACCCCATTCATAAATTGTTTTAATGATGTTCAGATTTAAAATAAAAAAAAATTGTTATGAGTATAAATTCCTTTTAAAATATCATTAAATATAATTAATATTTGAAAAGTATTTTTTCAGTAATATTGTATTTAAAATAACAGAGACATTGAATTTAGTATGCTTTACAGTAACAGAGTAATATCGTTGTATATTCACCATTGCAAATAACATTTTAATCACAAGAAAAATTCTGTGTAAAGTAAGAATATATAAGAAGAAAGAATGGATAAAAATTTGCGATAATAGTTGTTATTGAGAAAAAGTTGTTTTTATAAATTTAAAAAAAATGAATTTCAGAAATTTTACGGTAACAAATGTAACAAAATTGTTATTTTTATATTCTTTGTCAATTAAGGTTTTTGTAATGTTTATTTCTAAAATATTTATTTTCCAAATATCACTCAAGAGAAAAATTATCATCTGACCATCCAAGAGTTGTTTTGCTCATTTATTTTGTTAGATTTTGACTGAAAAGCAAGAATAATATTTTTATTTATTTTTTGATAAAACATTGTATTTAGTTCCAAAATTTCTTAGCAAAATAAAATAATAAAAAAAAACATAATCAAGTACTGAAATACAGTAAAAATGTTTTATTTTCAAATTCAAAGAAGCTTAAAATACACAAAACACGGCTCAATGTTGAACACTAATAAGGGGCAAATTTGACTCAACCTTAATAAGATGTTAAATATAACCATATTTTCGTTAAAGTTGAAGTATAGTAATGTGTAATAAAATTGCAAATTATGATAATCAGGTTTAACTTAGAATTATATTAATGAGTTCAACTTAGAACCATATTATGGAATTCAACTTAGAACCATATTAAGGTGTTTAACTTACTACCATTTTAAGGAATTCAATTTAAAACCATTTAAGGAATTCAACTTAGAAACATAATAAAAAATCCTGCATAGAACCATGTAAAAGAATTCAATTTAAAACCATTTAAGGAACTCAACTTAGAACCATATAAAGGAATTCAATTTAAAACCATTTAAGGAATTCAACTTAGAATCATATTAAGGTATTCTACTGAGATCCATATTACAGTATTCAACTTAGAACCATATTAAGGAATTCAACTTAGAACCATATTAAGGAATTCAACTTAAAACTACATTAAAGAATTCAACTTTCAGCCACATTCCGATATTCAACTTAGAACCATATTAAGGATCAGCAAAATTAAACAATATTATATTTCAACAAGCTCTGAATTTTCTAGCAGTGTATAATGAACTAGTATATTGTACTGGTAGTAAATATGAATTTAACTCACAAAAAATATTCAAGGAAATGAAATATTTATTTATGATACATTGCTAAAATAAAACTCAAAGACAACATTTATAAATCCCCCCCCCCTAAAAAATACTAAATAATTTACAAATCACAACAAATACGTGAATTTGTAAACGTTGTTTTTTTAAAAATTTATTCTCACAATAAATGAACACTTTAAAATTAAAACTTAAGGTGGTAAAGAGTACTTTTAAATATTTAAACAAATATTGTCTCATATAATAAACAACTTAGTAACATGTTGTAAAGTTTTGATATATTGTATTAAAAATAAATAAATAATGCTTTCAGTTGATTAATTTTTTTAAATAGAATCACTTATGTTAATAATGTGAAATTGATAATATTATAAATGAGTATAACTTAATCAATATTGTATAATAATCATTTGTGATAAAGTTAAATGTTGAACTGAATTAATGAGCACGCAGTTTGATTAAAAATGAAGGCCATTAAACAACTCCCTGAATTAGTCAGTATAAAAGGATTTTTCTGAATTGAAATTTGAATGCATACATTTTAAAAATAAAAAAATCTTTTGTAATATATTACAATTAAAGAGATGATGTCATTATTTTTATTCTTAATGAAATATCTTCTTATTTAAATAAATGGTAGATAAGTGAAAAAAATACAGGTAAGCAATTGCTTACTATCCACAATATAAAACACATAACTTCCGATTAAATATAATCGTAATAAATAATTAACAGCGATACTATCCATTTTCTTGCCCGATCGCGCAATAATAATAAACTATACACAATTATGAAATCAATCCGTAATTCTTATGATGTAACTCTTTTTATAGAAAAATGCTTCGTAGACGTTACTTTCAATGAAAGTTAAGATGTAATATTCTTAAGTCTACCCAACAAAAGAAGTCTCGAATGCTGTACATGTAAATAGTACTTTCGGCATTTATGCAATATATATATCATCATTAAATTTGTAAATCAACAGATTTCAAAACTCTTTAGTTAATCTTCACTGAATTTTGAATATGCAGGATGGTCCTAAAATATATGTCAAAAATGTAAAGGTATGTAGAGGGGTCCTAAATAAGCATATTTCGTATAGGATTGTGTGTGCTGTAATACCGCCTTGAGCCGGTAGGGAATCGAATTTTCTTTTGTCTTTAACTTGTCTTTTCAGTTTCCTTTGATTCCACAAGCTAGTGCTTTAATGTGTCATTACCGCACACACATTCCTATCCGAAATATACTTATTTATGTTCCCTCTACCTACCTTTACATTTTTGACATATATTTTAGGACCACTCTGATTATTTGCATGATTTTTCTGTTGGGCAACTATTTTGCAGAACTTAAAAAAGCTGATAATAAACATAAAAGTTTGGTAAAAATATATAGTTAGGTTTTAAAAGATAATACGTTTAAACAATATTTGATACATGCAACTTTTCAAACAATTAGAATGCAGTTAAAATGCAGAGGAAAAAGTTAAATAATCTTTCATATGTAAGGCCTAAAAGCAAAAGTAAAACAAACGCTTGCATTAAGTTAAGCTATTTTCAATTTCCTAATACAAATAAACAAAGTACATTTATAATACTTGAAGGACTAGATGTTCCTCATTTTAGTTAGGAACTTTCAAAATAAAAATTTTTAAATTTCAGATTATTTAATCCTAGTAGTGGAAAAAATATTAAAAATAAACAGATAAATAAATTCGTATTTATTTTTTGAATCCAACACTGATAACATGCAATTTTAACACAAATGTTTGAAAACGTTTTATAACACGAGGTAAAAATATATATATATATATGCAGACATGGGTCGAAAATTCATGTTTAGTAAAATGTAAAAACAAAAACAAGAACATTATCAAAACTTGACGGAGCATTATCGAGATCAATTAGAGGAAAATAAGAAATTAATTAAATCGAAGATAAAGAAATAGAACAAATAAATCAAATCAAAAAACCAGTTCCATTTTTAGGAAGAAGCTAAGAATTAGGACAATGAAAAAATTTTAATGATTTTAAACCCTTCTTTTCTAAAATCGACCTCAATAATGATTTATTAAATTTGGATAACGTTCTTTTTTTCTCCCTTCAAAATTAGATTGCGACACATTTTTAATTTCATCAATTAAAAATAAACAACAATTCAAATATTACGAAACATCCTAAACCATAATAATTTCCAGTTTTAAATTTAATGGAAATCTTAAATGTTTTTGATGACCACACATTCCAAGTTATTTTAGGTTTTGAAATTAAATGATTTTCATTTCATATAATTTAGTATGAAAAGAAATAATGTGCGTAATCGTTAAAACAAGCCTTTTAACTGACAATTTGGATTATTTTTTTATGAATTTATTTCCTTAAAATTACCATGATTTTGTCTTTGATCGAAGTACCTAATGACGAACGCAGAACACTATACAACACCTATAAAATATTTATATACTCTCTGTGGATAATAAGCAACTACATAAAATACATTTACATATATTTATATAGACAAACTGTATTCAATATTGTATATTGTACACTCACAGGAAAAAAAAAAGATGAAATGAAAACAAAATCTTTGGTCTCAAAATAATTAAAAATGATTTACAAACAAATATCATTCATTTTTTTCATCTACTTTAAACTTACCCTGTGTATCATTTACATTTACACCTCATATTTAAAAAAAATATTTGAAGCTTAAAGTTCTTTGGTTTCCAGGGTAGCAAAATGGAACTCCGGAATTGAACGCACTATACAGAATTAAGTAGATATCCCAAAGCAGTGTCAATGTTCTTGATCAATAGTCCCTCTAAACTGAGATCCTTTATGTCCGTTATTGCAAATCACGCTCAAATTGCGCCAAAGGAAGAGATTTCCAGCCAAATCTCATTACCTTGTGCAATGAATTCACTTAAAAACGATCTGATACAGCTTCTTTTGCAAATCTTATGATATGTTTGTACTAATAAATAAAAGCACCACTAATCTTTTAATTTTTTCAATTGCTTTAAACAAAACAGGAAAAAATCCCACTTCTATAAAAGTTAATCTTCATAAGACGAACAAAATTAACAAGTCTTGACTACGTTATTTGAAATCACTTACGATTTCAAAGTATTAAAAATACAATAAAAGGAACAATATCAACTTTGGAAGTGACCAATTGGAACAAAATAGCTTCATCGTAGAGAATTTTATACAGCGCAGGCGTTTTGTGAAGACCTGAATCAGCTCGTCGGTTGAAGGCATGTATATGAAACGGTCCTTTTCGTCAGTTCCGCTGCCGTATATATTCGTTTAGCAACCGGATCACCACTGAGAAAACCGTTGGCTGATGTGTGTCACTTAGAAATCACGACCAATGTCTCGTCTGAAGGAATTGTCTTAAAAATTGTTCACTAGCATCGTTCGGCTTTGAAGTTGTTCGGACTGATGGGAGAGGCAGCGGCTAGGCTTGGGTTAGCACCAGTCGTTGTCCTCGCAGCACTTGGTGTGTAATAGTATGAAGGGTCTGAAAGAAAAAATAAATAAAGCTATTGAGTCA
The DNA here is from genome assembly GCF_043381705.1 of Parasteatoda tepidariorum. NCBI lineage: Eukaryota > Metazoa > Arthropoda > Arachnida > Araneae > Theridiidae > Parasteatoda > Parasteatoda tepidariorum. Next base: position 72,205,666 of record NC_092206.1, read on the forward strand.
TCATCATAACACCTATAAATGCAAAAGTTACAGAAAGTTACTCATAATATGAAAAAATTACAACACCGGAATTTTTTTATGAGTCAAAGTAAGGAGACTTTCTACCAAAGATTCACTTTCAAAGTAATAAATAAATTAGTTCACAATTCATAAATTTACAAGTTTGAAGGTGTTCTGCATTAAGTGTTTGTTCAAGTTGAAATAGTATTATGTAAATAAGTATACTATTTAGAATGGATTTTGCTACGCAATAGGAATAAACTAGATACTTTAAAATCTATGTAAGGAATTTGAACAATATGGTGCAAAAGTGCACACAATACTCTCCCCCTGTGTAAAAAAATAAGAGGGTCGTACAGAAAGGATAATCTTTGTATACAGGGTGATTCTAAAAAGATGGGCAAATTTTAGGAAGTGATAGTACACACCCAAGCAAACAATTTTTATTAAAGAATGCATGGTCAAAAACAAACCGCAAAGGTGCTGGCGCATTTGGAAAGTTGTTTGATGCAAACGTGAAAGCTCCATTCCTGTTGCGAGTTACTGCGCTGCGTTACTTGTCCCCAAGCTTTCGGCCGCTGCAGGGAAAGTTCGTGATATGCTTGGTTTGTTTCAGAATGTTCGCCTATCTTTTCTTCGCCGCTGTACTACGTGCATAGCCGCTGCCGGCTACTGTTTTGAACACTTATTGTAATCACATGCCATTAAATTTGCTTTTGTAACTTAACTTCATCGTTCTTAGTGTGTTTTTGCCTCATGTAAGAACATAAACTTTGACGCCCACTAGCGGTTTTGCGTTTGGTTTTCGACCATGCATTCTTTGATAAAAACTGTTTGCTTGGGTGTGTACTAACACTTTCTAAAATTTTGCCCATCGTTTTAGAATCACCCTGTATTTAAGCTTTGTATCATACATCAGCTTACAAAGGCATAAGAAACCCACTATATGTTTTCATAGAAGGCACAAGAAGCTCAAATCATTGGGCCTTTCGCATTTTATATGCTTCTTCACATTTTACATGTTCTAATCAATACACTGCTTAGAACGTAGTGGCTAATGTATCTAACTGTTTTAACAATCACTTTATCGTGGACATCATATAGCTGGATTAATGTCGCCTTGACAACGCAAGAAAAACAGATAGAACATAGAGATAAATATCACCCATGCCCGAAGTGGGATTCGAACCCGGGATCTTCCTGATGCGAGGCCACTCCTTGGCCTTCGTCCTAGTTTCGTCATTCTAGTGAACAATCTCCCATAATGCACTAAGATGAGGTTTCGAATTTAGGAAACATTTTCATCATATAATTTAGTTGTTGTTAATTTACGTCGCACTAGAGCTGCACAATGGGCTATTGGCGACGGTCTGGGAAACATCCCGGAGGATGATCCGAAGACCTCCTCTGCGGAGGGGATGGCACCCCCGCTTCGGTAGCCCGACGACCTGCGCGCGAAGTCAAGCACTTTACGGTAGCACAGTTTAACGAGGACCAATACCACACACCCTCGGTCCCTACGCAGACTGATCCAAGTGGTCACCNACAAAAAGCAAAGGTGCTGGCGCATTTGGAAAGTTGTTTGATGCAAACGTGAAAGCACCATTCCTGTTGCGAGTTACTGCGCTGCGTTACTTGTCCCCAAGCTTTCGGCCGCTGCAGGGAAAGTTCGTGATATGCTTGTTTTGTTTCAGAATGTTGGCCTATCTTTTCTTCGCCGCTGTACTGCGTGCATAGCCGCTGCCGGTCACTGCTTTGAACACTTATTGTAATCACATGCCATTAAATTTGCTTTTATAACTTCATCGTTCTTTGTGTGTTTTTGCCTCATGTAAGAACATAAACTTTGACGCCCACTAGCGGTTTTTCGCTTTGTTTTCGACCATGCATTCTTTGATAAAAAATGTTTGCTTGGGTGTGTACTATCACTTCCTAAAATTTTGCCCATCTTTTTAGAATCACTCTGTATTTAAGCTTTGTATCATACATCAACTTACAAAGGCGTAAGAAACCCACTATATGTTTTCATAGAAGGCACAAGAAGTTCAAATCATTGGGCCTTTCGCATTTTATATGCTTCTTCACATTTTGCATGTTCTAATCAATACACTGCTTAGAACGTAGTGGCTAATGTATCTAACTTTTCTGACAATCACTTTATCGTGGAGACCATATAGCTGGATTAATGTCGCCTTGACAACGCAAGAAAAACAGATAGAACATAGATATAAATTTCACCCATGCCCGAAGTGGGATTCGAACCCGGGATCTTCCTGATGCGAGGCCACTCCTTGGCCTTCGTCCTAGTTTCGTCATTCTAGTGAACAATCTCCCACAATGCACTACGATGAGGTTTCGAATTTAGGAAACATTTTCATCATATAATTTAGTTGTTGTTAATTTACGTCGCACTAGAGCTGCACAATGGGCTATTGGCGACGGTCTGGGAAACATCCCGGAGGATGATCCGAAGACCTCCTCTGCGGAGGGGATGGCACCCCCGCTTCGGTAGCCCGACGACCTGCGCGCGAAGTCAAGCACTTTACGGTAGCACAGTTTAACGAGGACCAATACCACACACCCTCGGTCCCTACGCAGACTGATCCAAGTGGTCACCCACCCGCACACTGACCGCAGTCAGTGATGCTTGACTTCGGTGATCTGCTCATATAATTCAGAGTTCCCGTCTAGTTACAAATCACGTGATTTCTTGGCGAAATGATTCTCAAAATTAAACAAATATAGCTCAAGGATTGCTGAACTGTCAAAAGTGAGAGCTTTATTTTTTAAAGTGTGGTGATGCCTTCAGAACCGAAATGATACCGACATAAATAAATTGCGATTTTAAACCCTATTTCTGAAGAGGTTCTTAGTAAAAATTAATGCAAGACTCATTAAAAAAGCTGAATTTAAAAAAAGAGTGGAAATCACTCCTATAAACAATAAATGTTTCATTTATAAATTTAAATTTTTATATCAAGTATATTCTGAACTTTGATTTTAACTTCCTGTGTTCTTCAATTGAAACAAGGACTGTTACTTACTGATTATTCCACTCGAACCGTAGCCATACGCACTGTATGCTGCGGGTGAGTATTGTGTATAGGGAGACGTGTATGCTGCATATTCTGCACCAGTTACACCACCTCCTGCCCCTGGTCCCGTTACTAGAAAGAAAAAAATATTGTGTTAGATTTTTGTACTAAACATTTTCGCACAAATCAATTATATGGTGAAACAATCAACTGAAATTAGATTTTTGACCTTTTTTTACGCAATTAAGCATTTTGACAGAAACAAAATTAACAAAACGTAATCAGTAACAAAATGTAATCAGACATTCCAAAACGTGTATAGTACGCAGTATACGTGTATAGTATGTATAGTACGCAAAAAATATATAATAGTAAATAAATGGATCATTCTGAATAACTTTTGATCTAATGATCGGATCGTCACGTTCTAGGACTCATTGCTAATGGTTTGAAGCGGTGACCTCAAATATGCTAATTAGTTACCACAGACGATGTTTCAAGTTACGAAATCGGGCGTCAAAATGTACTATCTCTTATTAAACATAACTTTTTTCTCTCGATGGATTCGGATTTATGACTCCTAAAATATTGAGGATAGCCACAAAAGAGAAATATGGTCCCAATTGTTCGGTCAAGAGAGTGGTCCGAAGTTTGGACTCTTTAATGCTAATTTTACTTTCTGCGGATTTTGTCAAATCTCTAAAACTTTTTAAGAGAATTGAAAATTTTTGCCTACAATTATAAAATTTGTTTATCTTAAGATAATTCCAAGCAAAAAATATGCTTTCGTAATTATTTATTATTTTATTTAATAGTAGTCAAAAAATTTTGAATTGTGAGGTATATAATTTTTTATATCTTTTTAAAGAATGCAGTTTTACAAAGGCAAAATACAAAATTTGAGCAAAATCAGTCGAATAGTTCCTGAGAAATAGGATTTTAAAAATACGACTTTTTTACTATTCGATTTTCGCGAGAAGGGAAAGATCCGATAATTGTATCAAAAGCTATTCAGGGTGGTCCGTTCGTTTTTTTGCGCACTATACAAAATCAGTCAAAACTTCATATTTTTTTTTCTTTGCTAGACTATAATTTGCTAGACTTTGATTATATTTTACTAGACTTTAATTTGCAAGACTATGTGAATTATAGTCTACAGACTATAATTTGCTAGACTTTAATTATATTTTGCTAAACTTTAATTTGCAAGAATATATGAATTATAGTCTAGTCATTATAGTAAGTTTTCTCGCTTTGATTCTTATTAGCTTCAGAAATATCTATCGATGAAAAACGTAACATTAATAAACGTAACATAACCTAAATCTTAAATAAAAAATAACTTGTATAAAGCACCCATTTTATCAATTTAGGTTGGAGAAAAAAAAGCATAACAGCCATGTTTTCACATCATGGAAAGCAACACCTTCCAATACCTTGCTGAGTACGCAGATCTCTATGAAATTGACGACTTGCAGACATTATCGCTCTGTTCATCTAAGTTTCTGATTCTTTTTTACAAGATTGGAACACAATCCACGCGATTTCGCTTCTGGTTTCTTCACCTTCAGCAGACAACGGAATCCATTCTTATGAGGGGTGCACAGAAAACAGTAGCTAGCGATTGTTTGTTTTTAGGTGGTATGGAATTAATTTTTTTTCCTCTTTTACCTCGTCTCTTTAGGTTACCCAAAATCTTGGCACAGGTTCTTTTCGACTCCAGGTGGTGGGACATCTTCTCGCATGTTGGCAAGATAATGTCAAGAAGTATGTTTCTTCAGTTACGAAAGATCCCGTTCGTGAAATTAAAAAAAATGACGCCTTTGTTTCAGGCTTGTTCTTTTTGAAACATTGGGATTCATTCTCTCAGCTCTATTTTGTAGTTTTCTTTTGATGCCAGGTAAAGTTCAATGACTTGGGAAATAATTTTTTCTTTAATACATACGTTTAGAGTGGGTAAACTGCGATTGAGCCTTATTTAAAGTTTTTATACAAAGTTTGCATTCTTTTGTCAGGGACTACCAATCCCAATTACGATTAGAGTTTAAACTTTAGTTTTGAATGGCGATATGTTTGTTCCGAGACTAGATTATACTACACATTATATGTGCATTGACTTTTATTTTCGGTTACATTATTTTATCTTAGTACATTAGAAAAAATATTGTCGAATATTGACCTATAGTTAACTAAGCACCCGTAGTAAAGTTGTCACAAATTTGCGTGGCATTTTTCTATAAAATATTCACACTTCACGCATTCATAAATTCATATTTTCATATATTCACGAATCTTCACGTTTTCACTAATTTGCATGACAAAGGACTATGGTTTTTTATTATGGTTTTTCCTTAAAAAGTTTTTCTAAGAATGTATTTTTAAAATTTTTTGTTTTGTTTTAACAATGTTTAACATAAAATTGCACTCTGCAAGTCCCCCCCCCCATGGATTCAAATACCAATGTTTAATTTATTTATTTATTTTCATAGTAAGAGGAAAACGTGGTTCAGAATTAAATTAAGAATCGATTGTATTATCTTTCTTGATAAACCACGATGAACCATAGCAAAAGCAGTATGCATCAGCCATCAGAATACTATGCAAGTTGTATCATTGATCAGATATGGATCGAATCTATACATTTCTAATTCATTATGTTGCAAAATCAATTTAACTACTCACTAGTAATTAATTAAGTATCGGATCACTTTTTTGGGAAATTCTACTATTAGTAAATGAGCGGAAGTTTGTTGAAAAAATGGATAGAAATCGATTGCTTTAAAATGACCAGATAATAAATTTTCCGTATTTATAAACAAATAGCCTTCTAGTTGTCGGTAGATTTTGATTTTAATTTTATTGCAGGTAACATATTTACTGCTAGAAATTCAGGAAAGCGATGAAGCACTATCAAATTTGAAGGTGCCAATAGACAACAATGCAAATTAAATCTAATTGAACTTGAAAGCATGATAATTGTTTCAATTTGAGGGAAAAAATGGTTCAAATTATAACCTAATCAAAGCAGTAATAAACTTGTTCAATATTATAATTTCAAACTAACAGTTTTTTTCTGACAGTGTTGAGTAAACGGTATTTTCACAGATTTGGCACAGAAAAACATTTAAGAGTAAATAAATAAATGAACTGTACAACACTATGCCATATTGAGAATAGGTTAGAACTGATTGACCCCATTACTTCAAGTAAATAAGTGTCAAGAAATTAGTCATGAAATTGGTTACTACCAAATGGTGGAAACTATAACAATTTGAATGCGATGATTCGAGTATAAATGAACTCACAAGGTAAAAAGGGTTCTTGTCTATGAAAGCTGATTCTGAACAAAAGCGAATTAAAAGGTTTGAGATTGTTTAGAAACTAACCAATAATTGCGAGCATACGAAATACATGAATATCTCAAGCATTTTTTTATGTCCCCCAAAAATTTAAGAACAAAGCTAATAATTTTTGATGTTGAGAAAAAATATAATTTGAACATCGGGTTGGACAAAAACCGCTTTTTCCACGAAATTCCTTTCTAGTCCTTAGCAGAGCTCCAGTCGTCTTATACACTATGCTTTTCTTCGTTCGTCTTATCTACGCGTGTAGGCGTTTTCTTTTCCATTATGGCCCATCTTCACTGTGTAACAACTCTTAAGGAGAACCGATTTTCCACGTTATTGATTTGCCAAAACTTTGAAATCCTTCAAAATGCAACAGATGAGTGATCCAATCGACATTTTTGTGATAAATGGACATAAACAATTCTTCCCTCTTAGTTTTCAAATAATGGCTTATTTGGTGTTCGTTTGTTTCTTCCTCATAAAAATCATTATAAACTGTAAGATTATTATTGATATTATAATTTTTTTTCTCGTCTTAACCGTTGCTTTGACAGGTTGAATTTCACTCAAGTTCAAAGACACAAGTTCCTTTTTTCCCCCTCCCACCCAAACAAAAAATTAAAGAAAGAAAAAGAAATGCGCTCGGAATGTGGGATGGAAAAAAAATCAGACGGAATGGGGGGGGGGATGAAAGAAAAATTATTTCCCACCAGAAGAATTATATTTCGGAAACCGAAAGTGCTAACAATGCATCGGTTTTTTCAGTTTCGGAAGAGTAGATGGTTATAGAGGGTGGAGGGCCGACATGGGGGTGGTGTTCTATCAGAAGGTATTTCATCTGTCAACCTGTCCACTGTCGTGCGTCCCGCGGGACAGGGAGGGTGGGACGCCGTGGGAAACAAATCGACATCATCCTTGCCGGGACTTTAGTCTCTAGATCCCAAATGCGGGATTGACTTTTTGGCGGTTTTATCTCTCTTTGGCTTTCTTTTCTTTCCCTATAACATCTTAATTACTTAATTATACATTGAGAGCTAAAATCAAAATTAAAAAAACAAAATATGAGAAATATTTCCTAAAGGTTCTTATTAAGGGGTGGAGAAGGTTGCAAAATTGCATTTTAATAAAGTATTCTCATTTAGGTAGACTAACACATAACTAGATATTTTTTGTTTTATTCTGTTTGGTACGTAAGCGAGTTAATATTTTTTCTTGATTCATTATTCTTTAAAAATACGATTATTCATGACTTTTTAGAAAAAGTCGGACGTTTTATTACAACTTATAAGTTTAAAAGCTGCAAATCTCATTAAACTAAATTAATTGATATCAAATAAATCTTTTTATCAAATTATTAAAAGAAAATTACTCAATTTACAAAGAACTTCTAAGCTAAATTTTTGTCTTATTTTGTTAAAACGAATAAGCATTTTTTTTTTAATAATTTACGATCATTAGAAAATAAAAATCTTTAGTTATACTTGTATGAATACGTAGTGTACATTTAAACAAATTAAAAATTTCATCGGAAATAAGTATTTGTACTCAAAATTATGAGCGTTGCGATTAAATTATTCGTTATGAATGTTTCAGCAACTATGATACTTAAACCTGTATGATAACTGACTTGAAAAATTTGAAAGCAAAATTTTTACTGGTGGATTGTATTCCTCTATAATTCCATAATTAATTTTTGATTATTTTATTCTTAAAAATTTTAAGATGTAACAGTAACAGAAAAAATCATTCTTAAACTAGTATTCATTAGATATCTTCTTGTATTGGTTTTATGTACAAAAAAAAATATAATTTTGTACAAATAACAATATGAAATATGTAAGCAACATTAAATACTTGTTACATCACTTACCAATCAACATTTTTATACTTAATATTAAAAGTTCTGTTTTATTCATAATTTTAAGTTTGTATAATATTGTTCTGAATTATTCCGATAAGGAATTAATATTCCATTTTTCATTAACCTCACAAAAGGCTGAATTTGTATTTGTGAAAACAATATTTTACTTTTTTTAGCATTTATTTTTATATATTTTTTATCTAAAAGTTGTTGTAGCTCATTTATGTCGCGCTAGAGCTGCTCAATGAGCTATTGGCGACGGTCTGGAAAACAATCCTGAGGACGATCAATTTTGATCCTCTGCAAAGGGGATGACCCCCCCCCCCCACTTCGGTAGCTCAACGACCTGCACGTGAAGTCGAGCACTTTACGGTAGAACAGTTTAACGAGGAGCAATTCAACACACCCTCGGTCCCTAAGCAGGCTGATTAAAATGATCACCCACCAGCACACTGACAGCAACCAGTGATGCTTGATTTCGGTGATCTGCTGGGAACCGTGTCTTAACGATTAGTCCACTGCGGGACTTATGTTTGTCTAAGATACAAGATACTAAGATACTCTGACCGCCACTAAGTCTGCGGCAGTCTGGTGCTATGGAAACAAGAAGAGGGCATTTTAGGGAGGGTAGCTTCGATGAAGAGGTCTCCTTTTCTCTCACCGAAACCAGTCCTAAAGAGGAACCCCGCACCCTTACTTAAAATAATCGTACCTCGTTACCATAGTCACCGCCACAGCTCCAGGCGAATGTCTGGCAGAGTACATATCTTAGACAAAAGTACCGGAAAATCTATGTATGTATACATGCATACTATTTTTGTGAGTTCGGTTTCCTCCATAACTGTTTTATAGTCAAAAACATGAAGGTAAAATTCTAGAATTTCTCTAAGAAAATAAACATTTCCTGCATAAAGGAAATATAAATGAAGCATTTTTCTTTAAAAAAAAATCCTTCATAAGTGATAATGATCTTACAAAAGAGCCGACATTCCAGCGATTCGTATCACACGCAACTACAGTGAGAACTAAAACCGATATGGAAAAAAAAAAAACTTAAACATATCATTCATTTTTTGAACAGAAAGACATGTAAATTTCTTTGAAAGTTATTTTATAAATACCCACAGATAATGTGATAGATGCTATCTCAAAAGAAAAAAGATGAGATAAACATAACATTAGATATCAAGGCTGGAATCAGTTACTGAGTCATTTGTAAGAAATGCTAAAATAGTTTTTTTTCTACAGAATTTATTTATTTAGATTTTCATCAAGAAATGTAATGTTAAATAAAAAAAAAGTTTACCTTTTACTTTTCAACAATCGAGTAGTTTTAGTAGTAGTTTTTTTTTTTTTTTTTTTTTTTTTTTTTTTTTTTTTTTTTTTGTCTGAGTGATTGATAGATATTTGCAGTAACAGAAAATTTTCGATTAGAGTTTGCAAAAACCTCAAAAATCTGAATAAGAAAAATCTGAATTTAATCTTACTAACTTGTAGAAATTAAAAATAACTGAAAAGTTATTTTTGTGCGATTATTTCAAAATGTCATATGCTTCCTTTTTTCTTCATATTTAGTATTACAAGCCAATTAGCTTGCTATTTATTATAACAGTAAAATTTGAAAAAAAAAACACGTTTTAGTTATATAAATTACTAAATTTAATATAATACCTTAAGTAAAATCTATTAACTGTGAGGGCTTAAACCGTTTACAACTGATAAAGAAATGTTCCCAACCATAAACTTTATGGTTAATCGATGGACAGACTGCTGTCGGTTATTTTACCATAATTTCAGAATGAAAATTCTAACAGTGTATATAAATTATTTAGATATGTTTTTAAATTTAACTGACAAGTGATGATTGATTAGTATATTTAGGAATTTATTTCCATCGAAGACAGTTCCTACATTAAAAAAAAATCCATTCCGTGCAAAGTGGAAAACCATATATTGTTGGTTATGTTTGTGGGACTGACAATATAAACTAATTTAGTTCTATTTTTAAGTTTGACTGACTAGCGGCTTTAGTATATTTAGGAATTCATTTCCATCGAAGACAGTTCCTACATTAAATCCATTACATGAAACGTGGAAAACATTTATTGTTGGTTATGTTTGTGGGACTGGCAATCTAAACTATTTAGTTCTATTTTTAAGTTTGACTGACTAGCTGCCTTAGTATATTCAGGAATTCATTTCCATCAAAGACAACGCCTACATTAAATCTATTACGCGCAACGTGGAAAACATTTATTGTTGGTTATATATGTGGGACTGACAATCTAAACTATTTAGTTCTATTTTTAAGTTTGACTGACTAGCTGCCTTAGTATATTCAGGAATTCATTTCCATCAAAGACAGCGCCTTCATTAAATCTATTACGTGCAACGTGGGAAACATTTATTGTTGGTTATATATGTGGGACTTACAATATATACTATTTAGTTCTATTTTTAAGTTTGAGTGACTAGCGGCTTTAGTTTATTCAGGAATTCATTTCGATCGAAGACAATGTCTACATAAAGAAAAAAAATCATTATGTGTAGTATGGAGAACATTTATATTTCCATGGTATTATAAAAACGACGCATTTTAATCAAATTTGCATCTTTTTTTCTTTCTTTTTTGGCGGTGCAATTTGGCGAATTTCGATGCGGTCCTCATCAGATTTGGGGGTGGTGGTGCGCGGGTGGTAACCCTATTTCCCCCGCCTGCTTGCGACGTCACATCGTAAGGAGAGACAATTCCTCTCCGACACTTAAAACCAAAAAGCAACTTCTTGAGAAATGACTTCGAGTAAAGGATAGAAGAAGAAGGAAAAAAGAAAAAAAAAGAAACAGCAACTTCAGAAGGAAATGGGAGGGATGGCGAAAAAAAAGGAGGAAAGAAATGAACTTTTCCGCAGTGCATTCCTTTTCTTGATTTCTTTCCGGAAAAAGACGATTAAACAAAAAAAGGGGGAAGCAGCCGAAAACACTGTACTAGAGCAAAAGAGGGTACAGAAAAAAAAATATCATGCTTTCTTTTAGAAACAATGATTCTTTGTCGGAAAGAACTTTCTTAAAAGAGGCAAAAAAAATTTTGTACTGCCATTCGGTTGATCTTATTGTTTGGATGTATGTTTGTTGAAGTTTGAAAACTAATTTCCAAGAATTTTTACTTTCGCTTGATGTACTTTGGAGATACTAGTCTTTTTCTTCTTTTCTTCAACTGGCTTCAGCTTTTCTTTCCTTATATCTTCCAACATGTCGCCTAAATTCCCCCCCCCCACCACCTCGCTATTTTCTAATTTGCTTATTGCCTCTGCTTCTAACTTTTTCTTCCTTCACGCTATGGTAATTTTGTGAATTTTTTAGCAGCGTGCGCCCCATTGTGTTTTTAAAGGCTTTGAAAAAGAGCCATCACTGAAATGAAATATTTGTGGAGCTTTCGACGTGACTGTTGTTTCTTATTGGAGGAGACAAAAAGTCGTAACATCCAATCAAATCTGCCTCTTTTTTTGAGCTTGCGTGGTAGATTCCCTCTAATTTAAGTGTTAAGTGTATAAGCACTTATTTATAATATATGCTTCATGAAATGTCTAGTGCAAAATAATAATGCTAACAGGGCTCGAATATTACATAAAGAGACATGCCAGGGTAGTCCCAAGATTCCTATCGGGCATTTATTCTTTGCCTTTAAATGTCCAGTTGGGCATAGGACCTTAAAATACTGGTTGAGCACAACTTCAAAGCTGGCGAAAGTCACCAAGCTGTCAAAAGGGTGTGATAAACAGTACAAAAAGAGAAAGGAAAAAAAATGATTATATTTAAGACCTATGATTATATATGGCACCTAAGATCTGACCTATATAAGACTTGATTATACATAGGATCTATAGACTATAAGACCTAAATGTTATGCATGGTGGTTTGCTTGATGAAGTATGTTGACTTGCCGATAATATTTAATACTTCTGATTTTACTACGTACTTTCTGATTTTACTACTTCTGATAATTCATCAACCCTACATCTCCACACGGAGGAAAAATCTATGGTAAAATTACCGTATTGCATGTTATTAATATTTCTGGTAAAAAAAAAAACAGCAACATAATTTTGGTAATAAAACCAGCGATATTTGGTAATTTTTTTCCGTTTATATGGTAACTAGTTTACCAGGAATTCCGATTTTCAAAACTATAATTCTTATTACTATAGATTTAGTAAAAAAATACAAAACTGCTAAGTGCATTTTACCGAATAAATGGTTTTCATGCCACCATACTCTAAGGTATCATGATAAAATTATGAAATTTTACCACAATTGCCAAATTTTAAAAAAGGTGACGAAGAGAAAATAGTTTTCCAAAAGGAGGCTATAGCTCTGCAAGGGCTGTAGCTCCAGGTTGATGATGACGTTTTTATTTTGTTTTTCCTGCTCTACTTTACATATACACAATTTTTGAGCATTTTGTAGCAGCTCTTTTTGTTGCAGCAAAACTATTTTAACTTCCTAAGTAACTTTTAGTACAAATGTTTTTTGAATATTTACCTCCCTGCAATATAAATCTTTTTTTCTTAGCATTGCTATATTTACTAAGCTATAATTTTTTTTATATTTTCGAGAAAAAAATTAGAAATATTTTTTGATACTAGTTTATCGATAGGATAAATACTTCACCATTTTCAATGAACACGTAAAATAGTGCTAGTATCTTTAAATAGCAAAAATTTGAAATTGATAAGTAATTAAAACGCATTCAAAGTTATAGTTATTTTCTTTCCGTGTGAAGAAATCAACACATTAAAAGTTTCAGTTTTTTTGTAGTATATTTTAAATAAGCCTAGGTAAGCCATATAGGCCTATTTAGAAAAAAATCTACAACAAAATACTTAATATGTAACATGCGTCTTACATACATTACTTTAAATTACATCGAAATAAATAATTATGATTGTCTTCAAATGAACACTTGGAAAACGCCCACAAAAAACACTGACATGAAAAGATAAAAAGCTTTTTCACTTTAAGCCAATCATTCTATGCTTAACTAAGCAAAAGTTTTTCAAACAAATGGTAAAAATAAAAAAAATCTCATTATATTTAGTAAAAAAAAAAAAAGATATGCTTTTGTATTAAGATTTTTAATATGAAGCAATAACTATAAAACATTTTTATTGCAGGTATTTAGTCTATGATCCAAAACAAAAAAGAATCTTTTCAATCTTTCAGAAGCAGGACTCTATTAAAGAAGCAATTTCTTACAGCTAACGGTAAAAGGCGTTGAAGTCATCATAAGACGCTGAATCCATTATTTTTAACTGTACGTAAGCATTAAAAGTTTCAGTTATAAAGTCAAATTACCGTGGTTAAGCATTTTAAGACTCAAAGTTGCAATGCCGATAAAAATTAACTCTTTTGTGCGCTATTCCAGTTCCGCCAAGTTTCAAAAATCGCTTCATGCTTCGTAAGCCAAAGGTCCATTAGATCTTTCAACTAAATAAACTCTCGCCAAATTAATACCAAGTGATTCTGAAGCAGCATTTAAGAAAGGCAATCCTCGGAAAGATGATCCATTCGAAAGATGAAACTCTTCCAAGAATCTTCGCCAATCCTTACCCTTTTTAAATACATGACGTAAATTTTTCTTCCGACACTGATAAAAGTTTTGTGGAGGTGTGCGTATATATATATAAGTGTTGGTAGTAAAATTTTCCTGAACTGTTTATCGGGCCTTTTCGTAATTGCGAGGTTAATGAGGCGTTCCATCGTGCAACTAAAGAGAAGAAATGAAAATGTTCGGCGAGCGTCTTAAATTTCTTGGCATGAAATGGTTTAGAATTCCGTATCGAGTTTGGCGAGATTCCTCCGGTGATCCGTCAACATTCATCAATTTTCTTGAAACACATCCGCCTGCGGATGAAGATAGGATGAAGTTAGGATGATGGCATGACCTGGAAATCAAAGCGAAGAAGATCTGCTTTTGCACCTCTCTCAGATTTAAATACTTTCTCGGCAGAATCTTATTATGAATGGTTTAATGTAGGACGTGGCTTTATCTTTAACACTTATCAGAAGAAAACAGGTTTCGTGTTTAATTCTACTTGAAAGCCATTTAAAAAAAAAAAAAAAAAATCCATACAAAAGATTGATTAGTTTGCTTAAAAAAATGTCATTATTTATTTTCTTCTGCCCTTCTAGACTGTAAAAAGGATTGTAAATTAAATGTTTATCTGTTTGTGTATAACATAACATTCATTAGTTTTATGAAACTGTGCCAATGTGCGACAAATTAAGAAAAAAAAATTTTTTTCCATCTTTTTTTCACAAAATAACTATATATATATTTTGCAAGGTGTGGAATAAAATATTCTAATCAAGCTTTTCAACTAAAAGTAATTATTAAAATTTCAAATCTATGATTAATTACATTATTTAATATTTTTACAGTAATGTCATATTGCTGCTTAGTCTCCAATTTAGGGGCTGATAAGGATGTTTATTAAAGGAAAAGTGTTTTAAGTGTTTTTAAAAATACATATAAAAGTAATATACCTTTCCTAATTACATATTTGATTGAAAAATTTGAATAAAAATTCAATAAAGTATAGGTTCTAAAGACTATTTGAAATTTTTCACTACCTAGCAGCAAGAAAAAAACAGAAATGAAGATTGACTTTGATTTTTTGTTAAAAACAGGTTTATTCAAAAAAATATTACTTTCTTTTACTTCAATACATAAGTAAACACTAAATAATTTTCTGTAAATGATATTTTTTCCACAAAATACTATTCACAGTAAAACGTTCGTCATTTGCAGAATTTGAAAAAGAAAAAAAAGAAAATTGATTAATCCGTATTTCCTTGAATGGAGGGAAATGTTTTATACCTTTGCAACATAAACATATTTTTAAACTAATTTTAATTTATAAAAATTTCATTTAAATAGAATTTTAACGAAGTGTTTAATGCTTACAAAGTGAAGCAATTCATAAATAAATACATCAGAAGATATTTTTTAAAATATCGTTTGCTGAAAAATAATTTGCTACTTGCTCAAAAGTATTTTTATTTAAAGAAAAAAAAGTTAAAAATTTTCTTTAAATGAAACATTTTGAATCGAGACCATAAAACTATTAAATTACGACCCTTATTTTAATCGATAAAAAGTTTTGCACAATTAATCGATAGAGAATATCTTAATTCTTTCCTTTTTTTGCAGAAGGTTATAAGAGTTCTTTCAAAGCTTACCTTGGAATTGCGTTGGGGAAAAAGTTGAGGCATAAGGGTCCAAAGAGGAGGCGGAGGCATGCAGAGGTTGCAGGAGTGTGAGGCAGGAAGATGACATGGGGGTTGAGGAGGGAGCTTCAGAGGAGGAGACCACGTGCTGGTGTTCGACGTTCCTTGGGGTGGAGGAACGGCTGCACACCTCACCTCCCACTACTGCTAAGGAACATGCAGAAGGGAAAAAGCGACATCACAAACACATGCAACATGCATTTCATTAACATATAAATGGTAGGGTATAAGCTATTATTAAGGATTGGTATCAAAGCTAGTTGGATTAGAACACCCCCTTTTTTTCGGTTTGTTTACGTTTCTCATTCATTTTTTTCTCCATTGAATAAAAGAATAAAACTTTCATTCAAAAATTAGTTTCTAAATCGAGATATTCTTCATCGTATGGCTGATCAGGAAAAGGTTTCACTGTTTTCCCTTTCCTGTTATGAAAATAAAGAGTTGGTTTTAGCTCAAAATTCATAACTGACCTATTGTGTGTAACAATCGAAAATGAATTTCATAAATTCAAAAATCTGCTTTCAAAAACGTTGAATACATTTTTATTTCAATATTATCAGAAATTTTATTTTTCAATTTTATTAATAATTGTAATATATATGTATATATATAGTATTTATCATTTAAGCAATAAAAGTTTGTGATATCTGAAAATCTGGTGATTGCTATGATATAATTAACAATTAATACAACATAAATCTAATTAAATTGAAGTAACTTTAAATTTAAAATGCAGTCGAATGAATAAGGAAGGCAATTTTCAATAGCTCTAATAGCAATATTTATTAAAATTATAATTCACACTATTAAAATTTTTTATCTTCATAAAATGCGTTCTAATCCAACTTATTATTTACAAACACAGTTCATGCTAATGCAATTAAATGAATCAAAGTACATCATTTTGATAACAAAGAATGAATTTAGATAATAAAAAAAAAAGCAAATAAGAAGCTTTATTTTTAAAACGTTGTAAATATTCAACACTGATTGGAACTAGTTTAATTTGCCGAAAAATATAATAATTTGAATAGGAAAAAATCAGAAATATTTTAAATATTAAAAAATATTTAATGAACAAATAATAAAAATTAGAATACTTTTACAAATTTTGGGAGAGTGAAACCTAAACTAAATAAACTGGGTGTGTTTGATCTGAAATACTCAGAAATAAGTATATATTATTTTAAAAATCTTTTCTTAAAAAAATTAGACTGTTATTTTGAAACCAATCACAGCAATAAAATTTGTTACGCAAAGGCAAATATTTAAATTTATTATAGGCTGTGCTAATCTAAAGATAATTGGAAAATTCATATCAATAAAAAATTTTTGGGGGGATAATTTTTTCGGGTTTTTTTTTCTTTCTTTTAATCACATGATGAAAATTCTAATTTAAAACCAAATAATTATTTTTGAGCAATTCATTTAAAAAAAAAATCTCATTGACGTTTTTATTTATTTTT
The DNA here is from genome assembly GCF_043381705.1 of Parasteatoda tepidariorum. Taxonomy (NCBI): domain Eukaryota; kingdom Metazoa; phylum Arthropoda; class Arachnida; order Araneae; family Theridiidae; genus Parasteatoda; species Parasteatoda tepidariorum. The sequence continues at coordinate 72,222,662 of NC_092206.1, forward strand.
ACTGTATATAGATTCTAATCTTTTTAACTATAAAGAAAATAAAATTTAATAAATTATAGGAAAAAAACTTTGAAATATTAAAAAAAAATTGAATCTAAAAGGTTTTGCTAGCTCAATTTTCAAATTTTTTAAAAAAGAAGAGCATTTGTATCGATAAAATCTATCTCAAAAATTGTCGGTTCTTGCCGAAGCAACAAAAATTAACCAAAATTTTATTCCCCCTCAAAATTTTTCGGAAACGAGCTTGCGTCACGTCTTTGAAACCCTAACGCCACAATAACATTATAAAAATTTCCTGATCAAATTAGAATATCAAGTACCGGCAATTTGTGCGCATCATCCTCAAAATTCATTTTGACGTAAAATATTGTAACATAACTTTTGCAATAATATATATTTAATTCGAGTGATTTAGTGATTTCATGGTGAATCATTGTAATTATGGTGAATCATTTAGTGAATTATTGTAAAAATTACGAAATATCAAATATTTTGTTCCGTGTTATGTACCGGTAAAAATGGATATCAAGGTAAAAAGTACTGTACTTTTTACCGCAATTTTATCCTGAATTGTTTAGATTGGGACAACTGCACCGAACTTTTGGTCTGGTTGAACGTAACTGCTTCTCTGCATCATGAAGCTATGGAAAATAATAATAATGATAGATGATTGAATATAAAAAAACTTTGGAGTGTTAATTAATTGTGGCGTACTTTGGACTTTAAAACGGCGCTATTCGTTTCTAAAAAAACTTAATAATTTTTTTATTTCTAATAAAAATAATCAAAATAAAAAATAGTTCGATTATTTTTCTTTTATTCCAGTATGAACTGAGGATAGATTTTATAGTAACATAGATTTTATAATAAATACTATAAATTTTATTGCTTTCAATAATATTGATGCACTATTTTTTTTAAATTTTGCTTTCAGAAAGATTTTTTTAGCAATTTACTTTTAAGAAATTTTGAAAAAAATTCACTCAATAGTGAAAGGATGAAACAATGTATAACATAAATAATGACCAATTTTTCTGGTGTAAAATTATATGTTCATTATTTACTCGTGTTGAGATTAAAAATGATGTACTTTAAATATAGCACATAAAAAAGCACAATAACAAAACAAATTAGTAGTAAATTACTTGATAAAGCAAGCACAAGTACAACATGACAATGAATGCTTATAACAACATATTATTTAAGACATGCAATTAATTCATGCAATAACCATGCTCTTAATTATTATTAGGATAGAAGATTTTTAACGAAAGTCAATGTTATATTAATGTTAATACAATGTTAGTGCAAAAATAGGAAAAGTTCTCTGTTGTATGTACAAAATATTAAAGTTTATTTTATAGTATATTTTATTATAGTATATTTTATTGTAGTATATTTTATTATAGTATATTTTATTTCAGTATATTTTATTGTAGTATATTTTATTATAGTATATTTTATTATAGTATATTTTATTATATTTTTTTACAGTATATTTATAGTATATTTTTCTACATATAAGCTCATGCAGAAATTTCGTTGTTTTAAAATATTTGAATAGAGCTAATGCTATATTTTGAAGAAGTTAACGCAGAATTCAAAATAAAACTTCAATGAAGTGTTTTATTAACTTCTTGATGGCAAACCTGTGGACGACAAAATTATTTTTTTATATTTTCTTATGAAGAAAAAAATGGTCTATGTCTATGAAAGAAAAAAAACGACTTTAAAAGTTTGAGTTTGCTCAGGATCTAGTTTTCGGCTGAGAGCATATGATATAATCATGAATAAAATATCATAAATATTAATTTACATCTCCAAAAAATTAAAATAAAAAAATATATAATTTTTGATTGCTGAGAAAAAATAAAATTTGGAAATGGGGATGGACCATTTTTCCTCAAAATTTCTCTCAAATCAATAAATTCTCAGTAGAGCTAACGTCGTCTTCTTCACTATCCTTTTCTTTGTTCGGCTTGTTAACGCGAGGACAGGAATCAGTATAGTCCATCCTCAAAGTGTAATAACTCTTGGGGAGAACCGATTTTCCACGTTATTAATTTGTTAAAACTTAGTAATCATCTAAATGTAACAAACAGATGGTGACCTAATCGTCATTTTTCCAAAAAGTGGACATAAACCATTCTTCTCTCCTTTTTTTCATATGTTATTTACATGATTATAATGAAACAGTAAAAATACGCTTAAATACATTTTTTACAATACATAAACTAAATTGAGTTTTGATAAAATCCTTAAAATTTTTAGTATTAAATACGAAAAATAAATTGAAAAGCGTAAATACCTTTTGATTATTGTAACCATTTATAGTAAATAATAAATAACCAAAACCATCACCTTAGTAATATTTTTATTATACACCACCACCGAAAAAAATCTAGAACCAGCACCAATACTGAACCCATACCAGAAAAAAAAAATAATATCCCGATCCAAAATTTAAAAAAAAAATATTTGAAAATGTACCTTGTTGGTAATGATGTGAAAGGGTTGAAGGGTCCAATAAAGACCCCGTTACGCCCAGTAAAGATTTGTCTTGTAAACTAAGGCCGCCTAGTCCTGAACTTGTTGAGGAGGAGACGAAAGGGCCAACTAATGAAGGCGGCCTATTACATTGATCTATATAAAACGATGAAAATAATAAGGTTCGAGTATTTCATATGGACTAAATATACACTTTTGTTTAAAAAATAATAAAGTTTTTATTAAAAATTTCCAACTTATAGACTTCTCTAAAAAATTTCTTATGTCTTATAACAAGTAGGTTCTTTTATAGTATTTTCCAACTGAGTAATTTCTTCATAAGTTTTAATTAAATTTTATGAATATGTCAAAATATTAGTAAAAAATATATTTATTAGTAAAATTTCATAATTTTTAAAATCTCTTCATGGGGATTTTTATTTATTTATTTATTTATTTTTTTGAATAATCCATTATCTGCCAATTTTGATCTACGTTACCAATATTGTTTGGCAACTGAGAAAAATAATAACGTTCAAATGTACTTTTATGCTTAGATGTATAAAATTTTAAATTAGATGCATTTTTCGCTTATGCTCTTTCTTTTAAAACTACTTGATAGGTTTTATTACTCATTGATTGATTTTAAGTTAAGAATACTTTTTTTCGAATTATAGATTTTCGACATATTTAATGAATAATTAATAGATTTCTTGAGTTTTTTTAAAAAGATTTTCTGATTGCTCCATAATTTGAATGCTTTTACATTTGATCTTGTTTCATTTAATTTGTATTGCAATACAATGTATAATACAATGCATTTTTATGCGTTAAATTACCAAAAGTTTTATTGGTAACAAAACACAATTGTTGAAGGTTTTTTTGTGAACAGAACACAAGCGTTAAATGAATATATAGATTTCATTGGTAGGTTGTATAAGAGATGCAAATTCCAGTTTATCTCTTCAATTTTTCATAATAGGTATGTAGTAAATACAACGTAAAAAATTGCATAATACTTCGTTTATATAAAACCCTTATAATTTCTATACTATCAATTACCTCATATAGAATACCTCATTTGTCTAGATAGCAACGTGTAAGTTTATTTCCCTTTTGCGCCTCCACCCCCCTAGAAAAAGTCCGAAAATTGTTTTTGATGACTTTTGTGTTGTATTTACTGAAAATCGAACATAATAATAGCGAATAATAATAGAACGAAATAAGATAGAATGTGATGATTGATATTTATGATAGATACGTACTACGCATGACTTCAATATTTTTACTACGCCAATTATTAAGTACATATTAATAAGTTTGAGCCTTATGTATAAAACATTCAGAAAAAAAATCAATATTGCCATCTTAATTAAGGAGCTCGCAGTTATTTATCATTTGAACTTTATATGAACTGTTTTTATACTTATAGTTCAGAAATTAGTTAATATATGATTTCTGTTGCTCCGTGCAGAAGTTGAAATATACGAAAAATAATCTTAAAATTTTTGTATGTCCCCTTTCTTTTAAGAAGCCAATTCAAAACTTTCTTAGGGATCCCAAAATACAGTAAAACAGGAAAAATTCTCTATTCACGCATCAGAGATTTTGAGTTATTGTAGTCAATGAAAAAGAAACAATAATTTTCAGAAAACAAATAAAAATGGGTAGAAAACTTCGTTTACCGGAGGATAGTTGTTTTGATGTTGTTGGATTTCAAGCGATTTTTTTTTCTTCCTTTTATTCATTCTTTTTCGGACGGAGTTAACTTAAATTTGCTTGATGACAAATCACACATCAAGTTTTTTTTTGTGTGGAAGTAATTAGGCTTTTCCTTTCTGCCCTGAAAGTCCCCCGTAAAACACTTTTATTGATCGGATAATATTACTGTAAAGAAAGCAAGAAGCTTTAAAAATAATGAAAACGAAGATTTTGACTCTCAATTAAAATTATTTTTCTTTTATCATTTAAAGTGATTTAAGCTCACTCGTTTTGTTAAATTATATAATAATCATTATAATCATCACTAAATCATATCACGGGAATTATTCTGATTCTTGAATCAAGTTTTTTAAATTGCATCAAAATAAATGCTTCTAATGCATCAAAATAAAATTACTTAATTTTTCCTTATTAAAATGAAATCAAATCGACGAATTATTATAAAAGTTTATGTAAGCAGAAATTTTGCTCTGAATTATTTTAATTTAAAATTAACTTCCAAAAGTAATAGTAAGCTAAACTTGCTTTACAAAAATGCTTTATTTTTAAAGATTAAAGTTTTAACCATTATTTTAATCCATTATTGTTTCAAATATAATAAATTAAAATTTAATGTAAATGTATTAAAATTTATATCAAGAATTTTAAACTATTTTTATTAATTATACTTTATACTATAAATTAATAAAAAAGATAAGAAATTTATATCAGGAATTTAAATCTATTTATGCTTATTATACTTTATATTAAAAACTAATACGATTTGATGAAAATTTATATCATAAATTTTAATATATTTACATTTATTCTTCATAAAATTAATATAATAGATAAATATGAAAATTAAATCTGAAAATATCTATTACATAAAAACTTCAGCTAAAATGGGATTTAAAATAAATGATTATAAATTTAACCTTATAAATTTTTTATAAATTTTTATAAATATAAGATTATAAATTTTTTTCCATGACTAAATGAATAATTATTATTCATATTTCTAACTTATTAAGTGAAACATTTGCTGATATTATATAATTATTTTTAAATTTTATTGCAACTAAATAAATAAATCAAAGAAATAAATTAAAATAAAATAAATGGAATAAATGCCTAAATCTTACTATTACAAATGTATAATTTCCGTGAAGTAATTTGAATGTCGCAATAATTAGCTTAATTCAATAAATTCTTAATGAATCGTACTGGAAACAAACAGACGTAACAATTGATAATGCTTCATTAATTCGTACAATTTATCAAAAAGAGCTCTATTAATTCATTCTCTTCATGTAGTTTAACAAAAGGAATAAATTTAACTCATTCACTTGTTAAAAACCATGCTTAAGAAATTGTCGCGCCATAAAAATTGATGATGAATTACTCTTCTTTATAATTTGACGTTTTACCTCAAATAAGTCATTGTTATCTGCAGCGTATGTAAATCAACGAAGCGTATGAATTGAAAAAAGCAATGTTTTCCGGTCTTCAATCTGAAGTTGGATTATCGTACTTCTACGAAGAAAAATATAAAAAAATAAAAATAAAAACTTGACATATATGTATATAATTTTCTTTATCGTAAATTTCGAAGACAAGCTATTTTAAACGATGAAATGGGAACACGATCCCTGGAAATGTAGCATTTATACGGAAATTTTACGCTTGGCTAAAGCCTGTTACACAGGGTGTGATAGACATTTTTGTTTTTTTAAAAAAGTGTTTTGTTTCTAAAAAATTTTAAATTTTGTCGTTTTTATACAGTTTCCATAATTAGAATATACCTGAGAAATGTTACTTAAAAAAAAAGACTTGCAATTAATAACTTTAAACATAATTTAAATTAATATCTTAATAAAATGTTATAACACTCTTTTTTAAACAGGTTTCTAAAAAGCAAAACGTATAGGAGTACTGTCGAAAAAATTTAAATGGACAATTGTGAGATATTTTTTTACTTGAAAATCTTAAAAATGCAAATTTTAAGAAATAACATGAAAGTGAAGTTTCTAAAGTTCAGTAGATAATTTTTCACGTAAACCTTTTGCGTAACCAAATTTTGGGACATAATTTTTCAATGAAAATTTTGCATTTTTATCTCGAGAATTGAAATTTTCACTTGTTAAAATTTGAGTTAGGCAAAGTGTAGTTTAATTTTCATTTTGTCATGAAAAGTTTCTGTTGATCAGAATGTAACACAACCCTGATTAGTTCAGATATTATTTTATTTTATTATTATTTATGTATTTTATTATTATTTATATATCTGATTATTTGATTCTAAAATCGACTATTTTTCTCACAGAAGTTATTTAAATTAGGATTTAAGGAATTAAACTAATGAAAAAATGTTATTTTGAAAATAAATATTTCTATTTATTATCATTATACCGTATTATCCAATTACACTCATAAGGAAGAACATGTTTCTAAGTCTCACTGCAGAAATATGAGAATTGTTAAAGGTAATGTAATTAGCTTGAAAGATCCCAATTTTGATCAGAAGATGGAAAAATAGTTACAAATGTGTGCACAAAAAATTACACCAATCAAATTATTACATTTAAAAAATGCGAAGTCGTGGTGGTTTAGGGGATAGAGCACTTGCCTCCCAATTAGGTGAAACGAGTTCGAATCCCAGCGATGGATGGTAGACCTGAATTCCGCACCGGATCGCACCGATCATAGTGCTGACGTAAAATATCATTAGTGGTAGACGGATCATGGGTTGGAATTCCCTTGCCGTCGAGCTAACCAGGGGAGGTTTTCCTCCCCATGTAACGCAAATGCGGGTCTACGAATGTTAATTTATCCCAACGCTTGTGCAGGATTTTTCTTGTCTTCTGGATTGGGTTCAAAATTGCAAGACTGCAGAATTGAATATTGGTAGTTGTAAACTAAGAATTGGGTCAGCTGTTCAAACTCCGGTATAAAACAAATTAAAATAAACAAGCGCGAAATATGCAGGATAAGAACAACTTTTTGCACTTCTAAATTTAAAACACATTGTTGCAATAAATTAATTCTGATATAATTATTTAATTTCATTATTTTTGTAAGAAAATCTTTAAGGTTTGCAAGAAATGTAATTTTATTTAATATAGCTAGAAAATTAATTATTTAATTAAATTTGTTAAGCTAAAATATGCTGAAAATAACTTAACTCGCTTAGCATCCCATGAACAATGCACGAGAATATGCAACAAAAAAAAGTAAATCAAATGATTCTGGATTACGGGTTTGGAACTGTAATCCCTAGATTCCATTAAACCCGAACAAAAGCCCACATTTTGAAACAGGATAGAATAGAAAGGGGGACTGGTAGGTGACGAAAACATTCGATTTATATAAAACTGGCTACAGATGTGAAGTGATCTGTAAGATTTGCTATCTTTATCGGGGCATTGCCGCGTTGCATTCGGACTTGCAACATCTGTCATCACGCTCCCTATCTCCCTGATGGGGGGCCTCGGCGCTAAAGATGTTCCACCAAGATTGAGCCGTCGGAACGACTGATCCATGGAACAAGCTTCTTGTTCGAATTTGATGGTTGGTTAGGTCGCCTCCTGTCGATGTTTGGGACATCCCAAAGGCCGATTCTGGAAAAGCGTGCCAGATAAGAGGCATCATTTCAAGAGTTTTGATTTGAAATAAAGTGGTTTTCGAAATTTACACGCAATTTAATAATTCGCCTACTTCTTACTAATGAAAAAAAAGAAAGAAAACATATTGGATTTTTAAAAAGAAAAGTTGCATAGAATATTAAATAACGAAATTGCAACTTACTCAATAAAAATGTTTATTAAAAATGGGTGTCGGAAATAAATCATTGAAGTAAATCGAATAAGAGGAATCAGTTCATTCGTATAAGTCGAATCAAACGAATCAACTTAACTTAAATGATTCGAATCAAATGAAGCAGTTAACTCAGGCGATTTGAATCAAATGAATCAGTTCCCTTTTAAATGATTCTAATCGAGTGAATTAGTTCCTGTATTAAATTAGTTCTTTTATTCGAATTGAACGAATCAGTTCACTTAAGTAATTCGAATCGTAGGAATCAATTCTCTTAGGGGTATAAAATCATTCGAATAAATTTACTTATATGATTTGATTCAGTAATCAACTTAATAATTCAAATCACTGATCTGAATACTTCAATCTAATTCTTGCTGCATGAATACGACTGAAATTCTTAGTGGAAAATGCTTAGGTTTCAAGAAACTGAAAAACTGCTGTTTAAAAAAAAAAGTAATGGAGTATACATTGTTAGTCAAGATAGTAAGATTTTTATTTTCAATACCTAAACATTACACTTTGTTTTAATCTTAGTAATAGACGGGGCAGATCATTCCAATTTACATTAGCATCAAAGCTAAACGTAAGTTCTTCGAACAACGGTTCCCGAATTGTATTCCGCGGAACCCTAGAGTTCCTGTGAAAGTTCCTCACAGGAGTTCCAAGAGTTTAATTTTTTAAATCAGAAATAATGATTTTGGAAACCTGTAATTACATTTATACCTAAACAATAAACCATAATTTATTTGATATTTTGGTCAGTTTTCATAAAATTAAGTAAAATGCCAATAAAAAAAATACAGATATAGCAAAATTTATAAAAACTTGCATTCGTATTTCTCAAACTTTTCAATCCAAAATAAAATGACCAAATTCAAAAATAGTGAATTATGCTTCACTGATAACCATTCTCAATAATTATAAGAGTTCTTATCAAAAACTGTAATTCCGTTAATTTTTACTTTAGTATATTACTTTTTCTTTCATTTTCATTAAATGCACACATCAAAAACAAATTCAGAACTAGACTAGATACCACTCCTCACTCCAGCCAGCGAATTCAACTGTTTGACATCAAACATATTATTTTAAGAGTTTTATTGATAAAACAATTATTGAAAACTATTTATTCATCATATTGAATCTTGTCAAAATAATAAGTAGCTTCTTTGATTAGTATGTTCATAGCTGCTAATAAATTTGATTTATTAACTAAAGGTTCCGACAAAGTAACTCGATTATTTAGGTTTCCGTTGTCTTAAAAAATTGGGAATCTCTGCCGCGCCAAATCTCTCTGCACTGCCAGAAAATACACGCCAAATCAACGCATTTTCCAAATGTGAAATAAAAAATGAAGTGTTCTAAAGTGAATTTAAACTGCTTTCATACTCAAAATACTGTTTTAGATTTTTTAAAAAATAAATAAACACTTACAAAATCATTTATTGGTTTTAATTTAAATCAATCAAAAACTGTGTCAAGAAATGATTTGCCATTCAGATTATTTTAAAAACATCGGAAACAGACTCTAAACATTCGAAAAGTATATTTCTTAAGGGAAAAAATGTTCTACTGAAAGAAATAGAGAAACAGCGCGTTTTAAAGTATTCAGTCGAGTAAAAAATTGGTGTTTTCTTGCATGACGAAGTATGCAACAAAGTAGGACTGGGGGATCAGGGATTTCAATTCGAAACTACGTGAGATGTCTATTTTCTCGTTTTATTTTTTAGGGCGAAATAGGAAGCAAAACTAAGAGGATCGTAAAACTTTTCTGAAATTTAGAAAAGCAGTTTTGCCGACACAAATTTCTCACATTTCTGGGTTAATATGCAATATGTGTATATAGTCTTGTATTGCATGCCACGAGCATGTCAAGAAATATAATTTTCGAATATTGGGACAATGTATGCAATAAAATATAATATAAATATTTCTAATATTTTAATTCAGTTTAAGTTCTGAGATCTTATAAAAAAAATATTGGATAATCTTATGAATGATAATCCTGGATTAAAACTTAGTTCCTAATATTAAAAATACAATTTTCTATAATAGAGTGCCGAGCCTGTTCACACTTCACTTCGTTGGTGCAACATCAGCGAGGACATACACTGAAAGTTTTTAAAGGTCTATTTCGGCGTTAAAAAACTGATTGTTTACTATCAGTTGACCATCCATGACATATGTAACATTGACTATATAATGTATCCATAACATACGTTAATTGAGCTCCATATGTATGATTATTAGATTTCAGCATACTTAGCTATTACTTAGCCTATATATATTATATGAACCAGTCATTTGCCAGATAATAAATTTTTTTAATGGATACATTTGCTTGACAGGGCGGGCAAGTACGAGAAATGAGTGTAATATTCTTTGTTAACAACTGTTTAACTTTTCAAATAAGGCTGGATACTTAAGGCAAGAAAGTGCAAGCGATATATAATGACTGTTTGTGTAGTAATTGTCTATGTTGTGAACTTTTTCCTCCGCTTAATAAAGGACTTGGGACTTTCTAGAATTATAGTTAATAATGGGTAGCATTAAAAGTTAAGCACATGTATTGAACAAAACTGTCAAACAAATTAGCAGTCGACTAAATTAACCAGTCGGGTAATGGCAAACTTATTTGACGTGAAAGTGAGCTGCTGGGCAACCGATTGTTGAGAAAAAATACCAAACATATTGTTTGACTTTTGGAACTCGTCTGTGATTTAAATTAAGTTCCAGCATAATAGAGATCGGATGGTGTACAGTAGAATATATTTGCACCAGAGAGACCAGAACTACAGAAATTCATCTTCCAACCTCACAGACTAGGATCAGAACTGGGGGTACAAATATTACTGTGTATTAAAAATCGTGTTCACGTGCAGCATAAATTTCTAAGGTGCAGTTTTTTAAAAAAAGAAGTCTTATAAGGATAAAACAGGCTGAAATACAGCTTCAACTACATCATAGAATAGGATTGTGATGATGACACAAAACAAAATATGGAGTCACAATTTTCCTATAAAATGAGTCACAGTGTGGTTAAGACTGGATGAAGTTTAGTGTTCTTAGGTGTATTTGCAATCGTGCAAAATAGGCTTAGAAATATTTATGCGTGACTCACATGAATATTTCAATTCCTAGTCAATTCTTCATTTAAATTAAAAATATTCAAGAACAGTATATAGCAGTTCAACGTAAGATATAGCATCACTTATATTATGAAGAATATCTATAGGATTAAAAGATATATTTTAGTCATTTTACCATGAGGATCATGAGAGGGTTACTGCGAAAATGCGACTTCACGTGTGTAAACTGTAAAAAAAAGGTAACTAAAAAAAAGTTATGTGAAGAACTTACCTAAAGGTGGGGAATATACTGCCGAGGATTGCACTTGTGACGTCATCGCACTCATGGCTGCGTCGTAAGGTGAGATTTCGGCTTTTATGTGTTCGTTGGAAGATGTGGTAGTGACGACTGGCGTGAAAGCTTGTTCGGGTGTGGTTGGGAACTGTTGCAAGGTATAAGGAGCACCACCAGCAACAGCTGCTGCTGTAAGGTCCGGTACCATAGCCCCTGCTTTCAGTTCGTCTTGTTTTGGCCATTTCGGCCACATTTGCTGAAATATAGAGAAGAGAAAAAAAACAATATAAGATAACGTCTGATAAGTGTAACAGTAAGTATGGATAATTACAATAAATGCTGAAATTCTGCATAGTTGTGATATTACAATGGTAAAAGCATTGAGTTTTCATTATGAAGGACTCGGATTCAATCCCTGTGGAGTCTTGAAGCCTACCCAACTTCAGAGCTTGAAGACTGTCTAATTTCACAGCTTCAGATCGATGATGGATGCTAGATTACCTTGGAAGTAAAGACAGCTGGAGAACATTAATGACCGCATTGCCACCATCAAGCCAAATGGCCTCGAAATTGTAAAATCTTTCGTTTCAGTGTCAAGGGTACTAGCTAGTCTGGGAAGAAAAGGCGGACGGGTTTAACTACTTTGTCGCTATCATCCTGCAGCTCTCAAAATTGTGTATCCCTGAGTTTCACATCTCTGGGCGGCAACTGACTTTTGTTGGAGTGCTTTACTTTACTGTTAAATAGAATCCGCATCGTTATACAACAATATAAAACGTAACTGCTGATATTGGATGCAACTTACAACACGATTTAGAACACCAGCAATTTTAGAAAATTATTTATATCTCTCTACTTTTTCTTTCTTTTTGGTATTAGACTATGGTAATAAAAAAAATTATTGATCAATCTCTTGGCTCCACCAAAAAATACGTTACATTAATTATTACCTACTTCCATAGGAATCCAATTGAATTATTACTGGGAAAAGTCCAAAATCAGATTTGAAATTTTTTTTAAAGCTTCAGGAACTTTATTATAGGATATAAAACTTTCTAAAGAGAAGCTATCTAAAGCATTTTCTATCATTGTCGAACATTTGAAAGCCAATAAGTTCAATTCTAGAGTAAATTTAAAGAGCCAGTGTTTATAAAAGTATATAGTAAAAAAACATACATCAAGACTAATATGGTTAAAAGTCCTCCCGGGGATAAATTTCGGAAACTTGCATAGGAGCATTAATTTAATCACTAATCACTTTGGCTGGCAAAGGTCAAGTTTTTGTAACATTGTTACTGTGACTGCTAAAAGAAGAACGTTGTAACAAAAGGGATAAATTTAATATGATTGGCCGTTTCCAATTATATTTGCAACTTAGTACTGTTCTTTTCCTCATCATTTTCACTTCATTTTTTTCACCTCATGATGAAGAAGTAAATGCTCCTTCGCTGCAGGAACTTAGACCTCATTTTCCTATAGGTGTAGGTAAAAGGGCTAAATATTTAGCAGTAAATAGATTAGATTTGTCGAGAACATCAGAGTTATTTTTCAAAATAAAAGAAACTATGATCTTTTTCCCCCTTATCTATAGACAACTAGACCACATGATCTCTGGTATAAAAGGAACAAGTTTCTTGATAAAACATAAATGAAGAAAAACCGTATGAGTTTATATTATTTTATCAATTGATAAGATAAACTTTATATACGGTTTTTTTAGCAATGCAAATAAAAATGCATCAATAACATGATACGTTATGTGAAATGTATGCTCACCGTTGTATATAGTTGGTCTCCGTTGTATTGCGATCTTTGTCTTTTGGATTCTTCATCGTGTATATCACCATTTAAATCTCGACTGTCGTTTCCAACTACAAACAGAATAAGAAAAATCACTTTAGATTTCCTAAATCACATGGCATAGTAACATAACATACATGATCATCATTTTAAACAACTCATTTTTAAATTAATTTTATTAGAACTATGTATCATATTGTTCGGATTGATACAACTGAAAAATGATTATACTTTCAGTTCTGTTTTTTTTTATTAGATGAATGTATTTATTCATCATGTCTTTTGTTGCGTGGTTATTGAAAAAGGTGACAGCCCTTATATTGAAAATATTCACGGAGTATGATAGCCAATTTCATAAAATTTTATAATGCAGGTACAAAAGTAATGAACTAAAAGTGCTATAAATATCGATCACAAAAATTTCTTTTAATATGATAAAAATATTGCAATTAATTTCTAAATGCATAATTACTTTATGAATGCACACTTCAAAATTTAAATCTTACTTAAAACATTTTTCATTTTATTATTTTTTTTAAAGTTTGGACTGTTATAATTTCGAATAACAGTCTAACAGACGAGTAAAAAATAAATAATTTAATAAATTTTAATTAATTTTTAATGATGCATTATTCTTTATTTTTACTTTAGCCAAGGTTTAAAATAACATTTATAAACAAAATATTCAGGCCACAGCCATTTTGAGACATCTATCATTGTATATATATTTTTCGTTTTATAGATACTTAGACAAAAAGCAATATACTAAGTAAGTAATAAAGTAGCAGTACTATTCATAAATGACATTTATGTATGAACATGTTTGAAAGGCAGAATGAAAGTTTACATGACATAAACAGTTTTATTAAAATTTACATTCATAATAATGATTTTTAAGTTTAAATACTGGATATTTAAACTCTTCGATTCTTTAAAATCTTATTATTAAATGGTGCTCAATGTTTCTACCTAATCGCACGCAAATATAAGTAATCTGAACCCGAAATTGGAAAACCTAATTCAGCGAATATAGAGTCAAAACATTCGATCAACCAACCAGAAAAGCGTTCCATCCAAGCGTTAATTCGGGAAAATACAGGAATAAAAGAATCTATATTTTTTTCATATCTTGCTATCCAAAGATAAAGAGTAGCCAGAAAGCGACACTAACCCCTATAATGAAAAAAAAAAAGGTTCTAAAAAGAAGGGTGTGACAGCGTATTGGGATGTGGACATGGAGATTATGGTGTGAAAGCTATCAGGATTGCGATCAGGATTTTCAGGCGTCGCCAATTTTTCGCCTGTCGGAACTGCTGAAATCTTTTCTTGACAAAGATGATTGTGAAAATCCCAGGATTACGTGTGCGATACGCTCTGACTACTAACCACATTTCGATTTCAGAATGGAAAAAAAAATATTTCAATTTTTTTTTTCTCTCGAAATAGTTGAAGAGTAAAAGCTCTATTATGTGATACTGGTTTTGAGTAAAATATCTTTCTTTAGGCTGGAATTCAGCTTTACTTACAAGATGTGTTTTGTCAGTAAAATTCGAATTTATGCTTAAATTAAAACGCAGAATTAAAATAAAAGAGAATTTTTTTTTTCACGAAATTTGATAGAAAAAATCTTTTTGAGATGGATAGAATTATTTAAAAAATTAAGATTGATGCGCTACATTATAATATCTTAATTGAAAGTATAAAGAGAAAAAGTTTGGAGGAAGTTCCTTAATGATACATTATTGCAATTGGTTATTGATTATATTAGTAAATACAACTCAAAGCTTTGTATTTCTTAACATAATGAATAGCAGCACAAAATTCATTTTTTTTTAGTTAAAGTCAATGTAGTTATTTTGTAATTAGTAATTTAGTTAGCATTCAATTTTTAGTTTAGTTTGTAAGAGGGAGTAATCTGGTAAAATTTCCGTACTCTACGGTTATAACAATTTTGGTTAAGAAAAAAATCCTATGCCTGGTTAATAAAACCAAAATATATTAATGAAACAAAATTTTATTTTATTTTATAGCCGTCGTAGGACAACCGATCCGATTTCGGGTTTATGGCTACTAGTGTACAACTTCGTAGCCTTGTAATTTTGAACTCAATTCAGAAGACAAGGAAACTCCTGGATTAGTACCCCCAGAGGTATGATTTGTTATAGGAACATGGGGGATTTTGTGACCCGACAAATTTAACGCGCACCAGTAATTATTTACTACACGGGGAGTCTTTGGCCGGCAGGGATTGAACCGACGACCTGTTGACTTGAACATGGGCCCAATGCCCTACCAACCAGGCTATCCCCAACCCTCAACAAAAAAAATTCCATTTAGTCATTTTTCCGTTCCTTTGGTAACGGTTTATCGAAAATTTTGGTTTTCAAAATTCCAATTCTAATTGACGCACACTTAGTAGAAAACAGAAAGCTGAAAAGTAAATGAAGTCGAATTAGTGGTTTTCATGCCGAGCTCTAAGGTATCATGACTTAATTACTAAATTTTACCAAATTAACCAAATTTTATCACATATTATAAACCGATATTTCATTGTGAATTTTATCAAAATCATTACCAAAGCGCTTCTGTTAGAATTACCTAGCTTTTTGGTATTCTCATAGAGCTAGAAATGCGGTAAATTATATCATATTCCGGTAGTCTTGATCACATTTTATTTTTTCTTAGTCTTTGCTCTCAGAAAAAAGTAAACCCATAAACTCAATAATTCTTTTTTGAAGGAAAATCTCAACTAATTAAACTTAATTTATTTTTTCTGTATATTTTTTAATGTCGAATAAAAAATTAGGGATTCTTATTTTAAAGAATTTTGCATATTGTAGGATATATTTTTAGAGTAATGTCCTTTTATTAGGTCTGGAAAAAAAATCTACTATACTCAAATAATTAACTTTCGTTCCTAAATTATGATAAAATGACTGTTAGCAGTCTGTTTATCCAATTTACCGTAAAGTTGACGGTAAGGAACATTTTTTACCTTTATGGTTCTGAAAACGCTTACAACTAGTATGGTTATAAAACCATAAGTACAAAACTACATGGTTTTTTACCATTTACAAGTAGCATGGTTTAAAACCGTAAAAGGAATCGAACTGGACACAGAAGATACGCTGGGACTCGAACTCTGTCCAATAAAACTACCAAATTTTACCATATTTACCAAATTTTATCACATATTATAAAACCATATTTTTTGTTAAATTTACCCAAATTATTACGAAAGTTCTCGATAAAAATTACCGAGCTTCCTTGTGTTCCCATTGAGCCAGAGCCGCGATAAATGTTACCGTACTCAGGTACTTTCTACCATACTTTTTCTCAATGAAATAGCCACTTCTACGGTAATTAGATAATGTAAAATTTGTTCGTAACTTCTCAGTTTTATGAAAAAATAATAAGATTAAAATCGAATAATTGAAACATGTCCGTAAAATAGAGATAAAAGGATGTATAAAAAAATAGAAGCCTTGAAGCTAATTGTAAGATGCGCTACTTTTGAAATTGAACAAAGAGCTTTCAAATTTCTTCCAAGGTCTGAAGTTTCGAAATCCTTTATTAGAAATGCAAATAAAATCTTTAAAGGCAATTCAAAGAAGAAAGGTATATTTTGACTATTGAGCAATTTTATTCATTTATTTCTATATATTTTCTATATGAGATAATTACTATTATTCACATAACGATTGCCTTCCTTTTTTTATTTGCTTCAACTATCTTAAAACATGACAGTATAAAGCGATAAATTAACATTAAGATTGTAATGGAAAAAAAATTGCATTTTTTATTTAAAGTCTGATTTTTTTTCGTGGTACACTGAGTACAAAAATTTGATTAAAATTACCATAATATGGTTAAATTAGGCATGTTTCTGGCTCTATGGGGGAAACACCACAAAGCACGATAATTTTACCGAAGCGATTTGGCAATGGCTTTTTGTAAAATTAACAATACAATATGGTTTTATTATATCCCCATTTATTACTATGTTTGGTAGTCAATGTGGTAAAATTTGGTAATTTTGGCATGATACTTCAGAAAATGGCAAAATTTAGTGTCTCGCTGTCAATTTTTAAATAAATAATTGCAAAGTAGAGAATTAAAATAACGAAAGTACAAAATTAAAATATAAACAAATGTTTGTACTTTTGGCGAAAGAAAAAAAAAGTTTTTACATTAGTACTTATGTACAGAATTTTTTTTTTTGCAGGATTTTAAAAACATTCCGGCACTTTATACATTAAAAAATTTTCATGTGTCATTTGTTCTAAATCATATTAGATTAAAATAATTAGATACATTTTTGCTTAAAGTATATACCGGATTATGTATAATTAAGAAACTGTTTTCATTAATATTTCCATATATTTTCAATATTTCTCTAAAAAACAATTCTAAAATTAAAAAGTAATTTTCATGTGTATAGCTAGAATATCAACAAAATTTTATTTCCTGTAGTTATTAACCATAGTGTAATTTAAATTTGGTGATGGAAAAAAAAACTGTATTGCAATTTAATACGGGTGAGAATTAACAGTACTATAACTTTATTCATGTGATAATTATTCGTACTTCAATTTAATTCATGCCATAAATAACCGTATTATAATTTAATTTTCGCTGTAATTAACTGTACTTCAATTCATTTGCACGATATTTAATCGTACTATAATATATTCGTTAAATAATTAACTATACTCCAATTAATTCATTCAATATTCAACCATATAACAACTTATTTCGCATGATTATTAACTGGACTATATTTCAGTTCGAGTGATAATTACCCTTACTATAACTCATTAAAATAATTACCCGAACTCTAATTTTATTCGTATTAATTAACAGTGATTCATATGATAATTAAAGTTTAAAATTTTGAGTTTTTAAATGTTTCTTACAGTTTTCTAAAAGCATAAATATTTCGAAGCTGCTTCCTTTTTCAAGAATAGTGATTATTAAGTTATTAAGTTATGAATCAAATAATAATTTCCCAATAACATGTTTATATTATGAAATTAATAATTACATTTCATAATTTGGAAATTATTGAATCAATCAATTCAACATTATCTGAAACTGAACTAATTTTAAAAGTAATAGCTTTTCGAGAGTAAAAATATTTATCGTCGAAAAAATTGCGTTTCCTTTTCTAAAATTTGAATTAAATAAAGCATTAAAGTTTCATAATTATGCACATGATTAACTATTCCTCCTTAATTGCTCTAAATTATTAAATTCACCCATATTTTAAAATCAAAATATTGAAAAACAACAGTATTTCAAAGGAAAGAAGATATTTTTCATATAAAATACTGCATTTCCCCCCCTCTACTTGAAATATTAAAATAATTAATGCAATAAAGCTTTGAAATCCTAAACGTTTAATGTTTTAGATTAAGAAGCGGAAACGGCTTCATCTCATTTAATTGGCAGTAAAAATGTCTGATTAATCGAATTAGCACAATTTTTAAGCAAATTAGCGTAAATACTGCTTTTTTTTCCTACTGATATAAAGTCTTTAAAAAACCATAATTAAAATACATATATACATATAAAGTCTTAATACATACATAAGATTTGCATCAAAAAACGATACACAAGCTCATGAAATATAATGTTATGAATTCATTTTTATTTTTTATCACTTTTTTATTTTTTGAGCCATTCAGAAGCGAAAAAAAGGAATGGTTAGTCGATTTTTATTTTATTTTTTCAAAAGAAAAAAAACAGAAATTCGAATGGATCTTTTAGCAAACGATTTTGTGGGGGAAAATTTTGAATAAACAACAAATGGTGTAAACAAAAAAAAAAAAAAGAAAGGAAAAACTAAGCCTAAATGGTTGCTGAAAAAGCAAATCGTTTTTTTAACAGTATTAGAATGAGTTTGCCTTGCGTTATGATCTCAAATTTTGCTTGTTTAATGTTGCATAGCAAAGAACTGAACACACATCTCCAAAAAATAGTATTTCCGTTTGATGTTACACTTCTTTTTAAAAAGGGAAAGAATTTTCCCTCGTTTATGAGTTTATTTGCATTTTCTTTTTCTTCGCATTTTGAAACTAGCATGAATATTCTTTAAAAGACTCTATTGGTTCAATCTTCAAATGGAATTTAGTATATCTTTCCTTCTAAAATGTTAACAGTAATGGGTGTTGAAGGTATCTTTAGAAATGAATAGAATAAAAAGTTCTCGAATAAAATTTCTATTTCTAAGAAAAGAAACCAAAACAAATGTTTATAGAACAATATTCATTCGGAGTTTGGAATAATTTTATACATTGCTATTTATAAATAGTTTAACACTCATTATATAAATAAAATCAAGCATTTCTAATATATTATAAGTAATTTTTTAATTTTATAATGAACCCAATAAGTATAATTTATAGCATTCATAAAATACAAAAATGCGTTGGTACTTTCTTTAACTCTAAATGACTTAACAACGGACTAGAATATAATTTAACTACTTATTTACGTACTAAGTGTTAACAGTTTAGAAGATTATTTATTCACACTTATAATATACATCATATATAATGGCTTAATCTGATTCAAATACACTGATTGAAACTTCTATTCTTAGTGATTTGGCACTCATATAAAATAAAACTGTTGCAATCAATCTTCCATACTGAGTTCTCGTGAAATCTTCTCCAATTAATAAACAATAGTTCAATGAGTTATAACGAATGGTTCTAGAAAAGCATAATGCATGAGAACAATGATTGCAACTGATCACTTAATTATATATTTTTGCAACCAACTAGCAAACTGCTATTCATGAAATGAAATGAACAGAATAGTTTCAGGAAAGAATGCTGTATGCAAAAGGATCTTTTGAATTCCAAATAATTAATTGTATTAAACAGCTATGAAATAAATCTAATGATTTAAGAAGTAAATGCTAGGAGCCACCTTTATATAAAATAGATTCATAAAATAAAAAATAGATTTAAAATAAATTCGTACAATTAACCAAAAAATCTCGTAATTAAACAATCTTTCTTACACTATGAAAAAAAGTATGGTCTAAATTTCCAAAATATGGTGAAATTTATCGTGTTTCAGGCTCTATCGTAAACCGAAAAGATAGGTTATTTTTACCGAAGTGCTTTGGTGATGATTTTAGTTAAATTAAAATATTATATGTAAGGATACATACATATAATGATGCATATATCTCTTTTATATTGGTTTTCAACAAGTAAACATGAAATAAATTCAACAGTTTTTCAAAATGCATGCTATAAACAATCTCTGCTACTGATTTTTTCCAATTGATCTTACTTCAACTATCAAACGAGGTTTCAATTTACTGTTAAAATATTTATCTATAGTTTGAGCCTTTAAAGTTTCGTTTCTTTCAAACAGTTTTAGTGACAGAAGAGCAGAAAAAGAGAGAAGATAACGCTCCATTTCGAATTTCGTTTCCATTACCAAGTACTCCCCAACCCTTTGCAGCGCTCTCTCCTTGCTCTTGTCTTTTCACTGTCAACTTGCCAATTGCTCACAAAAACTTTCTTTGTCGTAACAACGTTTCTTAGATCTTTCTCGTTCGCTTTCTGGAGCAGCTTTCAGCTCAGCAGATCCTTATCTTTTTTTTTTTTCTCGCGAGTTCCCCCTAAAAGACAAGGTTTTTCTTGTTGGATGCGACTAAGATTCCTTCTTCCATTTCATTTGGTGTACTTTGCAATCTTGTTTGTTGGAGTGTTTTGTATATGTGAGTTGAATGACTGCGTTTCAGCTGTATATCCATCTTAATTCTAAATTGCCTTTATATTTACGTTTTGCTTTCCGCTCCTGCTGATGTCTCAGGCGGAAACTGCGTCATTGTTAACGTAGGAAAAAAAGTTTTTCGAGTAAATTAATGATGCCATGACTTTTTTATTTTTGCAGTTCTGAACTGAAAATTGTTCCATCAATTTAAGGACACTGAGTAATTTTTCAAACACTTGAATAATTAATTATTTACTCTAAAAATGGCCGCCAAACCAAACACTTGGCTACCATACAAAAAGCGTGGGTTCGAAACCCCATAAATCATAGCTGTTTGATTTTTCGATCGTGTTCGAGTGACTTTCGACTTTTCCGAAATCCAGAATTAGTTTCAATAAAAATGAAGGTTATAAGTTCGATACCTAACTTGGTTACTAATACGATAAATGGACATGGCTCGTTTGCTTGAAATGAGGCATATTGTTTAATTGCCTTTTCACTTGTAAAGTGTTGTAAGTTGCAAAAGTAATTGGTACTCAGGTGATAACTGAGTTGTAGAGACTCACTGCTGAAATTTAAACAATTGATTTTCCTACTATTTTCAAATTGATTTTCCCACTATTTAACTATTTTCAAAGTCGATATTAGTAGTTGTTTTTAAATATTCGTACTTGACTTCGAAACAATAAAAACTTTAAAAAGTAACGTTCAGAGGAAATGGTATAAAAACGTTTTGCGTGCGTTTTGCAGTATTATTATTGTATTTATGCCAAATATAACACAAATATTGCATTACTAACTAAAGGCAGCAAATGAAAATATTAAAAAAAAATATTCACATGCTGAAATAAATGTAATTAAAATGATATCCAAAATATTAAAAGTAAATTATTAAAAGAACTAAGAAGCATCTTACATTTATTATATGAAAATACATTAAAAATTACATTTTATTTGCGATATGAAATAAATAAATAATGAAATATTTCTTTAATTTAAAAAAAAAAAAAAAAAAAAAAGTGGGCC
>NC_092206.1:72244725-72261012 GCF_043381705.1 Parasteatoda tepidariorum
TATATATATATAATCCTTTCAGTGGTGCGAATTGGAATAGAAGGGATAAGTTTTGTTAGGTATTAAAAAATATATAAACCCGAAAATTTTAAGTATGAGTATATTGTGTCTGATAAATATAATCTTGCCTGTGCAGTCCTTTTAGGCCTTTAGAGGTTCTTAAAAATGGGGTTTATCATTGTCTCATAATAAACTCTTATATTAATTAGTAGTTTTGAAAGTACCAAAGAAGTCATTTGAACCATTTTTAACTGATAGGCTATAGTATCTCACAGACTAGCAACTCACAGCTGAATATCTACCACATAGCATAAATTTATTATTGAAAGATTACCTTAGAATAAAAAATTATTAGCACCTTTCTGAAAATGTGAATCGGCACCCCCGCATTTCAAGCGGTAAAAGAGATTCCTTTTGTCTTCCTCGGTGCATAACCAATTATGACAGCTCTCGACTGAAACCGTTGCTTAAGACATTTCAAATCTAAATTTGGCAGAGAAAGATTGTATCTTTAAGAGAATAACAGATACCCCATGGCTGCTTTTTTATCTGAAACATTGGCTTAATGCCACCAAGAGCGGCGTTTCTTCTTTCCCTTAGTGTGCCCCCCCTCCTCCCAGCTTATTAAGGAAACTCATGTGAAACAAAGAGCCTGTCTTCTGCACAAGATGTTGTTGTGGGGTTTTAGTTCACCAGACACGCCAAATGTTTGTAAGACATCAGCTGGGGAATTTGTCTTGATCGCGCCAACTTGTCGTTTTTCGAAGACAATCTAAGTTGCACAATCTATAGTAGTTGGAAAAATAATTTATTCCGATTTGAAGTTATCGAAATCAATTGTTCCGAGACCGTAGTTTATGACCCGATGGAGTTTCACTAATTATTAAAAAAAAAAGAAAAACATAAATATGATATGTTTCGATACGATACGTTTTACAAAAATTAATCCCTGAGCTTATTAAGAAAATACATGGGAATCCATAGGAAAGAGCTTGACTTGTGCTTACGATGTTGTCCTTAGGATTTAGTTCACCAGACACCGCAAAATGTTTGTAAGACATCAGATAGGGAATTTGTCTTGATTGTGCTAAATTGACGTTTTGTGAAACAATATAAATTACCTAATCTACATATGGTATAGAGAACTTATTCCAATTCGCAATTGTCTAAATTAACGGTTCCTAACCCGTAAATTATAAATCGATAGCATTCCACAAATTAATAAAAAAAATATTTTGATATGGTTTAGCAAAATTAATCTCCCAGCTTATTAAGAAAAATCCATGTCAAATAAAGAGCTTGATTTGTTGTTGCTCACGATGTTGTTCTAAGGAATTTAAGCTACCAAACAAGTCAATCACATGGCAAATTTGTCATAACGTAGCATAAGCTTCGTAATCAATGATAATTGAATAAAAGAGAAATTCTGATTTTCAATATACTAGATCAGTGGTTGCCAACCAATAAATCATAGTCTGTAAGCGGTCACAAGCTGATAAGAAATATAAATAAGGAATATTTGAATACAAAGTGTCTAAAAGAGCACCAGTGTGTATAGATATATACTGATAAATAATTTTAAAAAAAACTACTTTCGAACTTAATTGGAGGTATCAACATAACCTTCAAATTATTTTTTCTAGAAATTACAGGGATGCAGTATCAAAAAATATGTTCAACGTTTACTCATGATGTCAGTACAATGAACCGTAACAGCGTACAAATTTGATTACACAGAGAAAAAAATTACCGCACTATATGATAATGATTGAAAAAAATTCTTAATTCTGGTTAATAACATCAAAATATACGATATTTAAACCATTCATTTGGTATTTTTTCCGTTAATTTAGTAATTTTTCCGTTCATATGGTAACTTTTAACTGGAAATTCTAGCTTTTAAAATTATAGTTTTCATTATCACACATTTAGCAAAAAGTACAAGACAGAAAGTAAATTTAACAGAGTAAATATTATTTATACCATCTTCAAAGTTATCATGATAAAATTACCACGAAATTACCAAGTTATAATTAATTCAATAAGGCTTCTTTCAGACATTGATGAAAATTGAAAAATTTGCGTGCCCAAATTTCAGACTGTGTTTTGCAATGTACATTTATTATTTACAACATTTTTATTTCATTCAATTCAAAATAATCTCAAATATCCCCACTGTTGGAAATTTCGGAACATACAACAATATGGTTCAAATTTGTGGTTCAATTTATAATATGGTGCTCGTTATTTGATTACTCGATACTCTGGTTGAACTTGAGAAACGTGAATTTAATTAATTAATGGTTCAATATACCGATTCCTTTTACCTTTTAATATACCGAAAATGTGGTTCAACGATTGAACTCCTTTTCTCTAAGCCAGCAATGCAATCGAGTTATCAAATTTAACAAATAAATGGATAAATAAATTTCACATTTTAGATGTCACATTTATGATTTGTGTATCAAAATAGAAGAAAATAAATATTCTCGAATGAAAACTGTTTCCCCTGGTGGGTGTAACGAATGTCAGAAGTAACATCTTAATTTATCCTTAATGACGCACAAGATGCTTTTAGTTTTTCTTAGCGTATGATGTATACATAATCTTACAAATGACTTGTGCCTAAATCAGATATGTTGATTCAAGACTCATTAAACGTTGTGATACATATGATGTATGAGCAATGGGTTGTTTATTCTTTTTTTTTTCTTTTGAAGATTAAACACCCCTGATAAAAAAGAAAGTAATTTATATTAAATGTTTTATTTGGAATATGTTAACTTGAAATCATATTTAGGGCACTGTTAGAAATTTCTCGAAAAAAATGGTAATATAACTATTTATTTTTTATTTTACCATAGTCTAACAAAACAGTCAAATAATCAGAAATAATATGGCATTCAAATTGTTAACTGTAAGAAAAAACTGCTTTCACCTAACATGGTTAATTAACCAGAATTTTATCAGATCAACCTAAGGAAGACACTTAGTTCCTTGCAGCTAGATACATATTATAGCCGAGAAGGCTAATCAGTCAATCTCATTAACCGACAGAGTTAATAAACCACATTCTATGGTTTATTTGATAAAACTCAACTCAATTAACTCCAATGTTCATTACATAACTAAAAGTCTAGCTCTAATGTCCAGCAAAATTTCTTTTTTGTGACTTTAAAGCCATGCTAGTAGTAAACAGTTGAAGAAAAAAAATATAGTTTTGCATTCTTGGCTCAATCATGAATACATTGCTATACGTTTTTTTTAACCTTACTAGTTGTAAACGGTTCCAAAACAGAAAGGCAAAAAATGTTCTTTACCGTAAACTTCATGGCTACTTGGATAGACAGACTTCTGCCGGTTATTTTACCGAAATTTTAGAATGAAAATTTTAAAGTTGTGGCAGTAATGTTCGCTTAAAATGGTTTTTTAAAGTAATTTAATAAATCCAAACATACAACTTTTTTAATTAATTAAAAAAGAGTTGATCAATAATAATATGAAGTGATAAATTATGAGAAGTGGTTGATGCATTTCGTGTGATAACTCAACCCTCATATAGCCCAAAACTTTCTCAGTGACTATTATAAAAATCAAATTACAACACATTGAAATCTAATATGAATATCTTATATGAACCATTGCTCATTTGATTAACTGTTTGTAAATCATTATTATGTTTGATTTACTTGAAAGCAAAAAATCAATTTTAAGTTGAATCAATTTTAATAACCGTTTTAGGTAGATGATAAAATGGTCCATATGAATAACATATGGAGTGCATTGGCTTAGCCATATTTCTCTAGCAGGAGAAATGAAAACAACTCATCGCAATAAACCATTCGCTGGTACTCAGTTTTAGCTTTATGTATACAGCGTAATTTTCTCTTTAATTCTTCTATATTGAATTCCATTCGTTTAACAAACTTGATAAAAAAACCTTTTTTAAATTTTCTTAAAACCCTTAAAGAGTGGATAAAGGTTTCGTGATAAATTTTTTATTTTGTATTAAAACACTATTAACTGTTTTGTATTAACTGTAAAAGTATATTATTCAACAAAATCATTCTAATTTGAAAAAATAAATAACGTCAAATGTATTGCATTCGTAATCAATTCGTATTTCATCCATCACAAGTTGAATGGGGTCAATGTGTATTCGTCCACTCTAACCCCATCTCTATGTGGCTGCACTGGCCCCAAGAAGACATGTTTGTTAATACTTAATGCTAGTTAATTGAAAGCATGCAGAGCAAAATTTTATATCAAAATAGATTTAAAAAAATACCATGAAAATTCTAAAATATTTTCACCTTTTGCAGAAATTCTAAAAATATGTCTATGAAAGAGTAGAGACAATTTAAAAGTTATTTTAGAACCTCGAGAACCCTTTTTTACAAATCAGTCTGATAATGCAACTGC
Source organism: Parasteatoda tepidariorum (assembly GCF_043381705.1). Lineage (NCBI taxonomy): Eukaryota > Metazoa > Arthropoda > Arachnida > Araneae > Theridiidae > Parasteatoda > Parasteatoda tepidariorum. The sequence goes on from NC_092206.1 coordinate 72,249,148, forward strand.
ACATGGAAATGTATATCAATGTTACTAATCTACGATAACTCAAGGAGGAAACTTTACTCACTAATAAAAAAAATCTTTCAGTCTCGTCTCCACACTAGCCCCTTTGCTCCGACCATTATATAAGGCGCTTAATATATATTTTCAGAATATATATTTCTTGAATTCATCATGTCTAGAAAATTGAGCCCTATTTTTATTGCATTACAATAATGAACTTAAAGCAAAAGTTCACACTTTGAGGTTACCACAAATGCCCAAAACAATAATGTCTAAAAAATTCCCAGCTTGAAAGATTTATCTATAACGAGGAGTTGTTGCTTAAAAAGAAAAAAAGGCGTCAGTGCAAATCAAAACCTCAGAATTTAGCTTCAACTCACAAATCTTCCCGTAATCTGGCGAAGGTTTTGACAAGCCACGATAGAGAAACGGATAAGGAGTCCTGTCTTGGCACTAAATGTGTCTTTGTGTTCAAAAAGTGCTCTCATGCAAATAAAAAATTACTCCTGTAAGTTAATCGGGCTTTTTGGAAATGATGCTAATGCTGAGCATAATTAACAAATATTTGAGCTGAAATAAATGGTACGTTCAGTGAATTTATTTTATAACGTGTTAAAATATGTATGATTCATTTCGAAATAAAATCAAGCTGCCAATGATAAAGTTTTAAAATGTAGCTTCAAAAAGTTTTTTTTTTGTTAAGGACCATTTACATATTCTGTAAGCAGGTAAGAAGGCTTATGATTTGCATGTTTCAGCTAACAACTAAGGAGGGGACGTTAGCAATGTTTACGCACAAAATTCAATTTCTCAAAAAAAGAGAGACTCATATACAGCAAAAATAATTGTTTTTGTACTATTTACAATGGAAAACTACATATAAAGAATTTTGAGTGGGCATAAAAGGAATTTTTGATTTACTTATTTTTACTGACAAAAAAGGATAGATTAAAAATCATAAAAAATATTCTTATGTTATATTAGATGGTCAATAACATTATTTATTGAAGCTAAACATTTTTAAGGTATTAAATTTTTAAGGTATTTACTTTTAATCTTGCTCACACGGATCAAAACTATTAATCCATAAGGGTTTGTTTCCACGAACAATTAAAATTAATAAGATTATATAATAGTATATTAAGATTACATATTCAGACTTACGAGAATTGTATGTATATATGATTGCAAACAATTTTTCGGTTTTGGCTCAAACTTGAAAGCAAATACACATTAGAAGAAGTTATTTATGTATGCATTTCTTATTACAGGTATAGTTTTTATGAAACAATCAAAATTTCTAATAAAAAATGTCAATTTAAATCTAAAACATTTTTGCTGCATATTAGTATAATTAAAAATACAAAAAAAAAATTGAAAAAATATTACAGCATACATTTTTCATTCGATTTGCGCAAAAAACATTCTTAAATTAATTTCGCTAGATACACGTGATTTATTCGTTAGAGCAACATGAAATAATGCTGGATATCTTTAAACGGTAAATAAATAATTAAAATTAATAATTTCTGCAATTATGTTTTAATAACTTTTATAGCTATGCTTTTTTTCTCAATAAAATAATTCCTATAGTTTCTATTTTTTAGAGAAATTCCTCAATTTCACTTTGTTTTATATTTCTCTTTTATTAATATTGATTGAAAATATGAAATGCATTTAAGAAACGAAATACACTCTCACGTGTGATTACTGAAATGGATACTTTAAAATAAATTTTATTATATTTGCATCAATTATTCATGTGAAATTATTTTAAAATATTGATTAATTTATTTAACTTATGCATTCAAAAAATAAAAGATCAAAATAATTTCCACTACATGTTTTTCATTAAATGCAGAAATTATGAAAAAAATTCAATTTTTTAGACATATTATTGCACTGATTTTGTCCTATATACGTGATACTTTTTTTAAAAACGAAGTATTTAAGTTATTTCAGAACTTCTTTCATTATTCTAACACTATCATTGATTATGAGCTTTTGAATAAAAGTAAATCAAATTTTCAAACGATGCCTTTGCCATCATTAGAATATCATGCGTTTTAAATTGTTTTTTAGTCATTCATTTCTCATCAAACAATAAAAAGAGCTCCCGATTTCAAAAATATGGTAGTATTTTCCCTCAATAAAGATTTTGGGATTAAATTTGGAAATATAATATACATATATANTATATATATATATATGGATATATATATAATTAATTGTTCTTACATTTAATCCCTTATCTTTATTGTGGGAAAATACTACCTTATTTTTATTGTTTTATTGAGAAATGAATGCCTAAAAAATTTTTGCCTCAAAATTCATTAAAAGAAGAATTATACTCAATAATTCTTTCCATTTCAGTTCTCGCAGACGATTAATATGAAACTCGTAATGTATTCGTCATTTATTCACACGTAACACGTAAATGTATTATTAAGACTTCAGACGATATATAACTTCTCGACTCAAAATGAAACAATAGAAACAGAAGCAGATCCTACATTTGTCACTAACTCTAGAAAGCAGTTGGGAAATGAAGAGGCCATGAGCATTGGTCACTAGGGGGCGGTAGGTAAGAATGTATTGGGTTGGTTGAGCTTTGCAAAAGCAATCCGACACCGACTTTCTTCTTTTTCTCCTCCTTCATTCCTGGTTGCCATGGAAATGGGATGAGGAAAGAGCGAGCTGGGAGGATGGGGAAAAGCATCTTATGACTATAGGCATGGTCTGTAGGGTCCGAAACTAACGTCTCGGCTACAAGTGATTGTGACAGTGAGAGTTCTCTTACATATTTCAAATACCGAGTCGCCAAGCTAGAAGAATAGAGATATTAGGTTGAGGTGAAACTAGGAAGTCAACTTTTTCTTTCCTTTTTGAATGAATTTTTTTCTCTCTCTCTCTTTTTTTTAAGAAAACATCATTGATGTTTCTATTTGTTATTCACCATACATATTTATTTATAGAAATAACATAGATTTCCTTATAAATTCTCAAAATATTTACAAAAAAATTGCACCACTTATTTAAGATTTGGAGTATTGCACATTATTATATCGTGCATAATTTTAAGGAAGAAACTGTTTGTTTCATGCGATAAATAAAAACTTTTAAATCAGTTATTTTTTTATTTCTTTCTTTTTCTTTTGAAAAGTGAATTTTAAGTCAGAAATAGATAGAACATTTAGATTAAAAATAAAACATGAAAAAAAAATTGAAAAATATTCCGCGCAAGTCAACTTTCATTAGCTAAGGCTTTTATTCTTTTCATTATTTAAGTTAAAAGAGCTGTTTTCATTAATTAAGACTACCTACGTGTACATAATATTTTCAAATACAGATATGCTGAAATTAGAATATTTTATTGTAAATAAAACCTATATTTAAAAGAACAAGGACTTTTTTTAAGCAAACAATTTTAACAACACAGAAAAATCGATATGTAGCAAACGATTTATTAAATACCTCTTCTAATTAATTTTCACATCTAAAATGTAATTTTTGCTTCCTAAACTCTTTTTTTTTCCACCTCAATATGGTTTGTAAAAAAGTATATGTACACTGTATAAAATTTGAAGGCAAACTCACACACTACTTTTTTAGAAAACAAGAAAAAATAAACAATAATATTATTCTGAATGCTTAAGTTTTAAGATAGAATAAAGAAGTCTAGTTACGACAGTACACTCTGAAAAAAATCGGTGCGGAACCATAGTAATAATTTAAAATAATGATTCATAAACTCAAAGCACTATAATAATGGTACTTTGAATCCTAATGGTGTGAATTTGCTGGAATCTTAATAAGAGGTCAAATTGAACCATGTTCTATCTCTCATATAAAGCCACAGTATCATGTACTCAAATTTATTAAGCACGATATCGTGTTTCAACACGCAGTACGTAGTTTAACAGCGTAGTTTCGATGCAAGATTATTCTTCTAAAACTAGCAAAACTTTGCAAACGATTTCAAAAGTTTAATTACCCTACAAATCATGGAATATTTTTCTTAGTTCAGCAGTGGCATATGGCTGAAAATTTGATATTAAGTTACTTATCTTTTTCATCCGCCTCAAACGGTTAAAAATAGGCCAGACTTCAAAAAAAGTTAATTACCGTTTCTGACCGTGAACTCTAAGGAAACCTCAAGCACAAAATGCTTACATTTGAACTTGAGACTGTGAAAAAAAAAAAAAGAACATTACAGGAAAACATTGCATAAACATTAATATTTTAATGTGACAAGGACCAGAAGTTTTATAAAATATAATCTCTAGCATTACAAGTTCAGAATTATCAGAACAAATTAGCGTTTAGTTAAACGAATCCAAGAATATTTTTTATTAAGACAAGCGTTAACAATGCATTTTTTTTTATTAATGCTGAGGCTTATATTCCAAAAAGATTTTTACGTGCCAAGTAAGAGCGAAGAAAAAAACTACATAAGAATTTCTTGAAAATACAAGTTATTGCTGTGAAGGTGCTTTTTGTCGTATTTCACTGCCGACAAAGATATGCCGAAGCATAACTCGGATGAAAAGAATTCACTATCATTGCTACGCATAATTCATCGTGACAAATTTCTTGCAAATACATGACACAAATTGAATAAGTTTTCAGCCTGGTCTGGAGCAAAAAAAGAAAGATACTATTTATAAACGAGCGGTGCACTCTTGGTATATAGATTCTTTTTTTTTTTTCTTATCGTTAAAGAGGGGCAAAAAATTACACACCCAAGCTAGCGTTCCGAAACGTTTACGTCGGCACCATTTTAACAACTTACCATTTTGCATGCTCTTGTAGAAAGGGGTGAGGGGTGGGTTCGAACCTAAGAATACTTACAGTTATCGCCTTTAGAATGCGCGGGAGCTTGATGACGAAGCATAGAATTGGCGAACATGTTTTGGCGTTGTACCGCTATGTTAAGTGATATTTTGACAGGTGATGTTCCTTCATTGTTTACCTGCAGAAAAGCGCCAAGAATGAATATCTGATTTCACAAAAGATGCTTTGGTGTTTTTTGCGCTGGCACGAGGCTTACTAATGCTATTTTAATTGATTTTTTTTCTTTATTTGCACATTTAAGTTACTACTGAAAATAAGTTACCTACCTGAACTATTTAAAATAGCGTGTCTATCTTAATTAATTAAAATAAAATGCGTGCCTCAACTAGTAAAAATAACCAGTTTATCGTAAACACCTAAAGTAAGATGCCTGTCTTAATTATATGAAATAACCAATATATCGCAAGCACATAAAATATCATGTCTATCTGCGATAATGAAATTAATGTATCTATCTTAACTACTAAAAATATTAAGCCTTCATTAAATGCTTTTAAAGTGTGATGCATATGCTTGTTCAATTACTTAACCTTTTGAAGCTGAATTTTTATTAAACATTTTTGTCATATTTTTTTTCATTATTTTGTAATAATTTGGGTCCAAATAAAAGAAAAAATATTATATTTAGCATTTTAATAATTCATGATTATAGAATACAGCATGAAACGCCGTTGTTTCTTCGGCGTTATAAGTAAACTCTTCCAAACACGGCTCTCTTCAAAAACAATAATTCTTCTAATTAGCACTTACTTGCAGAATTAAGAGAAATAGCAATTCAGCATTACAATTTTTTACCATGAATGAAAAAAAAATTAAACTACTCTTTTTTTCGGATTTTATATTAGTACAAATATAATTCTAATAATCTAACAAACTTTTTATAGTAACTATTAAACTATGTTTAATAGTTACTTAATTACTTAATTAAAATTATCAATATATGTTTTTGCTGGCAATTAGAAAGTCAGAAAAAAATACATAAATGGAACACCGATGTCCCATCTGCGTCAAAGGTTTATAACAAGATTTCTGAAAATAAAACTCCTGCCTGAATTGCTTAAAATTAGTTTTCGGCTTTGACAAGTAAAAATAGTAAAATATTTTCTAAACTGCATTAAATAAGATGATTATTTTAATCTCTGAGAATGAAATGACTTTGACCACATGAAGATTCTTTTAAAATCATACATAATAATTCCAGTTTAGCATACTATGTTGCGTTACAATAACGGAAATAAAGTTTTTAGTTTTCATTGATATTGTTCTTCTTTTCATTGTTTATTATGTATTGTTTGTTATATTTCATTTTTACATGAAGTGCAAGATTTCTAAATGAAAAGAATAAATATAATCAAGGCAATCAGGATACGGCTTTTTTGACCTTAATACCATTTGTTATAATAGTCATTATTCCAAGTCTGTCTAATCTCTCTGAGTTTTAATATAGAAAAATAATGAGGAAACGAAAATTCAATTTACTTTAAACATGAGTCGTGTTGTAAATTGATAGTAATATTAGTGAAGCAGCAACAATTCAATTATTGCTTCATTAATACATTACTATTGGTGATTTTCAATTATATATATATATATATATACTAAAACTTAATCTAGAAAAGTGACAGCTCTTTTAACCTATATTATTTTTAAAGTCAAAGGAGCTGGGNATAATATAATATAATATAATGTTTATAATCATAAGAATTTATATAAGCAAAGATTTAAGTTCAAAATTTTTAAAAATGTTCCAAAAACATATAATTTTAAATCTTTATTTCATTGATGATGATGTCAAACAATACGTTTGAATCTGCATCTGACATTTTGAGGTTTCAGTTTGGGTTTGGAATCGCTATTTAACTCTAAAGGGAAATTCGTTCAAAAACTTTATGTCTGTTACATTTTTATTTTGAACGTAAACATGATTCTCCAAGGATCAATTTTCTTTAATATATTCTTAATATGCTTAAAATGTGCTTTTTCATAATAGATAACGTTTTAAAACGTTGTATTTTTAAATGTATTTTACAAACATAATTACATGTTTTTAGTATGTTTATACTGTTGAGTGATAAAACTATATTAATATATAATAAGAAAACAACGTGATGCTCTTTTAAAGTTAATCTACGATGTTTTTCAAACAATAATTGCCTGAATTGTCTTAATGTAAACTTAAAACAGATAAAATTTCATACATGACAAGTTTAGGGTGGCTAAGTTGACCAATGGCTGGTCAATTCGTCTACTATTCACAGCGAAAACAGTTCTGATGTAAAATATCTTCAGTACTAAATGAATCGTGGGTTAAAATTCTCTTGCCGTTGGTCTAAACGTGTGGGGTTTTCCCCCCTACGAAACGTTATTGAACTTTAGTTTCAGTCAAAAAGTTCTCTAAGAAGACTAACCTTTTTCTTGACTCAGAAAATTTGGACCAGGAAAAAAAATTACAAGATTATGAAATTGAACTTTGGTAACCACAAATATTATGTGCCTGTTTATTGAAAAATATAAAATTATAACTGTAATGCACATAAATTAATTTCTTAGGGCTCATATATCTATTTCTTCCAAAATGAAACACACAAACAATTCAGTAAATGCATTACAAACTTTAACATTTTCCATTTTATGTCTACACTCTTCTTATCGTCTGTATTAAATTGAACTGTGCACGCTAAACTGTCATCTCTGTGATATGTTAAGGAACATTTTCAACCCCCCTCTAAGATATGTCAACAGACGCGTTAAACCCATCTTCTATATGCCATTACGAGAAGCAATTTCTGAGGTGAGTTTTTCCATTTAGGTAAGTGCTCCGGTAGCTTTCCTTTTTCGGAATTTTTTTTATTATTTGTATTTAGATGCTAACGCTTATGTGAGCTTTCGAGTAATATGATAACATCAGTTGTGAAATTCGAGTTCTATTTAAATCTCAAAGTCATGCTTAAAATGCTTTTTTCTGAAAGTCAAGCGAGATTTTCATAAACACCAAAATTGCTTTGATTATTATTACCATGAATTTCTTATAGGGAGGGGAAAAAAATTATTATTAATTGCACTGAGGAAAAAATATGGTCAAAACTACCACAATACGGTAAAATTTACCGTGTTTTTTGCTTTATGGGAGCACCAAGAAGTTCAGTAATCTTTCTCGAAGAGCTCTGATAATAAAAATATAGTTTTATAATATATTCGTTAAAATTTGGTGATTTTATCGTGATACCTTAAGCCATGCTGCAAAAACTATTTGCTCGATTAAATTGACGTTATAATTTTCTAAGTTTTAAGATATGTGTGGTAATAACATCTATAATTTTAAAAACCAGAATTTCCGGTAAACCGTTAACGCACGAACGGAAAAACTATCAAATTAGTAGCTTGAATGCAGTCCATTTTATTTTTTATTACCACAATTATGCTTTTTTAACCGGAAAATTCATTACCATACGGTACGGTAAATTTACCAGATTTTTTTTTCTCGGTGTGGGAAAAATTATATAAAGATATATCATATATTAACGAAAACTAAGTAGAATTGACAACATTGTACTTTATAATAACATTTTCATTAAAAAAGAAAAAAAAACTGAGAATATTTTTCATTTATGACTCCGATAAATGCACATTGTTCAGGATATAAATAGAAAAATGATATGGTTGACTTCAACAGAAAAACATTACAGTAAAAATATTTTTAGTCTCAAGAAATGCTTATCAAAAGAACGGAGTTATAACGTTATAAATAAATATTTTATCGTTCATTTTACCAAAATCATCATCAAAGCAATTCGGTAAAAGATACCAAGCTTTTTGGTGTTCTCATAGAGCCAGAAACATGGTAAATTTTACCATATTCTGGTAGTTTTGATCATACTTTGTTTCTCAGTGTAGGTACAACAGGAATTAATTGGGATGGTTTTAAATGAGAAAATTTTCAAAGAAATGAATATTGTACGCGATGTAGATCCGATAAAATATTTTTCGTTCGTATAGCTAAAATGTAAGTTCCGAGAAACATTTTCTTGGTAGACTGCCAAGTGAAGGCATATTTTTTTCCCCTGTAACATTCTTTAGCACGCGATGCTAAACGAGATTTATCTTCTATTTCTCTGGACGATATGCTGGCTATTGTGTTTCGTTTTATTGATAATTTTTTTATCTTTTTAAGAACAACGTCAATTGTTGTGTTATGCTATTTCGAAGATAAAAAATAAATATATTACTATGTTACAAAATGATCTAAATCAATTATTATATTTATTCCAGGCAAACAAAAAATGCGTTTTATTTTAAAACTAACATTTTTAACTTCTCGTTAATTAAATTGTTGAAATTATAAATAAATTAATAAAATTGATAAAAATATAGATGAATAGCAGTTGCTAAATTACGCAATTTTTGAAATGAAAAGCGTTAATATGCTTTAAATATGCAGGGGAGAAAAAGTTTATTTTAAAATAAACATTTTTACTTATTATTTAGCGTGTCTAAGTTACATAAGGAGAAATCAAAATTGATGAAAAAACATATTTTTATAACAACGTAATTGCTGTATTGCGTTTTTAAGAAGTATTATTACTTGTTACATCATTAACTGATTTATTTATGTATAATCCTTCTATTTTGTATTATTTGTTCTTAACTAACAAAAATATGGCTTATTTCAAAATAATCATATTTGTTTAGGTGAGTTCATACAGATAAATGCAAATATTATTATCAAATAGTGACTTTATATTTAAATGTCATTAAATATCTTTATATATAATAATCATTATCAAATAGTTAATTTATATATAAATATCATTAAAAAATATTTTAAAGTATAAGTACAAGTATTAAAATTCAAAAACAAGCAATATAATTAAATATTTGACTTTTGTTGCACATTAAAATACATGAGCATTATGATTAAGTTATAATTTTAATTATTAAAAATATATATAATCTGGAAACATTTTCTACTAAATAGAAACTTATAATTTAAAATTCGTTATTCCCCTGAAAGACGTAATTTAGAGATTTTACACCTTACTGTTCATCCAATGGTACAGAAATTACTTTGAAATGAATAACTCTTAACAAAAACACGATTATAATAAAACACGTTGATAATAATTTTCTAAAATCATGTATTTAATCTTCGTTATTGAATTTAAATAAAAAAAATAACAGCGATATTTTTTAAATTCATGCTTTTAAAATTAAATAAACCCTATGAAAAAAAAATGCAAAATTATTAACGATGATAATGCCCCTATGAAAATGCTACCGTTAAATAACCCTTGAATTACATTTTTGCTTATTATTATTAATTTATAATTGATTTTTGAGATAAAAATTCGACCGATGTCGCATTATATTGGTTACCTGATATGAATTATCGCTACTGCAATAAAAATAAAACATTATAAAATAAACTTTCGAAAGTATGCATTTCCAAAATTTTGCAAATCTCTTGGCTGTGCCATAATAACAATATAAATAATCCAGCAAATTAAATGTAGGTTAAATAAAGCACACTTAAAATATAAATAATTCAATAAATTGCTACTCCTTATTAAGTAGGCCATTAAAATATCTGATTAATATTGAATTTATTTTTTCAATAATCAGTGACATTTATCCCTGAATGAAACTCCAATTACGATTTCTTCATATTTTGCAATAAGGCAACTGCAGTCACTTATTGAATTCAGAGTGCCTCTTCAATTATCGAACAATACACGCATTTCAATAAGGAAATAAGCTACCCCAAAACCAATGTTACTCATCCACACTTTTATCATTTTAATGCCAGCAGCAATCACTTTGAATGTGGTTCATTTCACTGATAGAGCATCTGCCAGGGGACCTTTTTCTCCAGGGGGTCGAACGGGGCTTGACGGTCCAGTGGACTGGGACAATGGATCGCCTTATGTCCCACATCGTCGCCTGTCGGATAGAAAAGTCAGGGAAAAAGGCAAATTCGAAAATTTCGGAGGAGGATCTCCGTGAGATAGTTGTTTTTAGCAAAATAGCGACCAGTATAGACAGTGTGCTGTTATACATGGAAAGTGTGATGAAAGCGTCGTTTGTTTACACGAGCACGGAAGCCTGAAAGAGATTATTTATATCGGTTTCTTTGTAGCGGTTGCCAATTAATGGTGGAAGGTGTGTATTCGATTGTTTCTGTTTATGGGGGGTTTAGATAAGAAGATTAATGTTCTTTTACTGTTTAATGTTTCTGGGACAGTTTTTATATCTATAACCACCATTGCAACATTACATTGATATCAGATATTGTTTCATTGATATTTTTTAGCTCATGTTTAATTATCAAACAGGCAAATACCAACTGAAAGAATTTCCTCCTTTGAAATTTATATTTGGTTTTACTTACAAAAGATTCTAAGCGAATCTGCTTAAAAAATATTAGATCAAAAGAATTTTCCAAACGTATTTTTTTTATTTTTCATTTATCTGACACTTGTTTTTAACTGTGATATTTTCTGCAGCTAAAAGTACTTGAATATTTAATCTATTTTATGATCGATGAGGTTTTATTTTTAATTTGTAATTAACCACTTGATACATTATACTTGATTTCTATACGGTTATGAATTTTTCATGATTAAAAGAATCTAAAATTATTCATTTATATTATATGCCATTTTTTATATTTCTTATTATGCATATTTATTATTTATTATTGTATTTTATAGAACTGCTAAATGTGGTATTGCGATGCACGCAAGTTCTTTTAGGCATGGTTGGGTGGTTGTAAGGTGAGGTGTGGAGGTCGGATACTACTATCTGTTCTCCAATCTAATTTACCAGATTATTGCAAAATACAGCTAGTATTGTCTACGAAACATCATCTAGAATCAATTCATAACTATCACCAATAACCGATTAATGTAGTTCTAGTGGAATGGTATAAAAATCAATCAATTACTTTAAAATATTTCTATTTTTTGTTGTTTTCTGACCTTTTTTAAATTGTATTATATATATATAGCATTTTAATAA
>NC_092206.1:72261025-72388155 GCF_043381705.1 Parasteatoda tepidariorum
TTACTATATATATATTAGCAAATGAGGAAATTTTTTAAGAAAAATAGATCTAATTGATTTTATTTTGACATTTTAATCATTACACAGCAGAAAAATATCAATGCTCGTAATATTTTTAAAAAAAATTAAGTCTATCCCACATTCTACATTTGTGTTGGCAGAAAAGCTTCACCTTGCAATGGCTAATGTTCGTAGTAAACAAATGAAATACTCATACAACCTCATTTAGATATCAATTTTATGTCGAATCTTTATAAATGAAGTGAAATGTATGTAATGGTTGTTAAAATAAGCTATTTAAAATTAAAAATCATTTTGTTTAAAATAAGGCGAAATCAGAAATGATTTTGAGGGACAAATAAACATACGATTTCCTAACCCCTCGCATCCCTTTCCCACTGCAACATTCCTTATTTACCAAGGCAAGCCAGAAACACCCCCTAACTCATCCACTCACGTAACTCTATTATGTCACGTGACGAGGCGCCGCGTAATGCGATTTCTGTGCTCATCTTGGCGTCCCTCCCTTTTCTCTTTAAGGTTGCTGCAGGAATGTCAGAAAAGCTGTTGGCGATATCGGAATTCGTGAATACCGCCAAAATCAAAACAGATAAAATTCATTTATCAAGAAGATATTTAGATTAAAATCGGTACCTTTTCTCTTACTTTTGCCTTTTTCATCGTAATGGCTTGGGTTTTAATTAAAGTGAATAAGCATGGACATTCATTTTTAAATATAATTAGAATTTTCTCTTAAGATTTCATCTCTTTGAAACACGAATATGGAGAGAGAGAAAAAAAAAGAATGAAAAATGCAAGTTGCTTTCTTTATCTCAAAAATAAATTTTTTTAAAAACCGTTACGGTTTTTAATAAATTATATTGCTTATTTGAAAACTTCCAAATGTTTCAAAAATATAAAATTACACCTTGTACTCTAGTGTATAGAGTTATAAGAAATCTAATAAATAAGTAATTGATAAATTTTTAAATAGGATTTTAAAAAGAACACGAAACTGGAGAAAAAAAAATCCGAAAAAAGGAAAAAAAAATTATAAAAATCTGGAAAATAAAAACTTACTTTATTTAATTCGAAATATTTCGATGAAAAAGGGAGTACATTATTCTATCTTAAACGCTAAATTTTTAAGGAATTTTGCGTTTTAAGCGTATATAATGCATAGTATAATGTTTTGATTAAATAAATACAATTTTATGATCATTAAACAATTATAATTAAAGTTGTCAGTGTTAGTATCATGAAATATAAATATTATTTAGAGTTATAAGAAAATAAATTAATGCTAATGAAAATTATTATATATAATATAGACACTGTGATATTGTTTGTGATATTGTCCATACTGAAATAACCACCTATTGTATTTTTTATCTTCTTAAATGAAAAATGGAAATATTTTTCTAGNATAAGCAAAAATTTTTTTTTTTTTTTTTTTTTCAATTCAGTATCTCTTCTTTATGCAATTAAGCGAGGACTAGAAACAACAAACAACCGTTTAAACGGGAAAATTTAACATTAGTTTCGTATAAAATGGATATTATTATTTGGTTCCAATAAATTTGGTTTCAATAAATTTGGTTCCATTATATATGGTTCCATTATATTTGGTTTCATTAAATTTTATTCGTATAAAAGGGTTATTCGATTATCCGATTTGCAATTAAGTGGGGTCAACTGCGTATATATGTACACATTCTCGCATTAAAATTGGTGCATAACTGAACCATAATGCTGATATCTTGAGATATAACTCAATGGGAACTTATGGCAAAAATAAGTAATAAGTACAAGTCGTCTCATGGTATTAGTTAAAGAATACGGTGACCATGTTATGGTTGCAGCAAGTTTGAGAGATATTTTTGAACAGATTCCGCATTTCCCCAAAGTGCAAAACTTGAGATTAAAATATGGCCTTTGAGAAATATAGCTTTAAATACATTAGTATTTTCTTCTTGCAAATAGATGGTTGTGTGGGGAAAAATTAAAAATGACAAAAAGTGTTTTTCTTAAGTTCGATTAATGAAGTTTTTGGAAATTATTATGAACAAAGCTACTAAGTTTTTTGTTCTAGTCCCTCCTCGCAAAATTAAACCAAACTCAGCGGCGCGACAGCATAAAGGGCCAAAGCCTACCGTGCCCATCTCAGTTTTCTTGACCGTGGGCCCTGGGGTGCAGGAGCAGATGTTCCAGTTAGGTGGTCAGCCGAACGCGAAAACCCCAGATTTTAGTTCCCAAGCATGCTTGGTACTCATTTATCGACAAACTGAAGGGATGAAAGGCTGAGTCAACCATGCCCGGCCAGAGGATCGAACCCAGGACCTGTGGCACTCAGTCACCGGGCGTCTCCCAGTAAAATTACACAAAATAATTATGCAGCACGAAGATGAAAATATGCGTTCTATTTTGTACCAAAAAATAAAGTATGGATAGTTGAAAAACTGAATTTTGGGGAAAAATTTACTCAACTAGTGGGCTCCTTCCCCTGTTCGCTGAAGACACGTATAGTTTAATATATACGCTGTATATAACGCAGGACATGGCTTTATAATATGAGATAAAATTTAGTGAGCGTGGTAAAATTTGATAATTTTATAATGGTACCTTAGAGCAGGGTATAAAATCTATTTATTTGGTTAAATGTACTAACTTTTTTTTAAAACTAAATGTGTGGTAATGACAACTATATTTTTGAAAATCAGAATTTCCAGTAAACCGTTACCAAATGAACGGAACAATTAATAAATAAATGATTTCAATATCGTATATTTTGGCTTTATTAACTAGGATTAAATTAGCCATACAATACTGTAATTTTAACTTCTTTTTTTTGCATAACAGTTAATCATGACAGCTCGGTACATCCTTAAAATTATGAAAAAAGTCGTAGATTTGTAAAAATGAAAAAAAGTTTGAGATTTAAGTTTTTAACATTTGAAAGGTTACCGAAATGCTCCTTTGTTTGGACTCCAGAACAAATAACAACAAATAAATATACAATAGGTAGGCAATTCATATAGTTACCAAAAATTCTGGTTTTTAAAATTCTTATACCACACATTAAATTGTTATTACCGCACATTTAGTTAAATATACAAAACTGGAAAGTTAATTTGACCTAATTAATGGGTTTTATGTCATGCTCTAAGGTATCATGACAAAATTACCAAATTTTATCACATTTACCAAATTTTAACACATGTTATAAAACAATATTTTATTGTTTATTTAACCATAACCAAGTCACTTCGTAAATATACCGTGTTTTTGGTGTTCACATATAGCCAGAAACATAGTAATTTTTAACATTTTCTGAATAGTTTTGACAATACTTTTCTTCTCAGTACATAAATTCATAAGTTATGAAATCACAAAAAAAAGAACCTACTTTAATTTGTAAGAGCGCTCTTAAAAATATCAGAAAAGTAATTTGCCAGAAAGTTATTACAATTTCTAATTAAATGTTATTATTTAATCACTGACGCTGATTCAATCCTTAGGAACAATTCAACACATTAATTTCTGTTCTAGAGAGCAAAAAATTTAATCGTGTGTAGAAACAAAACTAATGGAGAGAGAGACAGAAAAAAAAAATGTTCGCCAGGGGGGAAGCAGAATATTTGGTTGAGTTCCAAATTTTCTTAATGACGTGTTAATGACACCGAAAATAACAAAATTCGTCTGAATGAGATAGGCTAAAGCACATATTTTTTTGTTAATGAGTTTTCTGAAGGGGTGATATAGATTTGACTCATACTTTTGACTACTAAATGAATATTTTTTTTTCCTAATCAATCAAAATGATGTGAAAAATGTGAAAAATAAAAATGGAGCATAATTGCGGATTCTCGGGAAATGATAAAATAAAAGCGTTTGGTTAAGTTTAATGTGAAGTACATTGTAAAAAATTCTGGAACAAATTACTGTAAAAAGTACCGGCATGCATGGTGGCGGTACTTTTTACCATATAATCCTTTTTTGCAGGAATAGGTTACGGAATAAAAATCTGACACAGCATAATTTTTACAGTATTAATTACTATAAAATCACTGAATCACTCATTAAATAAATATTACTGTAAAATTTTAGGTATAATATTTCAAGGTAAAAATGTTAAGCATTTTACGTATGATGCACTCAAAGTGTCAGTAGTTTATACCGCAACTTGATATGGATTTTTTTTGTAGTGTAGTTCATTTTTCTTACTGTCGTCATTTACGTTACATGATGATAAAACTCATGAGAAACTCTAATGGTTATCCAAGCAAAGGTGTGACATATAAGTTTATCTCTTTCAGTAAATGGTCATTATAAATACAAATATGGTATTCAAATCATTCGAGAACCAAGTACAGTAAAAAAAAAAAATTTTTAAAGGAAAAAAATAACGCAATAATTTTAAATGAAAAATTTATCCATTCATCATAAATAAACGATTTTCTTTTAGGATTTTTGAGAATTAAATATATTAGAGATTTTAGTTTTTGGGGTTGAATATTGTTTAAAATATTTTCGTTTTAGGAATCTGTACGACCGTACCGGTGTGTACAGATTGAATACCATCACTGCATAAGTACTGGGATAATTTTCTTAAATATTTTAAAAAAATTTTAATATGACTTAAATAATTCCATAGTGATGTGCATTTCATACAAAAAGCAATAAAACAAATGAGTAGAATAAATCACACCAACCATCATATTGGTTATTTTAGTCAAGTTTTCTTATTATTCACTGTTGACCAAAATAATTCTGTAGCCCGATACACGTTTTATTTTTATTTTGCTGTTGTTACTTTTTTGAAGAAAGTGGTATAGCATAAAAAATCGTCTCATCTCATTTATTCATCTTATACGTAAATCAATAGAATAAATGTATAGAATAAATCATTCGGACAATTATGAAGGCAAATTTTAGTTCAAGTCTTCTTATTGCTCAGTGTAGACCAATATAATGATGTTACCAATACACGTTTTATTTATTTATTTGTCATCGTCTCACTACATGCAATTATTTAATGAATAAATCAGTGCAATAAGTGTGTATAATAAACTACTCCAACCATCATATTGGTTATTTTAGTCTAAGTTTCCTCATCATTCAGTGTAGGGCAATATAATTCTGTAACCCGATATACGTTTTATTTTTATTTCGTTGTTGTTGCTTTTTTGATGAAAGTGGTATAGCATGAAAAATAGTCTTATCTCATTCATTAATCTTATACGTAAATCAGTGGAATAAATGCATAGATCAAATAATTCGGGAAATTATGAAGGTTAATTTCAGTCCAATTCTTCTTACCATTCAGGGCAGACCAATATAATGATGGAACTAATTCACATTTTATTTATTTATATACGTTATATACGCTTATATACGTAATCGTCTCCCTGTATGCAATTATTTAATGCATAAATCAACGCCATAAGTGCGTATAATAAATCTTTTCAACCATTATTTTGGTCAGTCAAAGACCTCTTATCATTCAGTGCAAACCAATATAATGCTATACCCGATACATGCTTTACTTTTTTACTATTGTTCTTTCTCTATAAGTGGTATATAAAAAACCGGCAAAAACATTTCCTTCAACAATGTAGCAAAAGCGATAAATCGCCAGTTTCTGGAGACACACACACAAACGCAATCACTCTTCTTTTTCTCCAGTTGTATCCCATCCATTTGATCCGATGTAACATCCATGTGAGAGCTTTGCCACAAACGCCATTTCACACAACAGCTTCTCTCTTTCAAAATCGGAAACCTTTTTTCATTCTTTTTTTATTTTTTTTACTTCTTCCAGAAAAAGGAATTCTCCTATCCCTGATTTTCTTCCTCTGTTAGTCTGTCCTTCCTGATTTTGTTTGAAATGCACAGAAAAGTTTATGCAAACATTTTCGAGCTTCATGTGTCTCATTTTGCATACAGGATAAACTGTTTTATGATCTTTTTCTCACTTAAGCTATGCTATTTTATGGTAAGATAAAACTCAATCGTTCGTATTTATATTTTAACACCACGTTAACGAATGGCTTCAGATTTTTTTATTATTATTATTATTAAATAAGATAACTAAAAATTTTAAGATCACGTAATCTATAACGAGTTTATTATACGCCTCCCCATGAAAGTTTCTACCGGCCTTATCGTCCATCTATCGGATTCAAAATTAAACTTGATATTATTTATTACGCTGCCAATCAGGAGGAAGGAAAATTAAGCATATAAAATATCTAGGAACTATCAGCGCAGATAAAAAACTATATTGATATTGAAATCAACTTCAGAATCTTTATTGAAAATCGATGTTGCTGTGATCTCAAGAACTGATTGAAACTAGTGAAGTTTTTATTAAATTTTTTAACCATAATTATATCATTTAATTTTACCATAACTAAATAAAATATCGTTTAATCCTGACCATTTCTAAAATAAATCAGACGACCATATTGGAAAAAACAGTTGAAAAATTCATTCGACATTTTTCTAAAATATTCGTACTAAGCCTGAGTTAGTTTAATATGGATTAATCAATATGAAGTAATGCTTATACTGGATTGGAAATTAATTTTTTGTTTTTCTGGAACACCTTTACTATGTCTGAATTAGCTGCATACAGCTTCATCGATATATTGAACTAATTAATTATACTAGAAGAGACGAATTGGAAATTTATTCTTTGTGTATTTTTCTAGAATATGCATACTAAGGCTAAACAGCTTGATAGAACTACTAAATAAAGGCGTAAAAGATTCTTATAAAAGAAAAATTTAAATAGTTTTGATTATTTTTTGAAGAAAAAAAGGTTTTATTCGATTACTATTTACTTTTTCTAAATTCAGTTATACATCTTTCAAAAATTACATTGAAAGAGCTCTAGGAAAAGAAAGAAAGGAAAATTTTCTTCAGAGAGCATTATATGAAAAATATGACAGCCATTAGTATCTCGCAAATGCTAACTGCGTACACAGGAATTGGTGGATTAGAATTGAATTAGATTGGTGGATCCTTTGTACTTTTCAAGAACATTTGTTCTAAGCCTAAATCATCTTAATCTTGCAAATCATACTAATATATAAAAAGAGAATTAGAAAAATATTTACATGGCTTATTTAAGAAAATTCGTTTTAAACTTAAACTAGCTAGTTAGAACTAGACTGGATTGAATTTAACTATTTTAATTAAATGGTTAAAAGCTTTAGTTTCGATTAAAGTAAAAAAAGAAAACTTCAAAAAACTTTTTGTTAAGAAAAGAATCTGCTCTTTTTTTCCGATTGCCATATCCTTTAATTTTCTTAATAAGCTACATCTTTTTTAAAAATTACATCGATACAGCTGCGGGAAAGGAGTGGGGGATAAGCTTCATCTTACTTGCGTTACTAACATATAGCACTCATGGGCTGCAATAGAGACACAACTAAAAAAACACGCGTTTTGGACTAAGAACAGGTGTAAATATGAAAATACACTTTCTTTCAGCTACAATACTAGCACAATTCATAATTCAACTTGAAGGTAATCTTCGTTTAAGCAAACTGAGGCATTTCTTATACATTTTCCTTAGCAATGAAAACCTTAAACCCACTTATCTCAAAGCTTGATTTTTTTGAGTTGTGCCGCTACTGCAGCCCATGAGCGATAAGTTTAAAAAAAAAATCATTCCACAGCTTCATGAAAATTCTATCTGAGCCTAAACTAGTTGGATAGAACTAAATCGACTTTAATTGAACTTAATAATTTTAATTAATAGTTTAAAAGTTATAGTTTCGAATACAATCAAAAGAGGAAACTTTAAAAAAAACATTTTGTTAAAAAAAAAGAATCAGTTCTTTTCTTCCGATTGCCAACTCCTTTTGTTTTCTTATTAAGCTACACTTCTTTCAAAAATTACATCGATACAGCTCTGGAAAAGGAAAAGGGGGGAAAAAAACTTCTCCCGAATGCATTGTATGCAGAATGCGACAGTCACTAGTGTCTCAGAAATGCTAATTACTTACACAAGAAGGGAAAGGATTGGAATTTCATTCCTTTTGTACTTTTCTAGAATATTCGTTTCCTCTGCTTTTATTCTAAAAAGAAGGAATTAGGAAAGGAAGAAAAAAAAGAAACTTTTGGATGATACTTTTGCCACCTTCTCCGGCAAATTTTAAAACTTTCCTTTCATTGCAAAAGATAGGCAGCTCTGACTGTGAGTGGATAAAAAAATGGAGAAAAGATTATGATTCCAGCTTTCAGGTACAAAGAGAATTGAGTGAAAATAAAGTTTTATTATTTTTTCTTCGTCTTCTTCTTTTTCTTATCTTGCTCGTCGAAAATTACTTTCTTTTCTTTTATAAGTTGTCTTCTTTTCTTCCTGTTTCTCCTGTTTTCTTCTCTCCCTTTCCCCGAGTTTGCATTTTCTTCATAATTTGCTGCACATTTCAGTATTTTTCTGAAGAACTGATATTTGTTTCGGTAATTGGGTTTTGTGCTGGGACGAGACGAAAGACGCTTCTGGATGTCTTTTCATTTAGAGGAAAAGAAAAGTAACAAATAACGAGAGAAGGTTTTTGTTTCTTTCTGCCTCTTCTTTTTACTTGCCTTTCATTTGAAAATGCGAACTGAATACAAATAATTATAGGAAAAAGTGTGTCTTGTATCAAAGTGCACAGCGAGGCACATTTCATGAGAAATAAAGACTCATTTTCAAGAGTTCGTAAACTTCTTTTATATTTTTCAAATTATATATATTTCTAAAAACCTTACTGAAACTTCACTTTTTAAGGTCTTATTTTAGTTAATGAAAAACTCAAAAATACATGTTTTAAACTCCAAAAATTAGCTGTATTATTCTGAACGAAAAGTATAATAAATGTTACACTGTGAAAAAATATTTAAATATTCTCATTCAAACATAGGCTCATCGAAATTTTGGAATATACTGAACAATAATATCTTTCAAACTTGCATTAGTCTTTCTTGAACTTGATATTGTGTTTCAAGTATTTAATGAAAGCATGGTTCAATTTATCACCTACATTTATCACATTAATTTGTATAATGTTAAGGTAAAAAGCACAGATATTCTGGTGTAAAATTGAACCGGTTGTTTTTAACGAGTAACTGTTTTTCAATTTATGTTCAGTACCTCAATAATTTTCTGAAAACCTAAATTAAACGCAGAATTAAAAAAAATCAATTGAACAATATGCGTACAGTACGTATGGTAATGATATTTCCGATAAAAAAAGTCATAATTCTAGTTAATAAAATCGAAGTACACAGTATTTAAAAAATTTATTTGGTATTTTTTCCATTCATATCTTATCGATTTACCGGAAATTTTGACTTTTAAAATTATAGTTCTTTTTACCACATATTTGGTAAAATGTAAAATAAATTTAACAGAATAAATGGATTTTCTACCATGCTCAAAGGTACTATGATAAATTACGTAATTTTACCACATTTAACAAATTTTATAACATAATTTAAAATCATATTTTATTGCTCATTTTATCAAAATCATTGCCGAAACACTTCTGCAAAAATTACCAAATTTTTCAGTGTTCCCATAGCGCCAGAAACGCTGCATATTCTGGCAGTTTTCAAAAAACTTTTTTTCACTGTGTAATAATATTAGAAATTAATAATTACAGTTATTCTAGAAATTTAAACATTTTTAATTGATATCTTGGTGTCTTTTAATGAAAGCATTATAATTTTCAAGTGATAAGAAATAATTGCGTTACACTTTAATTCAAACTTGTAACAGTTAATTATCATTTTGTTAATTTATCTTGGAGCAAAAAACTTTACAATTTTGAGAGAGATTTAGAAGTTTGCTTAAAGATTTTTTGCATTAAACTACATTACTAACATGTCTAATACTGTAAAAGCTTGATTTGCTTCATAAATTAGAAAGTTTGAGAACATTTCTCTCTTTTATAACTTAAGTTAATGAAATGTTTACATTATCAAATATAACTTGCTTCTTCGATTTCTTGGAATTATTCATTTCATTTCGCATAACTAATAGTTAAATTTATTTTTTATGATTAATGATAACTTATAATTATGTATAATAAGTGACAAAATTAAAATAATACCGAAAAAGATGTTAAAAAAGAAAATTAGAAAACATACTTTTAAAATATTTTCATTATTTACCCGTTCAAAAGCCCAGATAATTCTTTAAGTCAAGATGACATGCATAATTTAACATTATATTTTTGTTTTAAGTGAAAGGCTTAACTGTAAGATTTTATTTAAACTGTGGTATTTAATTTTCCTTGGCGAAAATGCTTCGAATAACCAGGTTAATAAAATAATTTGAAATCCAAAACAATATTTTTCCCATGCTTTCGCGAATAATTAAAAAATATTTGGACAAACATTGTTTTTGGAAAAGATGGACAAGAAACGAACCATATATTGTTCTGATACTCTTCATAGATAATACAAAAGAGAAAAATTTTGATATCAAAATTATTTTTAGAATTTCTATAAGAATATTCTTGGAAAGCAAGCTTCTTAACCATATTAAAATATTTTTGTTTCGCATTGTAAGCCAACCAAAAATTATATTTTATCAGTTCTCATCCGAATCTCACATTCCTTTCTACCTAATTTATTTAAAATTATTTTGCCTTTTTTGATTTTGGTGATCTTCTTAATTTCAAATTATGCAGCTGATTTTAATCTTTATTTGTTCTAGAAAAAAAGCCATAAAAAGTGCTTCATTCTGCTTATCCAGGCGTTACGAACAGAAAAGAGATCTGAAAATTTTTAGAAATTGGCAGTTTTTTTTTATAAGTGTAGGTTTAACCATTTGCAGGTTCTTAGACATTTCTTATTTAGATTCTATCAGTTTTATTTTGGTCTATGGTTTTGAAATATAGACACGATCTAACCCTGCCTACTTGAATAATATTTGAACATACTATCTATTTTGGAGTCATTGCAATTAGAGATTTATAAATGTTTTAAAAATCCAGATGTTCTAAAATTTATAAAGATCAATACATTAAACCGGGCAGTTCAGGTTTATCAAATTAATGATTTAAACCAGGTAAATGATTGGATTGAATGACCAGGTAATGATTTGAAATAGGTAAAAAATATTCATTTTAGGCAAATCCACCAGAACAAACAGACAGACCCTAGTTTTGCGATGGATAAACGAGGCTGAAGAAGATTTCGGAAGAGTTAAGAAATAAAGGACCTGTGTCGCCTAGACGAATGCATGGTAAACTCTTCAAAGAAAAATCTTGATCGACCCTTTGGCTGCCTTGCAAATGATGAGGAATTTCAATTTTACTCAATTGAAAGAATTGTGGTTATAATCAAATGCGTGATTACTTCTGGAGAAGAAAAAGGGATTACTTACCACCGTCGTCCCTTTTTCTTTTATGCGTTACATTATGATCTTGGTTGTGCTGCGGTGCAGCGGCGGAAGGATTCGGGATGCCCAGGATTCCATTGATGGAGTAGGAAGGACGATGGAGCTGGGGCTGCCCCTCATGGGCGGGGGGAGCGTGTGCTATGACGGAAGTAGTATTGGAAGAAGGCTGGGGACTGTGACCCCCGTTCATATGGCCAGAGGCACCAACTTGTTTCGCTTTTTCGGCTGCTTTATTCCTTACGATCCTATGGAAGAAGACAAAAGTGAATGAGTTCACAGTATAAAAATTGAACAATTCAAACCTACTGATTATCAACCAGAGAGACTAATTCAACTTTGATTTTCAAGAAAAGGTTGCTTTTTGTGGGTGCAATTGTATAGGCATAATTTGTCCCTATGCGCTCAATTCGTACATTGTTTTTTAAGGGTACAAGTTCTTCAAAATGTAAAAAATTATAAGAAATAGATCAACTAATTCGATGAATGAACTTGTATTTTTTATAGTATTTCATTTTCTGTTTATTTTTTAAGGATTGTATTAAGCGTATGTTTTAATTTAAAAAATGGTTAACATGATATGATGATATATGTTTTTTGCCACGAAACTAAACAGGAATGCTTTTTTCTCTCCTGATGTTCCGAATTTTGGGGTTACTATCTTTCAAAACAATTAAAGCTAAACAATTGATCCTTATTTACATTTTATAATACAATAAATAAATAAATAAGTAAATATAATGAATTAAATTAAAAAGAAATAAATATAATGAATTAAATTAAAAAGAAATAAATATAATAAATTAAATTGAAAAGAAATAAATATAATGAATAAACGAATAATTCATTCAGAGAAACAAATAATGAAAAACAAATAATGTGTTCAAATTAGAAACAAATAAACTTGAAACTAGTAGCTTAATTTTTCGAACAAAAAATCAAAATAAATTAATAAAATAAATTGTAACAATTGAATAAAATGAAATTAAGGAAATAAAAATAAATGTCAAATACAAATAAGGAATAAATTTAAATAAATAAAAACTAGCAGCTTAATTTTTCGAACAAAAAATCAAAATAAATTAATAAAATAAAATGTTACAATTGAATAAAATGAAATTAAGGAAATAAAAATAAATGTCAAATACAAATAAGGAATAAATTTAAATAAATAAAAACTAGCAGCTTAATTTTTCGAACAAAAAATCAAAATAAATTAATAAAATAAAATGTAACAATTGAATAAAATGAAATTAAGGAAATAAAAATAAATGTCAAATACAAATAAGGAATAAATTTAAGTAAATAAAAACTATCAGCTTAATTTTTTTGACGAAATATCAAAATAAATAAATTAATATAAATAAAATAAATTAATAAAATAAAATATAACAATTAAATAAAAGGAAATTAATGAAATAAAAATAAATGTTAAATAAAAATAAGATATAAATTTAAGTAAATAAAAACTAAAAGAATAAATAAATAAATATGAAAAAAATCGATGAAAAAATAACAATATCTGAGCATTTGTAATTTGTGTTTAGCAGATTAGGCCTTTTTTAAAATTCAAAGGCAATCGATTAAACACTAATAAACCCTTTTTTTAATAAACTACATTTTGTTTCCAAAACAAATTAAATATTTTTAATGTTCACTTAGAAATTAGACATTCCATAAACTAAAACTGATCGAATGTATGTTTGAAGCATTCCAAACGAACATTAAATCTATATCTTTTCAAATTGAAACTGATGTACTGAAAAGTATTATTTTTCTATAGGATGTGACATCATGATAGGTCACGTGCTCTCCCACGCCCAATAAACAAGTGAGCAACAATAGAGCTGTGATGACATTATATCCCACTCCAACTACTAAGTGCTTTCCCTCTTTATTGGGGAGAGAGAATCCCTCTGCTTATTTTCTCCCCTTTTATTCGCCTTTTCTCTAACTAAATTATTTTTATAGACTTGTGTTGCGTATTTATTTGGAAGATAATCGGCATTACTCACAGTTCCTTATTCAATGAACACAATATAATTAAGAGAATATTATTTTGTTCTCCTATCGAATTTTTTTTCTTCTTCTTCATATTAGACAAACAATGGTTATGTAATCAACACAAAAATAAAATAACTCTTTTTTTTGTTACGCCTGTTGTCTTATAGTAAATATTAGCATTTAGTTTAAAGTACACTGAGGCTAATTATACTTCATTACAGTATTTGAAAATCTTAGCGATAAAAGCATAAACCATTAAAAAACGTAAAGTCAAAAACATTTTTAATGAAATGAAATTAATTTATTTATATAGAGAAATTTCAGAAACCGTTCAGAAAACAATGGTAGAAATGCAATACTTAAGTTAGACTTAAATTCAAGAAAAGACGATGAAAACTCAGAAATTTAATCATCATTTAATTCCGCCAATAAATAAAAATCGGATGGATAAAAATCGATACGAAGCTTAAAATTAATTTCATGAATTGAATGAAAAATTCCTGAAATATATCAGACTGATATTCGTTGTTTATGCTCGTCATTAAATACTGATAAATATCTATAAATAAATTAAAAATCAATAATTTAAAAAAAGAATCCCTGAAAAGCATTGGATTACTATACGCCGCCATTATTTAAAAATAGATCGATATATTCTGTATTCATAGATTCTTGATTCATACTTTTAAAATTAATTCAAGAATGGAAAAAATAAATTCCTGAATTCAGATGGATCAATGTTATTCATTTAATATTTTCAAAATTGGTGAAAGTATATTATCCTTTATTGAATGTTGATAGAAATCAATTAGTAAGTTTAAAAATATGATTTCAAGAATTAAAAAGAAGAATACTCAAACACATATTAATTAGTGATAAAATTCCATTATTTAGTAAATTAAAATAAAATAGTTCAGCATCGAAAAATATTTGGATCAATCGCATGAAATCTGTACAATTTTCATTCTAAAATTACGGTAAGATAACCTACTGCAGTATTTCCATACAATTAACCGTAAAGTTAACGGTAAAGAACATTTTTTATTTTTATGGTTCAGAAACCATTCACAAATTAGGGAGTGCAGGACATTGGAAACTCTTCATGAGTTGAAGGGAACGGGTGCAAGGGAATTGTGGTACCAACGCTAGGGCTCGAACCTCCGTTCTATTGATAATCAGATTGACACATCGCTCGGCTATGCTATGAAGCCAGATGCAAAGAGCTAAGTAGCTTCATTAGGTGGTCCTAATTGGTGCGATAAAATAACGGTTGTTTCACCGTTTTAGGTGAAAGTAGTTAATAAATGATTTTTCTCACGGTCAATAGTTTGAGTACCATCTTATTTATGGTTTTTTGACTATCTGTTTTGTCTGAAAATGGTAAAATAACTATTACATAAATTGTTAATTAACCCTTTTTTCAAGAAATCTCTAACAGTATAAAATGATTAGTATTCATCACTCAATTCAACATTCTTCTTTTAACAATAAGTATAATAATTTTAACGGTTGTATTACGATATTAAATTCGATGCATTTTTCTTTAAATTTTATGTTTTTTGAAATAGCTAGAATGACTTCAATATTGGAATACATAAAGCTTTAATGCGATTTCCTCAAAAAAGCAATTTATATAATCACAGTCATATTTCAATTTTCGCACTCTCACCTCCCAGCTTATTTTTAAATTTAACTTTTTCTTCACAATTTTTGTCTGCGTTATTTCAATCAAAGTTCTTTTGTATGGAGAGAAAAACAACAATCAGAATTCGATTTTAAATTGAGTTTTGATTGAATTTCGTTACTATCCTTTTTAGATTATATTTTGAAATAGAATAGAAAACTAAAAAAAAAAAAGAAGCAGTTTTGTAAAAGTATCTTTCTTTGTAGTTATCTTTAATAGCTCTTTTTTTTGCAAATGAAATGGGCTCAGTTTTTTTTTATTGAAATACTTTAAACTTTTCTGGATTTTCTGTATACTATCTTAAAAGTCCAAAATCTTTCAACAAATAAAAATTCATATTTTAAAGTAACCATCACCGCAAATCTTTTGAAAAAAGCATCCTCTTATTTGAAATAATTTTTTTTGTTTCTTCTTCACTTTCATAAAAATTAGTTCACTGTGAAACAATAATATCAGTACTTCAATCTATAGTAAGGTGCAAATTTGCTTTATTATTGCTGTATTTTTGCCATATTTCCTTTCAAAATGAACCATAGAATCACGCATTTAACATAAAAAAAATATGAAAATATGAGTTTCATCCCGCTTTTAAACATAATATTGAGTCATCATTTGATTATCTTATTCATTTAAGCATCATAATAAGGTAACAGAAAAATTGGACGACATTATGGTACAAAACGCTAGAAAATTTCCAAAAGTGTATTAATATGGACTTTCATTTGTTGTGTCGAGCCTTTTAGCAGAGCAGTTATCATAGAAAATAAAAAACCCTTTATCATGTTAAGCAATTATGCAATTTAGCATTTTAACTGTTATTATATCAAGATATTTTATTATCTGTTTACGTTTTCTATGATGTATGACTATGTATGACTATTTCAACTCTGTTATTATCTGTTTCACTGAAAATGTTCAAGTGCGTGTCAAAGTGTAAATTTTTATTTTATATTTGTTGTAACAATTTCAACTTTGAATTTAAACAATTTCAACTGTTATCTTTCACAGTAACGGATTGATCGAGTGCGTGTTAAAGAGAAATTTTTTATTTTTATTTCAATTCTACTATATTCTGTTTAAATGAAATGGATCAAATAAATGTCAGAATAATATTTTTATTATATTGTTTTAATTATTTCAACTTTGTTGTTTCACTGAAACTGATCAAGTGCGCACCAAAGAGTAAATTTTTAACTTATGTTGTTTTAAACTATTTCAAATCTGTGATATTCTGTCTGACTAAAAGTACGTGTCAAATAGTAAATTTTCATTTTATATTCTCTTAAACTATTTCAACTCTACTATATTCTGTTTAACTGATACGGATTGAAGGCGTGCCAGAATAAATTTTTATTTCATATTGTTTTAAATTATTTCAACTCTGTATATTCTGTTTCACTGAAACGCATGAAGTGCGTGTCAAAGAGTAAATTTTTATTTTATGTTCTTTTAAACTATTTCAAATCTGCGATATTCTGTTGGACTGAAAGTGCGTGTCAGAGAGTAAATTTTTATTTTATATCCCAATAAAATCTTCCCGATTTTTTTTTTTATCTTGGCGGGCGAATTTCGACTCGTCATGAGGATGCATGTGAGGCACG
The DNA here is from genome assembly GCF_043381705.1 of Parasteatoda tepidariorum. Lineage (NCBI taxonomy): Eukaryota > Metazoa > Arthropoda > Arachnida > Araneae > Theridiidae > Parasteatoda > Parasteatoda tepidariorum. The sequence continues at coordinate 72,277,713 of NC_092206.1, forward strand.
TGTCGAGTACATTACGGGTGAGTGCTCTGGGGATGCTCAGCACCCACCACCTTCTTATCACCGTCGCCCCAGAGGTCCTATCCTCTCAATTAAAATTCAATTTTCCTTTTCACCCATTACAATGATACATCTGTCCACGTGGACCCTCGTGTACAGGTTTTGATCGAAAGATATAACTTTTTCTCCTCCATTGGATTAACACATGACGCATGGCATGTGACTTTATGTGCACACATATACAGATAACGAAAAACATATAACATGTCAACAAGCTCATACAATTTCATGAGAAAATGGAACGTTTACATGCATGTTGATATACGTGTGCTAGAATGGGTAAGGAAGTTAACGAATAGTGAATTGATCACAGAGTGTAATACATTTGAAGGGCTACGTGTAAGAAGTTTCTAAATAGCATTTTATTAAATTTGAGGATATGAGTTTTGAAGTTCACACTTTAAAACGAGAAATACAAATGTCTTTCGTTTTGTCGGCAATTGGTGAAATTTGAATATCCCTAACACTTATCTATAAAGTTTATGCCGTGAAATGAGAAATAAAGATATCTTTATTTTTGCAGAACAAATGAGAGAATAAGGACTGGTTCACTCCTTTGAAGAAACTTTCGCCGTTCCAAACCTCCGATTTTCGCTTGTGACGTCACGGCGGCGCAAAGCTTGAACTTTTACTTCAAGAACGGTTTAACTATCTCTAATTAATAATACATCATTCTTTTTTGTGACATATTCCAAAACATTCGTTGTTTTCTATGATAATTTTCCTCAGTTATATGAAGAATTACAAAAATTTAAAATTATTATCGCTAATTATTAACACTTTCTAAAAGCTAAATTTAACTTAAAATTTCAAGAATTTATTGAGTTAAGTTCCCGTTCCTAATCCCCCTTCGAAAAAGTTTGTATTGAAAGTTTCACTATTTCACGAGTTTTAAATGATAATAACTTTACTGCTGTTTTGAAATTGCCCATTATTAAATTAACCATTATTTTACTTCAACGTTATAGTTTTCTCCACTTGATATTTATACGCAGACAAAAAATTTATTTGGTAGAAAAATGTTTATGAAAAATTCTGGTTAACAAAACAAATTTGTCAGTTAACAATAATTCTATAATTCATTCATTTTATAGTTCCCAGTTCTAAACGCTAGTACCTTAATATACCCAAGTAAATCCCAATATGGCCTAATTTAAAGTAATATTAACATTGACTTTTAATCAAATATAAAAAGAAAAAAACATTAAAAAAACAAGAATTTAAAAATTATTATTTTAAATAAATGGCTTTTACCAAAACCTATACCCTCACTTTATTTGTGAAAGACCAAATCTTCCAATTGGTAATTAAATACATTAACAGAAAACAAAACCCTAAACAAGATTTACTACGGATCCTTTATAGACTTACGGCACTTAACGGTTCTATTGCACAAAAGGATTTTTGGGTGTTCATTATACGATGACGTCATCGAGAATATCCATTAATAAAGAGAGTTTCAGAATGAAAGGGCAATTGCGGCAAGTTTTTAGGCGAACTCTTGGGGTGGAAGCGAGTTAATCTTATGGGTGTGGGAGCTTTAATTGCGTCTGTAATGTCAGCAACCCAGCAGTGTTGCTTTTTGTGAAGCATTTCTCTCCTGAGTTGGTTATGACTTCTGAACCCATAATAGCAGCGTTTATACGCGGAAAAGAATACGGGGTTTGTAAAGCAGACAGCCAAATGCTTAATGATAAGAAAAATAAGGGGAAATTTGATGTATTTTTAGAATGTGGAAATGTAGAGTGCAGCATCAAATCCTGACCAGAAAATGTTTTCATATTTAGCAGTTAATTGTGGAAAAAATTTAATTACAGCAATTGGGTTAAATAGATTGGAAGACTAAATTAGTTTTGAGGGATTGAAGACTGTGACACTTAATTAGTAGATCTGTTTTTTTTTTTTAAGCAACAGTGTGCGATGTATATATTGTAGGGTGGGTCACTTTTATTTTATTTATTTATTTATTTATATTTTTAAAATAGAAATCACCTGTGGTGGGAAAAATTGCGTATTGCTATCAAATGCTCGTAAAAAAATATTTTTGGAATCACTCAAATTTTATAATTGCATCAATTTATATTTATTTTTTAAATTTTTTCAGCATCAAAATTTTTAGCCGCCAGTAGTTAAAATCGTTGCATAATAAGATCCTTTGCTTGTGCACAAAAATATTATCACATCAAATTATATTTAATACTCCTACCAGGCCTTTGAGATTACCCGAATTTTGATATTTTAATTCCCAAAGTAACCTGGCAGAAAATCTAAGATGAAAGAAAAAGCTATCTAAAGGACAGTAAAAGCGAGAAAGTCTTTAAGACCAAATACCTTACTGATTGGTTTTTAGTTTAAGAATTGTTTGCTTATTATTATTTATTTATTAAATTTGAAAAAAAAAAACAACAGAAAACAATGTGCTAAAGACTGATTCTTATAGCGAAAAGTTTATGGGTAATATCCCCTATTGTATAAACTTGTGAGGATTGCTATAGAAGATTTTCAATTTTAACAGGTTTGAACGAATACTCTAAATTGAGGACAAGTGGAGGCTTAGTGTTCCCGAGATTTTGTACTTAGCATCAAAAGAATCAGCATCAGGATTAAAAGCTAACTAATGTGTTTCATGATGCATGCAAGAGGAAAAAATAATTATGCGATATGAGGCAATGATATTTAGACAAAAGGTGTAAGCTAAAAAGTTTCAAAAGTTACTTTATTAATAATTAATGCCTTTTTTATCAATTACTTCAAAGGAAATGGCTTAATTACCCAATCAATTAATCGAGTTCAATCGAAATTGGAATTTAATAAAAATGAGAACGCAATAAAAATAAAATTGCAATTAAATTAGAAAAACAGTGTAAATACGAGTGTAATCGAATTGCAATTGCAATAGAAATGCAAGTGCAGTTAAAATGCATCTGCAGTCAAAATCCAACAATTACTTCCCAGGAAATGTCTTGATTACCCAATCAATTAATCGAAAATTACTTTACCTATTGAAAATTTATTTTGATGCATTTTTGGCTATAATTTTGATAAATCAATCCTTAAAATATATTTCAATTATTATTAATGGTAATGAAAAACTTATGTTTCTAATGACAGAATATTCATAATTAATGATATGCATTAAATTAACTGATTGAAACAAAAATTTATTATTTATTTTAAAAAAATGTGTTATTCTGTTGTTATGAAAATATTTTCAATCTAATAACGTATTAGTAAATAAAAATCATTATGTTTGGTTGGCCGTATTTCTTTCATCATCCTAGCTGTACTAATTCACATTATCTACCACACAGACAAAAAAAAATGCCTATTCAAAGCTCCCGAATAAATCCCTTCCCAAGTATCATATGTACACTAGGGACAACACAGTACAAACGCCCGAACGGCATCTGGTTTGTGTTGGGAAGATATTATCACAAGATAGTGTACTTCACTGTTGTATCTTTATCGCCAAATTCCCCTCAAATTAACGGTGCACTATACTAAAATGATTTGTAAGGGGAAGGAGAAGCACGAATTACAGTTTTCGAATAGTGCTTTTCGGACACCCTCACTGTGTCTTAATCGGATTTTGAGGTTCGGGACGCACGGGACAGATGGGAATGAGACACGCGATATTTCTTCGTCTCTCATCCAATGATTGGATTTGCATAATGTTTCTGCTTTAAAATAGTCAAATACTAGTCAGAGCCCAATATCCATTGGAAAATATTTCACTTAAAAATACTCTTCAAAATTATTTAGAAAAATATACAAAACATTGTTGCTCATACTTTTAACGATTTTGTGCATATGTATTATTATGCATCAGGTAAAAATATTACTGCATGGAACGCATATATATAAACGAGAATGTAATAAGTTTTCGAATATTGCGTAAGCGATTTATTCACTTTTAACAATAGCAAAATAATCATAGTAGAAATTACTATTTTTTGCTTAAGAACATAAATCTTATCAACTCAACCGTAGTCAAGCATCTACTATTATAATCATGAGTCTATTTTTAAATCATGACAAAAATTAAATATAACTGTAATCAATCACACGGTAGTTGATTAATAAGTTATAGAAATTACAATTTTTAACCTATGAACAAATATCTTATCAATCCAACCATTGTCAAGCCCTACTATTTAAATTAGATGTCTATTTAAAAGGACATGGCAAAAATTTAACATAATTGTAACAAATATGGTAAATAGTTGCAGAAATTACTATTTTTAGCTGAATGTACATACACCTTATCAACCCAACCATGGTCAAGCAACTACTATTTTAATCATGGCTCTATTTTTAGGACATAGCAAAAATGCTGAAGAACTGAAACAAATCACACGGTAATTGTTTAATAGTTGTGGAAATTAATATTTTTAGCTCATGTACCTTACCAGTCCACCCATTGACAAGCCCCAACTATTTTAATCAGGAGTCTATTTTTTAAAGACATGGCAAAAATGAAACATAGCTGTAACAAATCAAATAATAGTTGATTAATAGTTGTAGAAGTTGCTAATTTTAGTCCTTAAACATGTACCTTACCAATCCAACCATTGACAAGCCCCCACTATTTTAATCAGGAGTCTATTTTTAAAAGCCATGGCGAAAAATGTAACGCAACTATAACCGTTCACATGTCTAAGTTGATACCTGATTTGCGGTTAATATCTTGAGACTAAATGGATTAGAGTTTCAAATGATTGGTGATATTGCTTTTAAAACATAACTAAATAGAATGCTGCTGCATTAAGAAAGTTTTTTAATGCTTCATAAAACTTATCATCAACTGTTTGGTGCTCTCATTCAACTCTTACAGAATTCAGAATCAGAAAAAAGAAGTGTCCATCGCCAAACTCTGTCGCCAAGATGCATTTGAAATTCACTTCCCCCAATTTACAGACCAAAAGGGATTGCGACCTATCAGAGGGGCAAGAGGAGGAATTTCCGAACAGCTTTACTTGAGTGGCTATCAATTATTTATCAAAGAGTCGACCTGAAAACACTCTAGCGGCTTCCGATGTCCATTTGGGCTGGTCAGTCGGCGTTTCTTGCTGTGATCACAACCGAATTTACAAGTAGTTTTGTTTTCATGTCTCCCTCTTGCGAAAAAAGAAATAACATGGAAATATGATTTGGGAGAAATTTCGTTTCAAAAAAGGATGGCTTGTGCTTAAGTAAGATGAGTATTTGAATAAAAATAAATTACACTAAAGTAAATTATATAAAATAGTAAAATAATAAGGTGAACTTTATTATTGATAAATTGATAATATTAAAATTAAATTAAAAGATAATTTCAAATATATATGAAATAAAAATTAAGTACGAACTATTTTTATTTTTTTTTTGCTTCCCATAATGTTCTCTTTTATTTATCTTAAAACGATACGAAGTATAATATGGAATATTTGATGAAATTTTTATTCTCTTATAATTGTTATTGGTTACACATAATGATTTATTTTATCACTTTTTCAAAAATATTATTTGCAAATGCAATTAAACATTTTTTAACAACTCAGATAAAACCACAAATAATTTAACTATTTTTTATTGTAAGTACCATTCAAACTATACTCTAACCTTGCTATAATGAACCCGGATATAGGGAACACTCTTTTGCAGAGAGCTTTTCAAAAGATTCTGCCCGATCTGCCATTTAATTAATGTTATTTCTTATGCTTATAGCTGACTATTGAGAAGGGAGTAGTTTGTTTATAATGGACTCAAATTTCAGTTTTGCAGTAATTTAAACAAATGATGCAAAATGTTCAGTTTCTGCGATAAATTCAAAAATATATAATTATTACTTTTTATAATGAAGTCATAACATATTTTAATAATTATTATAAAAAAGATTTTGAAATTAGCCATTTCGCACCATTTATTGAATTTTATTGTGCTGCAGCTAGAATAAATAATGGTAAAGTGAGAGAGCGAATTACTTGCAGAGAAATTTCAATTTTCAATGGGATACCTGTAGGTGAGTGTGTGTATCTCGATCCTGATTGGTAGCTGAAACGTGACATTTGTTTACGCTAGCAACTGTTCTTCTTTCTATTCTATTTCGAGTAAGCCAAGCGCGTCAAGTATTAATTCTCCTAAGTGACACATTCTAAATTCTTTCACAAATATTCTTTCTGAAAAATTTCAGTTCTTTCACTGTATATTAACACAGAGACTTAACACAAACACAGACACGAAGCCATGGGAAACATAAACAAACTAATTATGCATTGAAGTTTACAGGCACACAAAACAAAAATTTATCACGGTTGCAATAAATGCATGTACAAATAATAAATGTAAGTTAAGTAAAAGAAGTGGACGAGAAAGAATTATATTTCAACTAATTCCATGTGCGATACGGCTATGTATTTAATTAATCTAGCGTTTGACGTCATGGGTCACATGTGTGGGTATGGGAAGTCTTCTTCTTCCTAAAGTGCAAGTTCCTGAATTGCAACTTTCTTCAAAAATGGGGAAAAGGAAAAAAAATAAACGTCTGAAAAATTCCAAAAATGTCAAAAATCAGAAAGTAAGCACTCGAAAAAATCATTACAGGGCAACAACTACTTCGTTATATGGTGAATATTTTGAATATTTAAGTTTCACGAGAAAAAAATTATCAGTAGGAAGACTCTACTTATTTAATGACTTAAAAGCAATAGAGTATTATACTAATGTAATCATTACTTCCAACAGTATGCTGTAAAATATTTTTCTTCAAAAGAATTGGATATAACGAACCATTGTTTATAATGGACTTATTACCGAGTCCACAGATGGTTCGCTCTATCGGGGTTCAACTGTACATTATAACACTCATTCAGCTTTGATGGATTATTCAACGTAAGATTCCAAGCATACTCCAGATTTTCAAGTTGGCCAACAAACAAGAAATTTCTCCCCTTCTAATTGCGCCATACATACAATACAGAAAATCCTATCACCAAAAAAATTGACAGTTTTCCTCTGTATCCCTTCTTTCTACCCCCCCCCCACCCATCTAAAAGTCCCTATGAAAAGTCCCTAACTCAAGAGAGGAAAACATGGAAAAGGCTGAGCTATAAATATCAAGTAATGCGTTTTCTAGATATATATTTTTTCTATCTTTTCTTCTTTTTTCCCAGTTCATTTTGGTTTATGCCGTTGGTGGCTTTCCCCGAGATTCATGTGTAAGAGTACCGCGTGGAGTTATGTGTATGTATGCGATATTTTTATTATTGTTTGTTGGTAGAGGGGAAATTCAGCGCGAAAGATTCATTCTACTTCCCCATACCTTCCCCCTCTTATTTTTTTTTCTTACCAAAGGGGTCTTTGATTTGGAAGGTACGTTTTTCTCGTTTTGAGAGAAAACGAAGCAAGTCCAGATATCAAGAAGACTGAATTTTATTTGAATTTGATGTCATGGTTTTTATGTTTTTTTTCCTTCATAGCATTAGTAGAACATTGTTCATATTTCATGTAATTCTGTAGAAGCTAAAACCGGTATATTGCTTTGATCCCCATTGTATTAATTGTAACTGCATATGTTGTCGAAATATCTCGTAGCGTATGAGAATCGTATGATAAGCATGTTAGAACATACTTCCTCATGTAATTTTTTTAATTGTTATTTTTTAAAGGTAAAGGGCTCTATCTGGGAAAAATCTAAATGCATCACATTATTGCAATATTATTACAGGGTGTAACAGTTGGAAACGTTTATCGCAAAATATCCATTTAAATAGAAGCATCAGAAAAAGGTATGTGATAAACGACATTTTAAAAGCAGCAATGAATCAAGGGATGGAGCACTCGCCTCTCAAGGAATCGACCCCGGTTCGAGTCTCTGTGAGAACAAGTAGATTCAAATTCTAATTTTGGCTCATATCGAACACAGTAAAACTTCTCTAGTGGTAAACAGGTGGTGAGTTAGATCCCTTTGCAATGGAGCTGGTTGTGATTGATTTTCCGGGGTTTTCTCTCCATGGCACACGAATGAGTTTTTTTCAGCTGAATAGCTAATTTTTAGAAGAAAAAAAAGCGTAAATGACATCGTGGTAACACGCTGGAAGATCGTTGGAGAACAAACAGCCTAGGCCAGTAACAGGCTGTAGTGGTAAGGAAGGAGAATAAGGATGTAGAAGTTTGAAAGTTAATGAGGTGAAGGGCAGTACGGTGATGTAGCGATATTATTTTGAATTTTCAGTTCGGCAACAGTATTTATTTTTAACAAAGCTGTCAAACTGCAATACATTTTGAATCAAACATTCTGGTATAAAAGTTCAACTGTTAACTATTTATAACACCATTAAAAAGAGCCTAAATGTAACGAAAATCGTGTGGTAAAAAAAGTATGGGAAATAAATGGCTTTTAAAATTTTTTAATATTTTCAGAAAAATTAGCTCAACGCTGAACCATAATATCGGTATCTTTAACCGTAATGTGGTAAAAATTTGCTAGTGCTTTTGAACTTTAAGTGTTAAATTGGATCATGTTTTTGTTCATCTTGAACCATAGTATCGTGTTATCATGTTTAAATTGTTCGATTACTATGTTCATTTTGCATCACAGTATGGTTGTTGCAAATTTTAACGATATTATTCACCAAAATTTGCAACAACAAAAAATAGTATTTTGTTTTCAAGAATTAAATCAGCAATTATTTTTGTGAACACCATCAACAGTGATCACGGAATTGATTGAGAGACGGAATTTCTGAATGGAAATTCCGTTCATTTTATGTTCACGTCACTTTTCCTCAGACTGTTAACGAGACGCTTTTCCACTTTTTTATTTTTATTTATTCGCATTGAGCGGTAGTTGCATGATTTGGGAGGTTCGATGCCGTAGAGCTTTCCATTTAAAATAGCAGACCCACTTTCCCCCTCCTTTTATTATTTCTGAGCGAAGATTCGGATCTCCTGACAGAAAAGGGAGAGACTGAATCCCTCAGACGAATTGCTTCGCTTCCCGAATCAAATGAAGAAAAAGAAGTCTACTTTATTCTCTTTTCAAAAAGGACTTTCTGTTCACAGTAAATTTTTGAACGTTAGTGCCAATTTCTGAATCAGATGCTTTTAATACAAGTTGTTATGAGTGCATGAAAAGACCAAAATGTTGAGCGTCATCGAACACATTCTTTTGCAGTTGTGTTTAATACAAATCATTATAAGCGCATATTCAGTAAATTTTGGAGCTTAAAGATACGAATTTCGCAAGGCTTTCGTTACATACAAATTATTGAAAATGCACTTTTTAATCAGGTATTTAAAAAGCGTCATTTTCAGAATTATTTAACTAAAATAAATCGGTTTATACGATATTTCAATCGAAGTGTTTATATCCGCACTCGCTCCACAGGTCCTGGGTTCGATCCTCGGGCCGAGCAAAGTTGACTCAGCCCTTCATCCTTTCAGTGGGTCGATAAAATGAGTACCACGTATGCTTGGAGACTAAATACTGGGGTTTCCGCGTTCAGCTGACTACCAAACCGGAACATCAACTCCTGCACCCCCAATCCCAATCCCAAGGTCAAGAAAACGGAGATGGGCACAGTAGGCCTTGGCCCACTGTGGGCTGTCACTCTACTGAGTTTAGTTTATTTAGTTTGTTTACTTATTTTGTGTAATTTCACAACTGGAAAGCAAGAAACGTACCCTCTGCCTCAAAATTCATCTAATATTTCGGTTTAGGAAGTAATTGGTTAAATAATTAAAATATGTTTAATGCAAATGCTTCTGTCTAGAGCAAATACTTCTTGCACAACATTTTAAGATTTATTTTTCTAAAGAGTAATAAATAGTAAAGAGTAATAGATGGTAAATAGTAATCGCTAGTAAAAGTAATAGATAGTAAATAGTAATCGACACTTTTTCATTGATTATTTTTATTTAAAGACTGATCAAATTCTTTTTTTTCATTACAAAATACTGAATAAATCCTCCATGCATTCAATTTTTTTGGTTTAAAAAAGAATTAAAAAATTTTCTCATTAGTATTTTTGTTTTTACTTAGCTAAAAATATTTTCATTAATATTCTAAATAAATACTTATTGCACAGGATTTCACTCAGTTCTTCAGATAAGCGTCAAATTTAATAGCTTTACTTTTAACACCTAATGCATCTACCGATTTGGAAATTACTCCTCTTTCCTTTTCACGGGATTAAGCTAATATACTTTCAATTTAATAACTACAGTTAACAGATCAAATTAGCCATTCTAAACTCTAATTCCACTTGCTACGTAAACAAGCACCTTCAACAACCGACCACTTTATGCACACATCACAAACTTTTCAGAGTTTTCGCAAATCCAAACATTCGCGAAACGCCCTTTCGAACTTTTCTACCACCCCACCTCCATCATAAAACCGCGGAATCTCTGCTCTTCATCCAGTAGTATCACGGTCACAGGAAAAGACAGAGCGCATTCATCAAAATGCCGGGGCCCATGAAGCCCTGTCAGCCTCGCGCTCCCGCTAATATTTATTAATTCGTCCGGGGCGCGCGCGTGGTTGGGGGGAGCTCCGAAGCTAAGCCGCCCCACACCAGAAAGTCCAACACGTAATCGGTGTTGTGGGTCGGGGGATTGCGTATCTAGAAACATGTTTCTGGTAAGAGCTAGCTTATCATGGATTATCCATAGATCCATCCCTTCCTAACCACCCCACGTGTTACATGACATTCGATTCTTGCCAACGGTAGCCGAAAATCCACCCCGCCAAAGAGGAAGGTAGTAATAGAGAAGTAATTGGGGTAAAACTTCGAGACTGTTGGTTTTTCGGTCTGTGATGTAATATTTTCAATGGACCGTAAGGGTTAGTACATAGGCAGAGTATTCGTCCTGATTAAATCTAAATCCACACACTGACAATTGGGAGAGTATGATTTATGAAAGCTAACCCTTTAAGTGTCTGCATACTACGCACTCTTGCTTAGCTTTATTTTAGAAACATTCTTCATGTGGTGTCAGAAAATATCTTGAACAAGACCACAGAGGGGCTTCGTTTGTTTCTGCGTAAAGGAAATCATCAAAATAATTCAAAGCAAATAAATCAGTCTATTTAAGTGATATCTTTGAATAAAAACAGTAGTTCAAATCACTAGCCTAAAGCATGTTTGCCTTCATATCAACCTTTGTTTATTTAATCTAGGTTTGTCCATTTGATACAATGAATGCAGTATTTGGGTTTGCGACTCGATTCAATCAACTTGAATTAAAAGATTTCATTAACGAATCAAAATATCTTCAAATAATAAATTTGGGATCAAATCATTCGAATCAATGTATTTGAGCGAGCAGGTTATAACAGCTACTTCGAACCAGTATACTTAAAACTGCATACTAGATGTATTTAAAAGACAAATCGAACACTTTTTAAATGAATGAATCTACTTATTCAAACCAAATTATTCGAACAAACTTGCTCAAATAACCTGATACAATTCTTTACATTCGAAAACATTACACAATCAAATCAAAATTTGAATCAGGAAATGGATAATGTTGGAACCAATTGACTCAAGTCAACAGAACTGACTCGAATCTAATTATGAAGAGTAAAAATAAAAGTTGTACCTATTGATGGAACTGACGGAAGGTATGTTGTCCTGGTCGCAGACGCCATCAGCGAGCAGCCGATCCCTGATCTCCCAGGCGAACATGGTCGGATTTTGTTTCTTGTAGTTGGCGATGGCGTCCACTACCTTCGGAGTTGCCACTTTTGGTTTGCTTCCCCCGATCACTCCCGGCTTTATAGACCCCGTCTCGTAGTACCTGCAGAAAAGATATATACACCATTAATAAAAGAATTAAAAAAAAGCAAGTATTCTCTACAAATTGAAGACCTCGACGGTAAAAAGTGATAACCCATATTTTTATTGTTCAGATTTTCCTGTAACAGATATTGCAGAGAAGTCTAGTTGGTTATAATAGTGTAACAGTATTGTATTGCCACTTCCCGACAAACACCAACGGAATGAAATTTATTGGATATAATTGGCTACAGTACGTAAGCAACTTTTTTGTAAGATGAGAGTTACCACTTTCTAACCGCAAGTTCTTCCATTATTGTACCCATTGATGGAACTGATTGATGGAACTTTATTAATGGAACAAAATAAAAATTCTTCAAGTTCACTCTTTTATTAACAGAAATTTAAAACAATCTTCGAAGGGTTTTTTTAAAAAAATAATTTCTTTAAAAGAAAAAATATCAAATTTTTATATCTTTTATGACTTAACAGTGTTTCATAAATATTACGTTCATTTCTGCCCTCCTTTAGCCACACTGAAAAATAGTATGGTCAAAACTACGAGAGCATGGCAAAATTTATCGCGTTTCTGGCTCTATGGAAATACAGAAAAGCTCGGTAGTTTTTACCGAAGCGTTTTAGTAATGATTTTGGTATAATTAACAATAAAATATATAATATAGTTTTAATATATATAATATAGTTAATAATTAATTATATATAATATAGTTAATAAAATATAGTTTTTTAATATGTGATACAATCTGGTAATTTTATCATGATATGTTAAAGCGTGGCATAAAAACCATTAATTCGGTTAAATTTACTTTTCAGTTTTGCATTTTTTACTAAATGTGTGGTAATGAAAGCTATAATTTTAAAAACCAGAGTTTCCGGTAAACCATTATCATATGAATAGAAAAATCATCAAATGAATAATTTAAATACCATTATTTCGATTTTTATTAACCGGAATTTTAGTTTTTTTTAAACCAAAAATGTCATTACTATAGAGTATGGTATTTTTTCCATAATTTTTTTCTCCGTCCAGTGGCATCTACTGTGATTATGAAAAATGATGCAAAGTGTCAAGCTGACGAAAAACAAGCTTTTGGAAAGTGAAAAGCTTACAAGATCTGACTTCCTAATTTTTGAAAGTTGCTTAACCACTACAATGTTTAAAATTATAAAGCTATGCTGAAATCTAAAATCTAGGACCTCGCAAAATTGGCAACTTTTAAAGGAAAAAAAAATTTTTTTTAGTGATTATATTTGTTTGCCTAAGCCTAGTCAGTTCTACTCAGAATTATAGCAAATACGGTTAGAAATAAAAGCTTTGCTTTAAGTTTAAGGCACTCAAATTATCACTTTTTTAGTTTATTTGGTGAAATAGCATTAAAAATCTATTAAATAGTTGTGACAACGGACATAGTAACAAACAAAATTTTGTATTTTTGTCTCAATAAAAAGGAAGTGTAGCAGTATACATTTCTTATGTGAGATCTAATGTGAGGTTTAATTTGAAGAAAGGTGAAAAAATATATTTTATTTATTTAAAAATATTCATAGGAAGAGAATGCTATTGATTTTAAAGACGCGTTAAAATAGAATTTTATAACTCTAAATTTAGAGATATTACGTATTAATCTTCCCTTTACTTCAGTTTTAAAGAGAATTTACTTTTTTAAAAAAATGCTGTAGGAATGAAGTGCCCTTTCTAAAATTAGAAGAATGGAGAGTTAAATTTTGTCAAAGTACATTTAAAATAATGTTTCAAAATTCGAAATCTTAAAATTTTGCAAATAAGTCAGCTTAAAAAATATTATTAGTAGAGAAGTATTCTAAATATCTGTAAGAAAATTTTTTTTTTTAAGTGAAAAACTTGTTATCTAAACCAAACCTTTAAAAAAAAGAGTTATAAAGTTTAAAAATCATCAACAATACTTATTTAATAATTTACTAATGCTTTTTTTTCAATTACTATAAAAGATTTAAGTGATTCTGTGATGTTAGAGAAAAAAGCTGAACACTGTTTCAAAATAATGTTAAACTGTTTCAAAATTAATCTCACTGTACTTTTACTCCTTTTATCTAAAGGATAAAAAATAACAAATAAATCCCATTAAAAGTTTTATTTGATTGCTTTTTAAATTAACGAAAATAGCTATCAAAGCCTTACACTAACTTAGTTATTTCGGAGGGAAAAAAATAAAACGTTAAAATATTCATCTGATATCAAGTAGAAGGATTTTTTTGTAACTTAAAAGAAGTGTTGCTGTCAACCAACGAAACATTTCAGTAATCTGAAGATATTATCGTGTCATTTTTGAGACTAAATGTGAAACTTATGATTGCAATGCTCATTTAAAGAAAAATATTTTTCGTTTAAAAAAAATCAACCAATTAACAGCTTTCCTCGACTTCGTATCCTTGAATTATTCTATTAGAATTCAGAGATAAGCATAGAATAACGTAAAAGAAAAGAAAACTTACATTTTATTATTGACATGTAGTTGATTTATTATAAAGAGGAATGTGTATAAATAGTTTCGAATCCATAATTTATAATTTGGGAAAAATTTCGAAGCTATTCTCACGATATTTTCTCGAAAAAAAATTATTATGCAAATTCTTTAGGCAATGGTAATTTATAAACAATATTTTGGACGTTCGGGTGGCTAGGGATTTACTTTTAATTACATGGTCACTTAGATACCTAATCCTTAACGCCATGTGATTTCCCTTTTTGAGCTTAATTAAAAGACTTTGTTTGTAAACCTCCTATGCCGAAAGAATTGAAAAAACTTAATGATCGCTTCTGTAAGTCATTTAGTACCGTTGACAATGTTAAAATACGAAGTTTTGGAATGAACTTGATTACAGATTAGTTGTTTACCGTGTAACAAATGGTTACACATAATTTATAACTTAGAAAAACTAGTATATTTTTCTTTAATTTCTTATACCATTTATTGTAACATGTAAAATTGTTTCAAAAACGCAAATATTTGAAATTCAGTCAGTCATTTTGCTTTATAACCGAAGCTGAACAGTCGACCCAATTCTGAGTTTACGACTAACAATGCTCAACTCGGTAGCCTTGTAATTTTAAATTGAATCCAGAAGACAAGGGAACTCCAGGATCAAGAATTGGGACAACCATGTCCAACTTCATGGAGAACTTTTTGGTAGAATTAACCTGTCTTTGCACTACATGGAGAGAGAAAACCATGAAAACTTTCTCTAGTTAGCAATAAAACAAGGGGATTCTAGCCCATGATCCGCCTACCACTAGGGATATTTTACGTCAGTAATGGAGTCGGTGCGAGACGACAGCAGTATTCGTATCAACCAACCATTGTTGGTATTCGAACCTGGGTTACCTCGATCACCTAGTACGTTCTATTCCCCCCACGCCTCCAGTCATTTATTTTATTTTATATTTTATAACCGTCGTTGAACAGCTGACCCAATTTTTGGGTTTACGACTACTAATGTTCAACTCCGTAGCCTTGTAATTTTAAACCCAATCCAGAAGACAAACTCCTGGATCAAGACTTGGGAGAAATTTGCCTTCGTGGAGGACTTCTTGATGGAACTAACCCGCATTTGCGTTACATGGAGAGGAAGACCACGAGAGCCTCCCACGGTTAGCCTGACGGCAAGGGAACTCTAACCCATGATTCGATACAGATTTCATATCGATCATCCATCGCCGGGATCGAACCCCGGTTCACCTCATTGGAAGGCGAACGCTCTATCCCCTGAATCATCCAAGTCATTCATTTGGACTTACTCTGTATTTTGAATTAAAATTTCAATATACAAAAACAATAACGCCATAAGAAAGAAAATATTTAAAAGAAAACAAAGCCCATTTTAAAGTATCTCCAGATTTACTAGGTAAAATAACTGAAATGCATTAATCAAAACAGATAACTCATTGTATCACTGATTCTTTTTTGAAAACGAATCTCAGGGATTGTGTGCTTTTTCAGTGAAAGCGCTCGTCCAAAAATCATTGCAGCGGGGATTGTAAATATTCTTCTCACGATGCCGCCCTCCCCAAAGAAGATTGTCCACCTTCATAAATGATTAGTTTAGGCAGTCCTTCCTCCTTACGTTGCCCTGGTTACGGTTGCCCTGGGTAACCACGTCATCCAGGAATTTGGGAAATGTAGACCAGCATCCCGTGTAAACCATCACCGTTCCGGCAGGAGCCCTCTTTTCGTGATTTTATTGGTCATGTTTGTGAAGGTGTTAAAATACTCGCGAGTAAAGATTTTGAGGGATAGTTTTAGGATGCGAAGTATTACATTGTTCGGTTTTGTTGCAATGCAATTTTGTTTGATTCGCTATAAAAATGCGGTTACAGGATAAAGTAGAGTTACTCTAATAATTGAAATGAAGTTTGCATCTCTGCACAGTAACACTTTTAAAGTTTAATAGTACTAAATTGTAAAGCAATTTTCACAAACTTAGTGGGCTTATTTCTGGCAAATACTATAAAAACAGGTAATTACGAATTTAAATTATGATAATACTTAATTTTAAATAAGATTAACATTTATGAGCAATAAAATATTACAGGTTAGAGCGTGCTTTGTTGAAACTTATTGCTTCGACAAAATTCAGGTTTACCTATCAATTTTGCGGGCACACTTATGAAATTTATTAAAATGAAAGATATTAACATTGCTTTCAAATTTTAAATCAATTAACTTCGTTTCAAACTGAAAAGGCATAATTTTATTCAGTTCTCTCCCAAAAAAGTTAGCTCAGCGTTGAAACATAATGTCGGTATAGTGAACCGTAATACCATGGTTTTAATCTTAAAATTGTGTTAAATTCAACCCTGTTTCCGTTCAATTTGAACCATAATATCGTGTGATTAAATTTAAAAAGGACTTATTTGCAGAAAAATATATGATATAGTTCAATTTAACCCAGTATTAAGATGGCTGCAAACTTGACAGATAATATGATTCACATGCACTACAATTTCTAATGTTAAACTTAAATGTTAAGGATAATTAATGAATGAACAGAAAAAAAATCTTTCGAATATACTTATTTTGAAAAATACTAAGTTATGTTACTAAATATAGAATGAACTTAAAGCTATATTGCATGCTTTAAATATACAAAAGCACATTAAAACTTGCTCGTTTACAAATTAATAATGTTAACACATTATTAAATACACATTAGAACTAGGTGTTCTTTTACGTTAAAAAATAAAAAACTTGGATATATCTTTTTCTGTTACTAAAATTTATCTAGAAGAATTAAAAGACTTTCATTTGAACAAAATATGTACGTAATCTGAAAGTAACTGCATTACCACATTTTTTAACAATGCAAACTATGAAGCTAGTTTCTAATGTGAAAAATTCAGATAAGTTAACTGTTTTAACCGCCCGGGGGCGAAATCATACCAGGAATCCTTAACGGAATTTTTTTTTACTCTGTTAGAGTAAATGTTTGTTGTGCTAATATTGTAACACATTAGAGATTTTAGCTCTTTTACGATGATAGATCACATTTTAAAAACGTTAAAAAAAATTGAATATTTATTTATTTATTAAAATATATATTGAGGAAATAAAAGATCTTCATATGATGTAATAAAAATAACAATCTATATTTATACTTTTAAGGACTATTTGTAACAAATGAATATAATGAATAGTAAAGTGAAAGATAATTGAACAAAATATGCATTTAATCTAAAAGTAGATGTATCACCGCAGTTTTTAACAATACAAATAATGAAGCTGGTCTTTAATAGGAAAAATTCAAATAAGTTTCCACTTTTAAGGCAACTAAAATTATGATAGGAATCATTTGCGGAATATTTTTAATGTGTTAGTGCTAAATGATTCTTGTGTTAATGTTGCTTAAATCTTTATTTGTTTTAAATAGACTTAAGCCGACTTTGAATACATAACCTTTGAATGGGAGCGTCAGTTAAAACTAGCCGTATGTTTTACGATACAATTTGTCATAATTTCCATTATGTTCATCCAGCAAGATAAAATATCTAATGAATCAGTAAGAATTGTCAGATTTGTACACAACTTCTTGTCGTCATTAAATTTTTAACATTTTAACATTCCATATTAACCTTCAGATATTATTATCATTTGTTTTAAAACAATTTATTGGGAGCAAAATGTGTATTGTTCACGTGTGCAAGTGCATTGCACAATCATCATACATTTATCTCAATAATACACTGTTAGAAATTCTGGTGCATGTTGATCCAAAATCGTTCAAATTAATTGTAATTTAATGTTGTTCTAAATTGACCCAAATTATCATACTGATTAAATTTTATCATGCAATACTGTGGCTGAACTTCAGTGAGAACATGCTTCACTTTAACATCTTATTAGCAACAGATCTCCATCACTTTTATGGATCGATGTTATGGATCAAAATTAAATCTATTTTCAGAACGTATACATTATGATTCAACTAGAAGGAAATTATGATCTTAGCTCTTTATGAAAGTTATTACAGTTTAGAACCGTAAAATGACTCAAAGAAAAAAAAAGTCGAAGCTATTTTAATGAATTTTTGTGAAAATACATAATAGTATCTGAATCTAGAAATAATACCAAATTTCAAAAGTAGCGAATAGCAGAATGCTAGAAATTTTGAAGCCTTTATAACCATAATATCGTTTAAATTTATTGTAATATTATTATGATGCTATGTTTAACTCTTATTATCGAATATCATAAATCTAACTACATGATACCAGGGTTCAATTTGGAAGGAAAATATTGTTCAACTTTAAACCTCGCAAAAGTTTAAAAAATTTGCACTGGAGTATGGTTCAAAACACCAAGATTATGGTTCAATGTTCAACTAATTTTTCTAGAAGTGTACATTGCGTAATAATAAATTATTCTCTAACTAATCAAAGTAATAATAAACCACTATTTTATGCAAGATAATGGTTAATCTAACAAAGCTGTGTATTCTTTGCTTAAAAAAAAACTCAAGCAATTCATTATAAATAGCGATCAAAACAATATGTAAAGTAAGCAACCCAAAAACATTCCAAATAAGACAAACCGAGCACATTTAATCACTGGCAGCCTCCAGTCTATTACAAACCAATTTCCAAACCACTTTCTCCTGTCTTTCGTCAACCCACGGATCAATGATCCTCGAATGCGAGGAGAGGATTTCACACACGCATAAACATGAAATCTGGCTGAACTGCGCCCCATGCGCAAGCCCCGTTAAAGAATAAGAATTCCCAGAAATCATTAAGTAGGGACCCTGTTCTTGGTGATTGATTGTGGAGAGAAGATCCTAATTAAAAGTCGGTTGGCATTTCCCTGTACCACCCCCTTCTTCTTCTTTTTCTTATCAGTCTTTCTATCCTTTTCTTTTTCTCTTTGGGATGTTCATCTTGTCTCCGCCCCCGCGATAAAGAGAGGGGGGAAAAGAGTTATTTGGGGGCGTGTGAACCAGGGGAGGTTTCGGAAATTGCAAATAATGTGAAAAGATCGCCTATTCGGATCACTTGGTTGGAGCTGATGGAAATTGGAGGCAATGAATAGATTGCTTAATCGTTATTTTTATCGATCATTAACTTCTTAGCATTGAGTGACGTCATGATGGATGTTTTCTTTGTCGAAATTTACTTAGTGCAATCCAAGCCACAAATTAGTTAAGTGACGTGAGTACGACAGATACCAAGGACTTGCAAATAGCAAACCAACCGTAACATGATATTGATTCAACACACGAGAAATAAATCTTATAATTGTTAACATATTAACGCACTCCACATATTAAAACGCGTGTATAAGATGGTTGATAATTAAATACTTCTACTAAGCTTCCATACTGTTATATTCTAAACTTTGTCTTGTCACAATATTAACTAAAATCATATTAAATACTAATTGAATACAGTTGATAATTAAATATTCTACAAAACTTCCATATTGTAAACCTTGTCTTGTTATAATATTAACCAAAATCATATTAAACATAATTTGAATACATTTGATAATTTCATATTTCTATTAAACTACCATACTGTTATATGTTAAGCCTTGTCTTATTATAATATTAACGAAAATCATATTAAGCACTAACTGAAAAGGGTAAAATGTTTAGTAAGAAATATTAAAATTGTAACAAATGGTTAAGTGATAAATAGAAACATGTTAATATTCAGTTAAATAATGATAAATGTTAACTGAAAGTGTTGTAATGGTAACTCGAAATATGGCAAAATGTTGATTGAAAACATATTTAAATCTTCAGAAAATGATAAAATATAAATGAAAACATATTTAAATCTTGACAAAATTTTGATAACCTAAAAAATAGTACGACTGTAGTTATATCATTATCAAATGCTTATTGGAATCATGTTAAGAAGTTGATAAAAATGACCATACATTTTCGTTGAAAAAATTTTAAAATAGCAGTTGAGCTAAATGAGAATTGAAATTATGGTAAAGAATCAATCAAGAACTTGTTAAAAATAATAATTGAGGAAATAATATAAAATGTTAACTAAAACCATTTTTATATGGCAGATATAATAAAGCCTAAATAATAAGTGAATTCATGCTAAAGATCGAGTGAAATTATTCTTAAATATCAATTGAAATCATGTGCAGTACTAATTGTAGTGAATTTATTATCTTAATAATTTGCTTTCGGCGCTTAGCATGATGAAGCCAGTCTGGTTCACTTATTGACCAGCCGTAAACAAATCAATAATAAAGTACTTCGATCAAAAATCATTAATAAAGTACAAAACACCATTAATAAAGTACAGAAATTATTAATAAAGTACAAAAATCATTAATAAAGTACAAAAATCATTAATAAAGTAAGAAAGCTTTTGGTGCTCCCACTGAGCCAAAAACACGGTAAATTTTACAATTTTTAGGTAATTTCAATCATATCTTTTTTCACAGTGTATATTTTATTGCAAACTTGCTCTTTAATACGAATTCTTAAAAATAAAGATTATTAATATTTTATTTATTTAAAAAAATACACAAAAGTTTTAAAATTTTAAATTAAGTTTATAACAATTAAGAACTACAATAACTTAACGAATTAGTCTGCCTACTACCTGTTATAGGAAATTAAGTTAGTTTCCCATGTAAAAGAGTTTTCCTTGCTACAAAACAACGCTTACAGGGAAACCAGTTTTAAAGCAACGGTTTTCAATATAGCTGATTTCACTACCAAGGTTTTACAATATTCTGTGTTTTTTTATCTCGGAAAAAACGCTGGTGATCTTTTTTGAATCCATTAATGAATCGTTTTTAAAACAATGAATGATTTATTTTAAACATTAACTGGTTACATTATTATGAGTCTCAATATTATAACCTTCCAATATGGTATCAGGAGTCTATGAGTATTTTTTTTCTAGATTCAGTTACGAACTCATAGTCATAGTCATACTTCAAAACAATTGAGATAGCTCTCTTCCTAAATCTAATTTCGGAATAATAGTCTAATAATTGCTGCTTATCATAAATTATTATTATTATTACATGTTTGTATATTTTAAAGCTTCGTATGAGTGAGATGTAAAACAAACTATAGATGAAAAACACATAAGTGTAACCTAATTTTTCAGTTAAATGAACAATTTTGCATAAATTATATGTATTATTTTATTTTTTCGTTTCACATCTAATATTGCTAAAAGATAGACAATTCAAATCTGATTTGCATGGAAACATATTAAGGGAGTCTATAGACTACTTTATTATTTATCTCCACTTATTTATGCAACATAAAGTAACAAATATAATTTCAGTTATAATTTACAAAATTAATTTCGAGGATAACAAATAATCTCATGATTAATAAAGTTTAGCCGGTAAGGAAGAATAAGGTATAGGAAGAATAATGTTTTTTGAACCTTGCAATCATTAAAGCTAAAGAAATCATCAGACTATAAAGGTTTTTTAAAAAAATCTATCATAAAAATAATTTGATAACATTGGCAAGATCATAAACAATTAATTAATACATGATGAATATTGCTATATAAATATTGGAAATAGTTTTTAATGTTTTGAAAGTAAGCGTAGACCGATTTTTTTTCCTTAAAAAAATTTTTTGAGAAATCGCATGAATTAAAATAAAAAGGTTTAAGTGAATAACGATGCTAAGTATTTAATTAATAAGCCACATAAAAAATAAAATCATTAGATCACAACTTAAACAATGTTCTTTTTTGTTACTCATTTCAAAAGAACCTTCCAGGTAAAACTAAAAGAAAAAAATGCTTCATAGCGTGAAAATTAAGGATTATTTTAAAAAATAATTGGACATTGCCTAATTTTTTTATTTATTATTATGGTTTAAATGATGTGAATAATATTTAATAAAAAATGTTTAGTAAAGATATAATTTTAATTAACGCATTTAAACTTAAGAAATGAAATAATAATTTTTGCTCATTGAAATAAACACATTTTATCTTTGATATTTTAAAAAACGAAGCAAAAATAAAACACTGTTTTATTTTTATTTCATAATTGAATGCAAAACACATCATGAAAAAGGAAACAATAAAGTGTACTTGAAATCTATAAAAAATATTAACACAAGATTATTATTTATATCACGCTGTCACTGGCTACTGATTTCAAGGTAAGTATTACTAACTTAAGAGACTCAACCATGGAGCATTTGATATTACTAATTGAAATTTGGTTCGTTCTAAAAAGTTGTGCATGTAAATTAAAAATTTTTTTAGGTAGTTAAAAAATCATTTTGTGCTGCACTCTACATGTGTTAATTTTCAACCTTAAAAAATTAAAAAAAAACTGTACGTCATTTCCCAATTTACAAGTTTTGATTACTATTAACAAAATGAAATAATTTCTTTAAAAATCTTCTCTTCATTATTTTTGACAAAAAATATATCATAACACAAAAAAGTACATCAAAATAAAATACAGTTAAAGCAGAACTTTTGCAAAGTGTAATCGTTTATTTTTTTTAAAAAACTAATTAGTCTTAAATTTTTTTTCAATTAATTAGGTATTGTATCAATGATAAAGATTAATATGGCGAAAATCGAAAATTAATTAATGTTATTTTCATGAAATATTAATAAGACTCATGCCAAATTTTATGTAAAAATTTAGTTGCTTTACATTAAGAAAAAGTCAAAGTGCATATTATTTTTTCGTATTAAATGCAATTACTGAAAAAGCGAAAGTTATCAATTTTAGAAACTAAAAAATAAAACATATGTACTACGGTGAAACCTGCTTAAAAAGTTTCCATTTAAAAACTTTTTCCGTTTAAGTAGTTTATATTTTCGTCACCACTTTGTCCCCTATTTCTACAATATCAAATTTAGAGAATATTTTTGAGAAGTTTAAATTTTTCTTGGTTAAAATTTTTTCTCAGACAGTCAATTTTTCTTTCAAAACATGGAAATTTATAAGAAAATGAAATATACAAAAGTACTTAGAAACGAAACTCATTGTGGCAAAAACCTCTGAAATCAGTTGAAGTACTCATACTTTCATTATTAAAATTTATGCTACACTTCATTAAATCCAATGGATTGTGTCTTTTATAACGCAAATAGGAGTTTCTGGATGTCAACCGTATAACATACATTTGTGATTTTTCTTTTTTATAAATTTTTACTTGCATGCGTGAAATTTTTTTTTACCCTATAAAAAGTTTATTCATTCCTTCCCATCAGAAAATTTTAAAATGACTTTGCACGGTATTTTTTTTAAAAGATCTTTTATTAAAGCAAGTAAAAACAAACATGTTAATTTAATTAAAAAAAACATAACAATTACTTTTCACGACTTTATAAGCCGACCGACAAATAATATTTAAATTTTCTTGCACTGTTCCCTTGAAGTTGAATGTCGGAGTGCCGGAAATATTCCATTATTTTCTCGGGAGGGGTGGAGGCGTCTTAAATTCCTTTATCAAACGTTTACTCATCGTGACCGTGTCTGATGTTTGAAAAATTGAACTTCTTTTTCTGACTTGCCTTCTCTATGAAAGGGATGGTGACACTGAAGTTGCTCATAGTACTTGAATATATTTAAAATGCAACGAGCATATTTTTATTAATTTGTAAATATTTTCTCAAATATTTAATAAATTAAGAAATTTTTATCGTTAATTATTTTAAACAGTTTTAAGATTGGGGGGAAATAGTTTTGTATCGAAAATTTCATTACAAAACTATTTCCCCCAAATAGCATTATGGAATAATATTGCAGTGTATTTTGTACTCATTATCACTAGCATTATCATTAAAATTATTAAATCATCGCCACTATCATTTTTCATTAATTGCCTGACCCTAAGTTATACAGTTTTGCAAATTTAGAAAAATCTATGAAATTCAGATCCGTTCCTAAAATCTCCTATAAAAACAATTTATCTTTTTTACAAAATCATGAAAATTACATTTTTAATTAATCATTTCAGTACTAAAACCCCCCAAAAATTAAAGAAATAACTTATATATATTAACAACTATAATAAAACCTAGTATAAATAAAAAAAAATGGGGATCAAAATTTACGTGTACCACAAATCAGAAGATGACGCACAGGTATTAGAATTGCCCCCGTACATAGCAGAAAAATTTGGCAAACCAAACAAACAAAAGAGCATTACTGTCACCCAAAGAATCAAAATGGAACATTAAATGTAGCCAGCACACGCGTTATCTTCTTTCACAAAAACTAAGCTGACCCTCCCTAACTGCCATACCTTTTATCAGAAAGAATCTAGAGATCATCAGCAGCAAGTATCATCAAGAAAAGTGTTTTAGGTCAGATTTAGTAGCCTCTGATTGAAGGAAAACCGTATTATTATTGTTATTACGTGACCACAACCGTTTTGTTTTGCTTTGGGCTGTCCTTTTGTTTTTTGTTTTGCGTTATCATTGTACTGTTATGAATCATAATTCCCCTCTTTTTTTCACCATACTTCCTCGCTCATTAATTTGTTAGTTTTTTTGTCCGAGGACGATATCACGTTTGCTGGTGAAATTGGCGTTAGAAACATTATTGCCAGATCATTTGCTAATTCATTACTCAGCGTTTATGATTGCATTTATTTTGATTTGTTTTCTTCTTAGGTATCATTATAATCATTGTCTATACATCATTGAAGTGCATCGACTTGTTTAAAAAAAGTTGATTTTTTATATTGCAAGTTACAGAAATAAACCGATAAATAAATAACATTCCTGCTAATCTCTCATAATTCATAATGTTTTGAAGGTATATCAGGGGCTTACAAAAACTTCGAATTTCTATGATAAATGTAGAGTACGCTGAAATAAAGCGGACCACCTTGAAAAACTTTTGATCTAATGATCGGATCTTTACGTTTTAGAACTTAATCCTAAAGGTTCGAGAGGTGACTTCAAATATGCTAATTAATTAGTGCAGACGATATTTTAGGTTAAGAAATCAGACGCAAAAAAATACTTTCTCTGAATAAACAAACTTTTTTTTTCTCCAAAGGATTCGGATTACTGACCTCCAAAATATGGGAGGTAGCAGCAATCTGAGAAATATGATCTCCATAGTTAGTTATCCAAAGTTTGGACCCCTTAATGTAAATTTTATTTTTTGCGTATTTTGTCATATTTCGAAAAAGTTTTAGCGAATTGAAAATTTTTTGTCCACAGTTATAAAATTTATTTATCCAAAGATAAATCCACACAAAAAATAAATTTTAATAAATATTTATTATTTTTTATTATTTTATTAAATAACTTTTTATTGAACCCCAAAAAATTTAAGGTATATCAGTCATGATTTTTGTTGTAAGGTAATTTTTTTAAATCTAACTTTACCTAACTTAGCTAACACTAGATTCTAATATTACTACAGTGGACATTAAGATTCTAACGGATACATAATCTTACTTAATTTGCAGGATCATCTGACAATAAGACCTTAAAACTTAACCTATAAACTATTAGTGTCAGTCAACAATAATACTCGAATTGAGACATTTTAACTAATACTATCTAATAATAAGACTCTAAGATATTCTAACTATTAGTATCAGCCAGCAATGAAAAGATACTAGTTTTAACTCAACAATTTTATCTTAAAACTTATTTAATTAGAGTAATAAATGTCAAACAAGACTCAAAATAATTAAAAAGGCTTAGCAAAAATAGCATGTATAGAAAAACAATATATATTTAAATTAACATGCGATGTTTTACTGTAAATGTAAAAATTTAACTTATTCTGTCAATTCAAATAAAATAGCTATAAAAATTTCTACCGACAGCTTCCTAATAGCTCTAACAATTAAAAACTGATTGCTAAGCCTGTTTTTTCACTGAGTTCTTCAACAGTCAGAATAATCGTTCAGTAAACAAATCAGAACAACTCTGAGTAATGAACTACAATCTCTCATATCCTCACATATCCTTTTATCTCAGATCATTGCTTATCCTTTATGTATTGTCCTATCATGTAGCTTAAATTTAACACAATTCTAATTTGGTTTAGTTTATGTTCGCTTGATATACAAGTAGTATTTCTATAGACGAAGTGTTAAAAAAATGACGCATCGCTTTTATCGCTTTTCTTACAGTGTTCATGAACTGACAAAACGCTTTTATTGCACCATCCACTAAATGGCAAAACACTTAAATCCCAGTGTCCCTAAGATGATACTCATCAATAAATAAATGAAGTTCATAACTAAACAATTGAAGTTAATAACAAAAAAGATCATAATTATCATTTAATTAAAAATATTGCTCTATAATAACTTTCAGCCGTTTTTATTATTTAAAAATAAAATTCATAGCCATACATGTTTAAATAATACAACTTTGAGAGATTAAAATTTGCCGCAACTGTCTGAATCGCGTGCCAATTGAAGAGCTTTAATCGAATTAAAAGGAGACTTAAAAATAAATATTTCTTCAAACACCCACTAACTTCGTTAATGAGAAGGGTAGGTGGAATAGCGTAATTGCCAGCGAAATGGATCGGACGATCAAAGGGATAAAGGCGGCCCGCCCATTGTAACACGCAACTGGGCACTTAAAAAGGCCGCCTTTTCGTCAACCCCCCAAACGATTTTTTCTCACTTACAAAAATTGTTTGGGAGGGACCGGAAAAATGATACACACAAATATACCACATTAGTGAATCAGAGGAAGATGACGTTTTGAATACTCTTTTTATTGACTATAATCATTATAGATGATGTACCAAAGATAGAACTTTTTGTTCTATTAATGGCTTATTGAAGTAAATGTGGTACATAATTATTCAGTTATTGTGAAATAAAAATATTTCAATAAAATTGAAATCTAAAATTTAAGATGACTTAAACTTATGCTATTTCAATAGCGATATGAGAAATTTCAACTATTCTTTCAAAACGGAGGTTAACGTATACTTAAATTAATTGCTAGTATTCAGGTTACCTGAATAAAAACTTAAATTAAACTTAACTTATTTGCTAGAAACGCTTCGTAAGTCTGCCATTTTAAAAATTTCTATTTAATATGATATTGAAAAAAAACTAATGTGTTTTAAACAATATTTAAATATTCTATTTTAATAATTTTTATATGAGGTATTTTGTGATGCGGTATTTTATTACATGTCGGAGAACTATATATTATCATATTACTTTAAAGATATTTCAATATTAAATTTAAATATGATATCAAAAAATAGAATATGTTAACAATACTTAAAAACCTATTTCAGCAATTTTTAAATATGTCATGGAAAATATCAAATAAATGTATGATTATGCTGCTTTAAAAATATTTCATAACGTTATTCTCACGATAACTAAATATAATATATGTAGAAAACAAATTTAAATATTTCAACATTCCTTTAACTGATTATAACAATAGTTAATTGTAAAATAAATAATCCCAAGAAGCGGAACCGGGAAGATATTACTTATTTAAAAACTTCATTCGTCTTAAAATTGTATGAATGTCAAAATAAACTGTCAAAATTAGAATTAAAAATATTTGCCAGACGTGAATGAGAAGAAAGAAAAATTATTTAAAACATAAAATGCAAACTTAGAACCGAAAAAAAAAATTAAGGTGAGAAACAAAACCTTTATTTTTCCCTTTTCTGTTAAAAACTTTACATTTTATATTTCAAATCACTTTTGTTTCTTCTCAATCCTATCTAGAAAGGTCTTGAAAATGGGAGCCGATTTTTGAACTCATGAAACTTGTCGAAAGTCACTTCCTATTTACACATTTTTGGAGCGAATGAAGTTTTTAATCAGGAAATAATTAAATGTATTACTTGATTACTATCTAAATATATAACTATCGAATACTATCTATATTACAACATGAAAACATACTTATTTTAATGGCATTTAAATATATTGTTTTCTGATTTTAGCATTATTTTGGTATTTTATTTTAACAATGCTTGAATATTTCATTTTTACTGTCATTATACTATTTTACCACATTCAGGAATATATTTTTCGGATTATGAAAGGATAATTAAGAAAAATATCACTGGTTTTCCATTGTCAATTGAAGTTCAGTCTTATTTTACCACACGAAATATTTAACATCAAAAACGAGGATATAAAGAAGTTATCGACCACTTAAAATAGCTAATTAGGAGAAATTTATACAGTACTGATCATAATAAACAACAGGAGAGAATTCAGCAAACACATAATCATTAAAAATTGATTATCTATTAAATTTGTTGCATTTAGAAAAAAAAACAATGCAGCTTTTTTTTATAATTAAATAGCATCCTAATTGACCTCGAAGGGAAATAAAAAATCAGCATCATTTGAAGGTTAATTGCAATGCAAGTTACAAAAACAAAAAGCAAATTAGAAAGATATCATTGTATTTAAAACGCGTTGAGATTCAAATGCTATCATGGTCCTTTCTTACAAAGTATCATTTAGTTGTAATTAGTTGCTAATCCTTGTATAACTATTTTTAATTGAAAAAGTGTGTTTATTTTTAGATGCTCGCGAGCTTTTTTATATGATTGTTTCTAATGGAATCAGAGCTGCAACATAATCATTGTTTTATTGTTGTAAACACTCATTGGTGTTTTAGTTGATTTATGTAAACAGGAAATTACAAGATAGTCCTTATTTAACATTTTTAAGGAATAAGCCAAATTCTACAGTGTATGATATCAATTCACAAATTCTAATAAAATATTATGCTTAAGTACTAATATGAGAAACGTGAATTTAAAATCTGTACTGGATCAATTCATAAATTTTAATTAAATAGGAATAATTCATATTAATTTGAGAAAAAATAAACTCAACGCTGTATTATATGAGTTCATAAATTTAAAAAAAAAATTCTATGTAAGTACTAATACAAGAAATACTAAATGTAATGCTGTGTTGTATCATTTTAAAAGTAGTTTTTAATTAAGGTGTTTAAATAATAACTAGGAGGCTCCGCCCCCTGCTCGCTAACGCTCGCCAACCCCCGAGAATTGCTACGCAATCCTATGTGGTTCACGCCGTGAACCATGGCTCGCTGCGCTCGCTCGCCAATGAACACAATGTTCTAGCACAAAGACATAATATATTATCATCAAAGACATAGTATTTTATCATCAAAGACATAGTATTGTACTTATGTAGAAGAATTCTACCAATGTTCTTATTGGCTTTTAAAAAAGTATATTAGCTATTTAGATTGTACATGGTGAAAAAATCAAAACATTAGCTAAATAAGAAACATATTAGCAAAATAAATTATCAAATATTGCTTCACTAATATTCTGCATTTTAAAGCGTGAAAATTCAATGCATAAATAAACGCGAAATATAAAAAAATTCAATGCATTCAATACAAACACTTAAACGTTTTTTAGACGTTTAGGTAGCTCCCAGTAGAAAAATATCAATTCAACAGCGGCCTTTTAAAGCATTCTCACTTCAATTAATTAATTAATTCCTAATTGAGTTTAAATTAAATATTGTCATGTTTTTAGTGCATGAATCTGAATTGAACAACCTGATAATGCTCACTCTGGTTATTGTTATCTGGTTGCTCACTACGTGCTCTTGCGCGCCGAATCCAATCAATTAAAAATGAAAACTGTTGCCAGCGCGAGAAAAGAAATATCATCGGTTTTATTGATACATACATACGTACGTATTAGCGTTTTATATAATATAGATAACGTAAGTTCAACTCTATTTTGCATTTATGAAATTATATAGTACATGATAAATTAAACTCAATGCCTCAATGCAATACTCTTCAATTAAGTAATGTATTTAAGTGCTAATATGAGACATTCAAAATATCAAGCAAATATAAGATATGTTGAAAAACTATTTTTTCCCTCTTAATTTTGCATG
Source organism: Parasteatoda tepidariorum (assembly GCF_043381705.1). Lineage (NCBI taxonomy): Eukaryota > Metazoa > Arthropoda > Arachnida > Araneae > Theridiidae > Parasteatoda > Parasteatoda tepidariorum. Next base: position 72,307,925 of record NC_092206.1, read on the forward strand.
CTTTGCTGGAAACATATCATACAATTTATAACCATTAAAAACATATTAAAAAATTGTATTTTAAGAAATGCATGAATTACGTGTTATGTTAAGAATTACGTGATTCAAATTTAGTCAAAATAATTAAATGCCGTGAATAAGAAAATTTTAAATCTTTGTAATTTTAAAAGTAATTTTCAGTTGCAAAAAGGAAATAACTTAAGTAAATGATTCAGTTGAAATTTAATTTTGAAACGACAAGTAAGTATTATTAGCCCTTAAAATTTGAATTATGTTTAATGAATAACATGTTAAAAATAATATGTTAAAAACAAACAGTTCGTTTTATTTCAGACCAGATTTACCAGTTAAAAAAATAGCAAATAAAGTTTAATTTTTGTAGCAGTTTCCACTATATCGACTGCACTTTAATACGTTTTGAAAATGAAAGCTATATGGCTTTATTTTCTAAGTGCGCTTGTTTATGAGCGCAATTTGATGTGGAAAATATATACCAGACAGGGGTGAGAAGGTTGCTTTTAATTTAAATAAATAAAAATAAACTGCTTCTTCGTAAAAAAATTCTTCAAATGAAATTGTTTTGCCTTTAAAAAATAATTATCGGTTTTTTACAGTAGAAATAATAAAAATCAGTTTATCACAGAAATGCGTTTAAATTTTAAGACAGTTGACTGAAATTACATTATCTTAAATAATATTAATAATATTAACAACGACAGCAATAATAATAACAACAACAACAATGATAATAATAAATTTATAGCTTTTTGTAAAGACTTATTTAAAAAAATTCCTTGCTAAAAACTACATTTTTATGTAAGAATTGAATTGAAATTAAAATAAATATGCGTAAATTTAAAAAAACAATAAAACGTTATTCTTCTTTTCAAAAAATAAATAAATAAATAAAATAACTTTCGATTTTTAATAGTGCTAAATTTAGAAATATTTAGTTAATAAAAGAAACTTAATAATAAAGCTGAACTTTGAGTGGCACAGTATCATGATAAAATGTAATTTTAAAGCACACAAAACTTACATTTTATGATAATTTTAATTAATTCTCAAACATATTAATTGTTGCAAATACATTAATAATCTATACTTTCCAACAAAAAGCCTTGAATATTTATTTCATTGAAATAACAATAAACTTATACCATCTATCTCGAAACCAGAAATGAAATTAGTCTGATAAAAGTGGGTACTTTATGGAACCTGTGGAAAAGGGGGGATGTATCAGAACAGCATAAGTGAAGAGTTTGAAAGAGGGGATGAGATAGGAAACAAGGGAATACAAATGACAGGGGTCGGGGTTTATACACCACCCTCCTACCATCGAATGTCTTGCACATTAGGGACAATAATCTGACTTTAAAATTGCGTAGTGGTCTATAGAGAGGCGATTCGATACGAGAGAAGGGCATTTACATTGGCTTGATGAATTAGGTCGAGTGCAGTGGGGCGCACCTCACCCCTACCCCCTATTCCCCCCTCTTCAATAAACCATCTCCCCCTCTTCTCCCGCAATCATCCATCTTTAAATGGCATCGTTTTGGTTTCGATGGGATTTCAGAATTTGTTCCAACATTTTGGTAGTCATTAGGTATTATGGATCCTTATGTTGGTTCCAACTTAACTTACTAAGATATACTGATGGGTGAAAAGTGTTTGACATAAAGTGTTTAACCCGTATAAAGCTTAAAATTAGGAATTTATTCATGTTAATTCTAATTTTTTTGGGAGATTTTTGTAGTGATTTTTATCTTAAAGAACTATTTTTAATTATTGTCTTAAAGGAAGCATTTAAAACAAGTGACATTTTTAAATTAAACAAAATTGTTTCGTTTATCTCTTGAATATTTAAAAAAAAATTATCAACTCTGAAATTCTTGGAACATTTTTATAAACATTTTAGAATTAATGAGAGGCTTTATAACTACTGATAATTTGATCTTTTTTTCGAGAAATGGGAACTACCTTTCTATTTTTACAATGGTACATTGCATATATGATTTTTTTTTATATTTAAAGGTAAATAAAATGTAAATTTAAAAAAAATATTGGTTCAGATTATCTAGAGATTCGATCATCAAGGTAAAATTAAGTGAAAAATTAATTAGAAGCACCTAAGCAAAATAAAACCCACAGTTTGCTTAAATAAAATAAAACGAAAGGTAAGTTTAATAAATGGATTTAAAGCTATAAAAACATATAGTAAAAATTATTAAATTAAGCAAAATTATAAAATCATATGGAAGAAAAATAGAAAACATTTTCACCAAAAGAAAATGCAACACATATAAAAAATTAGTTAATATACTTTAATAAATATACTAATATAATTTAATAGAATACATGGCTTAAAAATTTATATTTACCTAAAATTAAGAGACTGAAATCAAATAATAGTTATCTTAATTAAATCAAAAATGCATTTTTAGTTTCAACATGTTGATAAAGTAATTTTCCTTGGTCCTATCTATATATTCACTTTATACTAAAAACATAAAAATCATTAGAAAAGTATTGGGAAAAGCCATTAATAAAACATACTAATTACATACGAAAAGACAATAATAATTCTTTTTCTTCCGTTTATTAAATTATTCTTTTCGATAAATATTTTAGCTCCTAAAATTCCATCTTATTAAGCTTAAAAAGAGTCTAACTTATAATTTTTAAAAAAATAGATCAGAGAATTTATAGCTAAGAACAAATCAATAGCTTTAAATCATTATTCACAAATGTTTTAAACACCTTATTGAATAAGCTTTGGATAATCAATTTTTATTTTAAACTTCAACTATAAAGTAATATTCAAAGCTTGAATTTTTATTCAATTTTTAATTCAACAAATCATGTATTTGAAAATAAATGATGAGTAGAAGATGTGTTTTAAAAATCGTGACCCTCAGGCTGCGAGGCACCTAGTTCACTGGACATTACTACACAGTAATTGGAACAATGCGAAACAAACACGTTAATATCATCGCCACAGGCTAATCAAATCCAAGTCACAATGGTGGAAATTGCTCTCCATCATTTCATTGCTCAGATTGTCACTACCAAGGCAAACAGAAATCTTTTTCAAATTTCCAAATGGGAAGTTCTAGAAATCCCACTGCACAGATCAGACATTTCACCATGCTATGTAAGAGTATTTGGGGATCTAAAATGTTTGGCCGATCGGGCGATGGGCGATGACTTAAAAGAAGTGGTTCGGAAGCGGTTCTCAGAGCATCATAAGGACTTATACGACAAAACCATTGAGTGCTTGGTATTTTAGTGGGTTAGATACGTATTAGTTTTAAAAATAAATAAGGGAAAACACGGTTTTAGTATTTTCGTCTGTAAATAGAATGTTATTTTATTATCATTATTAAAAAGGACCCTTTGGAATAAACGGGTATCAATAGCTGTAGGGTCAAAATTTATTGCACTTTTGACTAATGACGTCATCAATATTCGGGCAATAATTGAGGAAACACACAACTTTATTATACGCAGCGGGATCGTCTAATCGAACAACACTCACTTCTGTTCGAAAGAGCGGTGAAATACACGCTCTCTCATTTCAATAACAAAAGATCCACTGAAAGACTAGCAACTGTTTAAGGTGCCATTTATACACCACTAGTTCTCTAGGGGCCACCAGAATTCGAACAATTGTTGCCCACCCCTCTTTGACGACACGGACCCGGCCCTAATTCAGGAGCCTCCTGCCATCCTTTAGAAGGAAATGTGCTGTGTGTAATATGTAAATGAATTGCCACAGCCTAGTAGAGTTTCGCTACTCAATCAAATCGATTCGGTCGCCAATTTTACGATCCATACTGTTTATCCAACTCGTCCTAATGAGAAGTAGATCGTAGAAAAGTGTAAGCGTTAACGATTTAAAGATAGTCTATTTATGAAAATTCTCGATCAATTGCTAAGCGATATAATGAAGATCGAGAAAATTTTTGCATTCGATTTTATTTTATGAGCTTGCACTTTTATATCGGTAAATTTTATTTTCATTAGCAACCTTTGTTCCTAGAAAACATTATTCTATTTTTAATTTGCAACAAAAAATATCAGTTTCAGTAGATACTTAAATTGAAACTGTGTCAGGAAAAATTGAAAAAAAAATAATACTTTTTCAAAAATATGACAATATGTTTCTTTATTTTAAAAGATCAAAAAGTCAGATTGAATTGCACAAAACAGATGTATTTATAAATTGGTTTAAACTTACACGGGGGAAATTTTCAAAACACTGGAAAAGGCTGGGTATTGTACGATTTAATACTTGTATTTATGATATCTCTTAAGGTTTAATGGTCGTATTTATAAAGGATGAAAAAATAGGACCATAGCAAAAACGTTGAAATATTTGACAATTCATACTGAGCTAAGTAAGTTAAAGGACGAATATAAATAGCATTTATTTTTAGTTTTCCAAAATCGCATATAGTCTCTCCTTATATATATTAAACGTCCTTATATATACTAATACATACTAAACGTTATATATCCTTATATATGCTGAACGAAAAATATTATACAAATGGGACGTTTCATAAATAACAATCAAGTTCATAAGGAAGAGCATAATTTTTCGATGCACCTCTTTTTGATATTAAATATAGGGAAATAATTATTTGCTGTAATAAAAAGAACAATTTATAAATATGGTTAACTTAATCTACAAAATCTATTAAAGTTAACGTAGTAAATTTCATTTTCACGAAATTTTATTTTTCAATATTATGAAATGCTTCATTATTTTAGTAAATTTAGCAATCACGTTAAAAAAAATTCTATAAAAAGTGACAAAATGGTCCCTTTTAACTCCCCACATAAGCTCCTCACTGTAACAGGAAAAAAGGTGAGAAATGTTTTCATCATAACAATCTATTTATTATCAAGAACAATTTGTTTGCCATGCATAAAATTTAAAAATTAATATTGTCAACTATTGCTCCGATATCAGTTCAAGGAATAACAATTAAAGTGTTTATTTTCAATTTTGCGAAATTGTGTTAAGACAATCATATTAAAAAAGTATTTGATATGGAAAAATATTAATTTCATATCATTACCCACTTCACTAGCGAATAAACTTGGTAAGATAGTTTTTCCTTGATGTATTTTTCTTTCTTATGACGCTACGTTGGAAAATAATATATTTGCATGATAAATCTGATGTTAAAAAAATCAGTTACATGCGAAACTTAAATTTATGTTCTTATTTTCAATTTCACAAATTCTAACCTGTTTTTAACTACTTATATATGTCGGCAAGTAACTAAGGGAAATCTTTTTCTCAGTGAGTCATTATTTAGCGATTTTTAAGCAAATAATTAAATCTTTGCTGTAGTATTTTGTTGATTCTTATAGGAATGATAACTGATAATTATTATACGACCGAAAATGATTATTCTACTAGTATCATAAAATTAGAAACAATACGTTAAAATGCAAAAATTAGTTCTAAATTTCACTGCATTTAAAACAAATTTTAAATTATGCAGTTCTGCCATAATTGTACTATGCAGAGAAAAAAATTCGTCAAAATTACCGTACTGTATGGTAATGACATTTCAGGTTTAAAAAAAAAACCCAACAACAACATAAGTCTGGTTAATAAAAGTAAAATATACGGTATTTAAACCATTTATTTGATAATTTTTCCGTTTATATGATCGCAGTTTACAGGGAATTCTGATTCTCAAATTCCTATTACTACACCACAGAATTAGTAAAAAATGCAAAGCTGAAAAATAAATTTAACCAAATCAATGATTTTTGTGCCATGCTCTAAGGTATCATGATAAAATTATCAAGTTTTACTACATTTTACGTCATTTATCAAGTTTTATCACGCATTATAAAACCATATTTTTTTGTTAATTTTATCAAAGTCATTACCAAAACGTTTCGACAAGAATTACCTCGCTTTTGGTGTTCCCGTCGAAACAAAAACACGATAAATTTTAGCATATACTGATACTTCTTTACCACATTCTGGGGTATTTACTTTTTCGCAGTGTAGAACTATCCTTTGTGTTTTATAATTACCTACTGTCATATGGTTAATTACTGCCTGTTGTCAAAAAATAAAATAAAAAAATGGTCGGGATTTTAATATTACGTTTCCATTTAGTAAGCATGGGTTGCATGAAAACATTTTTATCAAAAACATCGGAATATTTCAAGACAGAAATTGCTTGATACTTCTCTGGAATCTGAAAAACAAACTGTTTAATCAAAATAAACAGTCATAATTTAAACAAACTCTGCCGAATAAATATGTCTAAAAACAAAGCACGCGCTGAAATAAAGGGGAAAAGGATGTGTATTTAAACAACATCTCATTGAAAATCTCTTTGTGAGGACCAACAAAAGCATCAACAATTATACCCTCCGTTTAACAAAGGAATGTATCTTGCCTATTAAAGCTTAATCTTGCCTTTTCTCTCTGTTATTATCGAACCTGGTAACCGCTTCACTCACTGCTCACTGTATCCTTCCTCCAAAACAAGGAGTTCTTTTCAGTGGCAATGAATGCTAATTTCATGTCCTGAAGTATTAATGCGCACCGTTGCTTTAGAACTGGATGAGAAACTAATTGAATCTGCTCCCAGAATTTCTCAGAGAACGAAGAAGATTTTGTTGGGGAACTGCAGTTTCTACTTGATTGAAAATGTGAAGAGCCTTTTTCCACAAAATTTGTTTCCAGATGAATTTTACGAGACTAAAACTACTTATTTGGAAAAGAGGTTATAGTCTCCGAATTGGTTAAAATTTATAATCAAAGTGCCATCTGAATTCTTAAACTATGTTCAAATTTATGAATAATGTTCACTCGCATGTGTTCACTCCAGATTTCATTAAATCTAATAAAAAAGAAAGCTTTATCCTTTATTAACACAATATATAAAAAATTGACTTCCACTTTTAAATTTTAAAATTTACAGGGACAACAGGCAGTTTAAACTGCCTGCTATCCCCCCCCCCAAAAAAAAAATCATTTTTATATTTTTTAATTCAAAAAGATTTGTTTCATTTAAAAAGAATGTAAAGTTTTGTACAATTACTAGAAGAACGTCGTTTTTTCTTATTCTACACTGTAAAAAATTCCGTACCCAATTACGGAAAAAAGTATCTGCATTCAGGATGCTTGTTCTTTTTACCGTGAAATCCATGTTTATCGTAAAATTTTACGGAGCAAAATCTCTGATATACCGTAAAAATGACGGCATAAAATTTTACAATGAAAATGGATTTTACGGATGCTGCACTCAGGGTGCCGGTACTTTTTACAGTAATTTTATCTGGAATCTCTTACAGCGTGGTTCTTATTTAGCAATTTTAAGTTTGTTTTTCGAATATCAATTAAGATATTTCGAATATCAGTTTTTATTTCGTGTATCAATTAACAACGATAACCTGTCGAGTTAATATCAAAAAAAGAAGTTTTTTTTAGCTACTGACTATAATACTACATTAATTAGGCAAAAATAAATTGATTTATATACTTGCTATGATGAAAAATACATACTTATATACTTAAAAATGATATGATTTTCTAGTATAAACATCAAAAAATGAATTAATTTGAGTTTGCTTTTATTCAAGAAATTAAAATTGTTAATAATCTAACTAATACCCTAAAAGTAAACTGAAGTTTTATTAAAGACATCATTCGAATTTTTACTTTAAATTCAAAATAGAATGAAATTTAAAAAACGTAAATACGCAATAAATACCTTGTGTTATTTTAATAGTTTTCAAAAGCTAATGCAAAAAATACAAAAGTTAATGCAAAAATAAGTTGTTTTTTTTAAAAAAAAGAAGAAAAAAAACATAAATTTCAGGCAATGAAAAATATAAATTTAATTAAATTCGTTTTCATTAAAGAACTCAAATCTAATAATATTCTAATCAATGACTTGAAAGTTAATAAAAGCACATTATAGATATCACATAATATGTAGGTAAATAATGATAGTCAGAACTAAAAAGTTTTTTCAATAAAAAAAAAAAAAAAAAACGCTATTTTAAAAAGAGCTTTAGGTTCAAGATTAGCCAGACAAGAAAAGAAATCTACCTTAATAATTGAGTAATAAAAAATAAAAACGTAAAATTTTTTCCCGGTTGAAGTTTAAAGATGTCTTTACATGTAACAATTAACATAAGAATAATTTCCTTTTAATTAGTTAGAAAGAGCGATATAAAGAAAATTATAAGAAAAAAATCTTTCTGGTATCAAGCTCTATTTAAAGTTTACTTCACTTAACTTTTTTCTAGACTCTTTAACACTTTCATGGAAACGTGAAAAAGAAAAAAAGTTCTTAAACTTCTTAGCACAACTTTCGGCAGCCGAATAACTTTATTCTTTTTTAAAAAAAACCGAAACGCTTTTTAACTCCAGTCATCTCATCCCAACCACTCAGTATCGGATTTCGCCAACTCTTTTAAAAAAGAGCCACTGCAAATTCTGATCGATTTCATTTAATACATCAACCTGTCACAGATTCAACTCAAGGTTCAAGAATAAAAATGATGCCATCTTATATTCTCTCTCTCGTCGAAACCATCCACACGGATCCGTATGCCATGTAAAAAAGGGACAAGGTTTAAACCCAGGAAGTTGGTTCATTAACGTCGCATGCCTCGAAAACCATGGAATAAACAAGGGTATTATTTACAGCGGAATTATGTTTTTGCTGGCTTCCCTGCTCGTTCTAAACTTTTGCGAAAGGTGTATTTGCAGTTGAAGGCGCGTAAGTAAAACGTTTGGCCTCAGTCATTGGCGAGAGAAATGGTGTATCATGTACTAATTTCGATATGTGTGGTCCTTATAAGTTATGACTAGTCGTAAAGCATACATGTTAAATTTACCATTCAGTCTTAGTGTGGGAGAAGTTTTGAATCACTTAAACGCTTTTTTTTCCTAAGACAAAGGTTCTTATTTAATTTTTGCTTTAAAAAAAATAGATTTAATTACGACACAGCATGGGGGAAAAAATTCTGGAAAAAATTGGATATATTGGTGTTTGTTTTCCGTTTTTGTTTGTTATTGTTCTAAATCTTTTATTTATTCTTCTTTTAAGGTTTTAAAGATGAAAAAGTGCAAAACTATAAAAAGCGTCATTAAAGTAGAATACAAATCAGAAATATGTACTGTATTATTTAAATAAGAAATATGTACTCTACCTTCCTAGTATCTTGGAGACGCATCCGTGGGAGACCCTCAGCTGCCTGCTGATGTCGCAGGGCCGGACGCCTTGATGGGCCAACTCTACTATCCTCTGACGGACAACGTCCGGCAGGGGCCGCCCATTCACGAATACGCCGCCCAACTGGTTCACGCCACCATGGCCTGAAAAAAAATACAAAAATATGAATTTAACGAAATTGATATTCCTGTAAAATCAATTAACTTTAAGAAGAAAAAAAATACATAAAATAAACAGTTAATTTTAATGCTAAATATATAATTTCATACAAAATATTGTAATTTATCCCTATTTAATTAATTACTTTTACAGTAAATCTATTGCACTACATTCAGTATGTTCTCTAATGACTTCCCTTAATGTACATGCATTAAAATTCTCTTCAAGAATAAAGTAAATGACTCCAATATTATAGACATGTCTGTTTATTTAAATTTAAAAAAATAAATGCACAAAAAATTTGTCAAAATCTGAAAATTATAAGTTTGGACTAAAATCAAAGGTTGAATTTAGGATGTTTATCCATTTACTTATAGAATATAAAATCAGATCTCATGCTGATCTCAGATCTTGTGATCACAGAAACATGATCTCATTCTTTATAATAATTGAGACAGTATCTTTATAATAATTAAGACACAATGAGACAGTAAACGTTGTAGTAAAGTTTGACTTTTTAAATGGACATTAATTTTAAGATTCATTATTTGTTTATTTTTTAACTAAGCTATTTCATTTAATTAATTTTTCTTTAATTATTTTTAGAGAACTTCCTGTATCTGTTACCACGTAAAAAGTATTCTATAACTTTATTTTTTCCCGCATAAAAATTTTATTTGTAGCGTTATATGTTAACGAACAGTTTGGTATAAAAAGGATACCATCAGAAGAAATGTGGCTTAGAATATTTTACCCCAAATCCTTCATTTTCAGAATAAAAAAAGTGAATTCCATGTGAAATTGTTTATTTTATTTCTGAAATCAATTTTATCCAATGTATTTGATATTTAAAATTATTACATTATTTGTGTGATGATAGTATTTTCGAAATTCCAATTCAATTCAAAAAAGTTGCACAATGCCTTTCTAAAATCTGATATTATATAAATTTATCGTTAAAGCAAAGATATATTTCATTAAATCTAATACACAACACGCAAAGAAGTGTATAACTAAAGTTTATATAAATCACTAGTAAACCATTTATTTATAGATCCATAAAACACTACTGATTCTTTTTTAGTATATTTAGACATTAATTGTTGCGTAATATACTAGATATTTCTAATACGTAAAACCAGCATGTTATTTAAAACAAAAAAATGTGGAAAATTTCAATTCATTTTATTTATTTTTTAAAAGATAACAAAATCTATAATCGAAATCTGTAATTGATATATATGTATCTTTAAAGCAAAGATACATTTCACTCAATCTAATATACAGCGCGCGAAGAAATCGTCAAATATCGTTTCGATAAATCATTAAAAGCCATTAATTTATGAATCGATAAAACACTACAACTTTCAAGGTACGTGATGTAGTTGAAGATGACATCTTTGAGCTCGTCTGAAATCCTTAGGATCAACTAGACTGCGTGAAAGTCGTTTAAAATGTCGTTTTCCTGGCACCCTCCACCCTGCAGAAGGCTCTGACCCCGAAATTTACAACCGGTCATTTCCAGAAAATCGATTGGCTTTTCCTTGCTCGCTTTAGAACTGTGGTTGGCAGCAATTTGAAACCCAATCGAATCTTTTCACGAGTCTAGTATACAAGAGAGGATTTTTCTCATCAGTTTGGGTTTTGAACCATTTCTCCTCAATTCTTTTGAGCAACGTTAACTAAAAATGCCTGATTTATTTATTTATTTTAGCAAACTTGAATATAATGGAATCGAATATTGAGAAAAAAATGGTAACAATTTGAAATCTATTGAATCTTTTCGCGAAACTAGTCTTACTAGGGAAGGTTTTTCTGATCAGGTTTTTGTTGCAATCCCAATTCTTTAAAGCAGTGATTTCCAGACATTTTTAATGGTTAATTAATTAAGTCGGATTTATTTATTTATTTATTATTTTAATTGATGCAGCGAAATACAAGGAAATGAAAAAGGAAATTTAAAAAAAATGGCAGCAATTTGTAAACCAATTAAATCTTTTAACGAGTTTAATACAAATGAATTTTTTTCATTCGATTTTAGTTTCCAAACTACTTCTCATCAATTCCTTTAAACAGTGTTTTCCAATAATTTTATACTTAGCAACATTTTTTTTTCGCTTTATCTGAATATACTGAAATGGAAAAATTATGATAAAAGAAAAAAAAAAAGATAAAAAGCAGCTATTTGAAGTCCAATCATCAACTGTTATAAACCAATTCTTCTCAATTCTTCAGAACAGTGTCATTCAAACTTTTGTTTATTTTGTGCTTACTTATTTATATTTTATTTTTCTTCTATTTTTATTAATGGCTTGTCTTTGTGGAACACCCGAATATTAAAAAAATTTAAATTTTGCATAATAAAGGGGGGGGGGGAAAGGTAAGCAAACAAATTATTATACAAAAATTCCTTTAGTGCGGTGACAACTCTTGCGGCTTATTCGGCAAAACATCGTGGCACACAGTTTAAAAAATTTCGGAACCAAATACGGTACTGCACTTTAGGGAAACTTCTTCCGTACAATATTATACCGTAATTTTTAAAGTAATATTTATTTTATTAGAGTGATTCAGTAACTTTATGATAATTATTACTATAAAAATTACGGCATATCAGATTTTTTGTTCCGTAGCGCGTTGTTCCTTTAAAAATGAGTTTTACAATAAAAATATGAGTACCCTGGCTACTGGTACTTTTTACTACAAGTTGATGTAGAATTTTGCATTCAAGATTTCTTTTTTCATTTTTTATTTTATTTTTAAGTATAGAAACTTTAGTAGTTCAATTACCGATTAAGATTTCCTAAGAGTGAATTGAGCGGTAAATTTGATAATGAACCTAAGTGATTTTGTTTATTGCACCATAATTGCAGGAATAGGCTCTTTCCCCCAAAAAATTTAAAGATAATTCAAGAATGCGCATTGATGGTTTCCATTTTTAATACCAAATTTAATTGGCAATAAGCATTAAAAGCTTTTTTTTTCTTTTAAAATATTTATTTATATTCGTTTAATCTTTAGAAAAAAAAGTAATTCTAAGCGAGTCACCTTTTTTCCGCTGGAAATATTTTTTTCCCATAACGATAAACACTTCGAACCTTTTTGTTGCAGGCATTACTTTCAACGATACAGCGGTATTTTTAAAAGTTGATTTAAGAAAAAACTGAAGAAAAAAAAAACTAATTTACAGCAATTACTCATTTAAAATATAATAGAAAAAATCCAATCCTGCTAGATAATTTGAGAAATCTAGTAAACATACTTAATTTTTAATCGATTCAGTGCTTATGTTGCGTTCGTAAATACATTATTAAGCGTCTAAAATTCTTTAATTTTTAAGCAACTTTGGGGAAGAAATGTTTTTTCTTCTTCTTTTTAGTAGCAAAAAAAGGAAAGTGTTTTTATGCATTATGTTAATGCCGAAAATGCATTTAACTTAATAACCATATAAACATTAAATGAATAGAGGGAAATCAAATAGGGAAAAAATTTCCCTTCTTAATGTTTTTATTGAAAAAGAAATTAAATGTTGGTCATTAATAATATAAAAACACTTTTCGCACTGATAAGCTCCAAACAAATTTTGAAAAAATTATTTACAGGTAGAGTATTTCCTTCCTACAACAGTTAGAAAAAAATTAAAATAGTATTAATTCGAAAAGTACTTTATGTTTTTTAATACAATTATAAAAACTAAACGGTTTTTCTATTTAGTTAGAAATAATTTAATTAATTATACATTTAGAGTTACAATTAACGATGTTTGTATACGTTCCAAAATTTCTAACATTGTGTAACATCATTTTAAATAGAGATTTAAAGAGGAAAATTTTTTAATAAATCAAAATAGGTTCAAAATTCAACCCTAATGGACTAGAATTCCGCTTTAAAATCTGTGACATTTTATGTTTCTGAAAGTTATGGATTTTATTGCATTTCACCAAAGACATTTAACCTTAAATTGCAAAATGTGATTTACTCAAGAAAAGGAATAAAAGTTAGAAATCTAATCTGCATTTTTTCCTTTTTTAAATTAATAATTAATAGTTAAAATAATAATTTTGTTATTTTCCTTTCCAGTTTTAAAATTAATAATAAATTGTAGGTAGTGCATATTTTTTTAAGGATTAAAATAAAAAACGCTTTATTCGCCTATTTTAAACATTAAATAATTATAAAATTTCCCGTAATTGCATCTAATAATTATTTATAATTAATGACTAACATTTAAATGATAAGTGAAATTAGGTATTCACGTGCTTGTGTGCATTTTTTACTAGAAATTATCAGATTAATTGTTATTTATGTATTTTAGATAATTTTTTAGGGAATTGAAATAAGAAATGACACAATGAAATTATGTTTCTTGAGAATGAATGAATGAATGAATATATATTTATTGATATCTTTATTCTCATAAAGAAAGAAGCAGTATGAAACTTTATACAGCAAAGAAAGAAATTATTTTGGTAGGTACAAGATGATTAAAATTTACCAAAATAGTTTTAAAAAAAGATATTAAATATTGTTTTACAAATTTGCTCTAAAATTGTAAAAGTAGTATAGAAAATGCCTTTTTGCTTTTTCACAAAAAGTAACAACAATCTTGGCTAAAGTTGATGCATTTTTTCTATGCATAAAATATGTTGACTTTAGATAATAATATTTTGAAAAAAAATTTATTGCTAATTAATATTTTTTATAATTTTTTTAATAGAGGATTTCAAAATTTTTTACCATTTTAATAATGTAATAAATACTACCACAATGCATTATTTTTTCATGCAATTTTTTCGAGTATCATGGTTTAATTCTACTGTATTTATTGGATGTAATAACAGTAACACATAACGTATATTTAATTCTAAAAGAAATGTATCGCTCTTAACATTTAAATGACATTTATAAACTGCAAATATGCTTATGAAATTCATAACGAATGTATGTTTACATTTACATGAGTAAAAATGAGTTCTAATTCATTGAAAATAAATTACAAAAAATAATCGACAAATCATAATTTTTTTTTTTTAATAATAAATCAAAAATATAATAGCAAAATCCCAAAACCAGCAAAAACTCATCTTTTAATACCCTACTTTTTTGGCAAATACTACATCATTTTACAGGCATTATTCAAATTACTCTAAAGTAAAATTGTAAATGATGAGAATTGAACTACAAAATCAATTAAAATATGTTCCTTTGCAAGCTTAATGACTGAAAAACCATTACTAAAGAAATAGAATTTCAAAGCACCTAAGAGTTTGCTCAAATTTTAACAAAATATAACTTCTTTTATCAATTACATCTTTTAAAGCATATAATTATTGAATCATTTTAAAATTAAATTATAAATTGTAACTAAAATACTACGCAATTTAAGTAAATTTCCCATTAAAAAATAAATAAGCAAGTAAATAATAAATAAATAAAAATTTAACAAAAAACTAGAATTCGAAAAGCAGCTTTATTACTCATAAGAAACGTTGAATCCCAAAACAAACAAAAATTTTGTTCAAATTATAAAATACATAATTTTAAACGCATCTTTTGTCAAATGCTTCTTCAGTCACGTACCATTATTAAAATTATTAATTAAATAGTAAATAATAAACCATTTAAAATATATGTCTCTCTTCGCAAAAATACTGAATCAGCAGCGCGGATTCGAATAACAGCTTTATTACTCAAAAATTACTCGCAAAAAAAAAGTCGAATCCCAAAACAACCAAGCGTTTGTTCGAATTGGAACAAAATACATCTTTTAACACGTATCCGCGGCGCCGACACCGAAAAAGACATATGCGAAAAATCTCAGTTAGTTTTGCGGCACGGCTCTCACGGCTATCGCGGCATATTCCCCTTCCAAGCGCCGGCGCCGAAACCAACAACCGAAACCCCATTCCACCCCAAAAATTTCTCTTTTCTCTCTGCTTTTCCTTTTTCTTTTCTTTTTTTATTTCTTCCACTTTCTCTCCCCCACTTTACAAATGACTTTATGGATGTTTGAGCTTTCCCTTGGCGTGTTCCATGGAGGAAAGAGTTCCACGGGAGGGGGGAGGGGGTGTATGAAGATTTTGTTGTAGGGCTGTGGGCTCAATAGAGAACTAGTTATATTATTTAATGAACTGTAGTACTTGAGATATGTAATAGTGCGTGAAATTTGCATCCACTTAAAATCGTGCTGAAAATTAATCAGTGGAAAAGCTATGGAGTTTTTGGTTATTTTAATTTTTAAGAACTTATTGGAGTGTTGCTAAGGAATTAACTAAAAATAATTTTAGTTTGGTGATTAACAGACTCGTGTGTTTCTTAAAACAGAAATTAGTTTAATATTATGTATAACTTGAAGTAAAATAAAAGTCTAATTTTGATTATGCATTTCTTGAATGAAATGGGTGGTTCTTAACTTGTAAATAAAATTTATAAAATGATGTAAACATGAAAGCATTTTTAAAAAGCATATAAACATAGAAATGAAAAATTAAAAATTTACAAATTTAAAAATGTGCATAAAATTCAAATGAAAAGACAAATGTAAAAAAATACATGCCTTATTATGTAGACTTAAGAATTTAAAAAAGTTTATGTTCACAAGTTTAATGTTAGATACAAATTTACATATAGATTCCAAAACATCTAAAAGTTATACCTAAATATTACTTTTCCTTAAATTTTTACATTACTTTTACATTCTAAACTTTACATTGAACTAAAATTTGACTTGTACATATTATTAAATTCCATTTTAGAACCCAAAAGAAATGAAATTTTAGACTTATTCCGAGAGACGTAAGGATTTTTAAATTTGACTAAAAAATTTGTTTAATTAATATGATATTTAAATTTTTAATTTCGAAAAGTTTTTAATGGAACAATCTACAATAAGTTTTTGTTCGAGATTAATTTCGGTATTAGAATTTCGAAAATAGGTAAATAGGAAGAGGGATATACTCACAGGGGTTGCAGCATTTTTAATATTCTTTTTATAACCTCACGGGCGTGTCTTTAAAACCTGTCACAAGAAATCCACACTTCGCCCTTTTCAATAGAAACCCTCTGGGTGTGACGATATAAAAAAAGTAATATCTTTTACATCCTTATTAATATCATTACGTATTTGCAATATAAATCCATATGTTTATCTTATCAATTTTATTATTACTCTGAGCCATTCTTGAAATATTTAATGCTGTAACAACAATGCTTTCTTTACAGTCTATACCGACTGTAAAAAATGTAATAATGTAATGTTTATGTAATATTTGGATTACGAGATTAAAAATCTTCAAACATTGCATTTCGTGGGTATTTTTTGCTACTTGGCTTTTATTTTATTATCAAAGTGCACAAGTATAATATTTCAATAATTAATTAGCCACCCCAAATAAGTTATATCACATTTATATATATCACATTTTTCAGTTCTTTTATTTATTTAAATGAACTGCGATGCAAGTTGCTGCAGAAAAATATAAGCTTTCAAATCATTTTATCCGTCCTATGCAGGACAATAAATCGACTGTTTGTTTTAAGTATTTATTTCATTTTTTTATACTCATTTGGTTTTCCAACAAACCGAAATGACTAAACAAAACACGATATTTCTAAAGTTGCTTAATTTTACATAAAAATTTTAGAGATTGTAATGTTGTATAGAATTTTTTTAGAATTTGCATACAACAAATCTATTATAAAATAATAAATCTTTGTAAATGCTTAAATTAATAAAAACGCTGAATATTACTTACATAATTAATTTTTAAACGAATTATTACGCCTTTGTATCTTTATCAGGAAAAATCTGATTAATTCATTTTTCAAAAAATATTTTTATGTAATTAACTTTTAAAATAATTACTATTACTTATTATACATTTTTACCTTGGGCTAATTTATTATCAGGAACAATCTAATTAATTCAGAAATACTAAATTAAAATAAGAATCATGCTAAAAGCATTTATAAGGTATTGTAGGGATTTAGTTTGTTATAGAAGTAATATAAGGAAAAAATTCAGTGTTTTACACTTTTCATTTTAAAACCTAAAACATACCCTTTCTAGGCTTTAGGTTTCATGGAAGTTTAAGCATTAAAAATTTCGTGACGACCAACTTCTTATTTGCAAACACAAACAAAATTGTAAGCACAAACAAAATGATTTAGTAAAAGAAGTCTGTCATTACTTGATAAAAAATAACAAAAATTCCATTTCTTACTATTGGTTAGTTGTTTCTCAAAAGTTTAAACCGTTTGACGAATTAGTAAAATTGCAGCCATTAACTAAAATTACAGCTATCAGGTCTAAACTAATTCTTAACGCAACAGAGTAAGAAATTTAATAGAACGAAATAGATTTTTATGTTTAATCTGACTGATTTAGTTTAGTAATTAATCAATTAAGACTAATTTTAAAATTAGAAGATATCAGCTCTCATTATTAAAAAAAATTATTTATCTACACCAAATTTATCAAATAAAATATAATTTGTTTGAATACCTCCATTCAAGTCTTTGATTTTAAGGATTCTTTTATTAATTGCTGTCATGAAAATCGAATCAATTAAACCTCAAATAAAATTCAATATCCTATTTCCGAAAAGAAATTATTACCTTCAAAAAATCATGCCTACATTCAATTTAGCCGTCTTGTTTGGCTATGCAAATGATTTCGAATCATGGGAAACCGGAAATAGCGACAACATATCGACATTCAACGCTCTACACCCCCAACTCTCAGTCACTCTGTACGAAACTTTTAAATGTCACGCAAAAAATGTCCACATTTATTTCCCATCCTTCGCTCAACACGTAATGCGTATTTTGTTTTATGAATGAAAGTAACTATGATCACGCAATCACGCTACTATGTGTTTTCATCATCATTCATCAAAAAGACGGTTGATATCGAAAAAAGAAAAAAAGTTGCACATTCTTTTACGTTTACTATGGAATTGCCAATGTAAGTTTGTACTACGTAATCAAAAAATTCTGTTCAATGCTGAACCATAATTTCCGTACGCTGAATCATAATACGGTGCAGATTTTCTGCAACCTTAATAAGGTGTTCAACTGAAGAATGCTACTGTTCAAGTTAAACTAGAAAATCGTGTAATTAAGTTTAAATTTGCGATAATATGAAACAGCATATTAAGGTTGCACCAACTGCGAGTGACATTAGGATTCAACATGACTAAATTTCTAAAATTTTTGTAGAATTAGGCACCGTTTTGTAAAATGCATTTACAGTTATTTTAGCGTAAAATCATCACTACTTTGGATTCGAAGCATTCGTTCTATAAGACGAACTTAAATTACTATTTTAAGCTTGTACTAGTTGAAGTAGGAGCAGATTTGTCAATTCCATTTACAGTGAATTTTTATTGATAAATATAAGCATTTATAGTGCTTTTTTATTCATAAACATATACCACCATAAAAAGTATCATTGGGTTTGATGCAATTAAATTTCGTCAATTTAATCACTGTTTTCTATCCGTACTAGCAGAAAAAGGAACAGATTTGTAAAAAGCATTTATGTGGTTTAATAAAACAAAGCAATTGCGCTAGAAACCACTTGTTGATTAAAGCTTCACAATTTTAGACCAACAGCTTGGCGATAGCAAATGGTCATCTTTTGAACATTGACCGCTCTGTAACTAATTGAAACTGACTGGCCTGCAAACCGCGACCGAACGTAGAACACCGGTCCTTCTTAATTGACTGATCAGTAACCAATATGCCACCGCACCCTATTGTGTTAACTTGCATTACATAACATTACATTATATTTTATTACATGGTATAACGTATTGCATTGAATTATGTTATGTTATGTTATGTTATGTTATGTTACGTTACGTTACGTTACGTTACGCTACGCTGTGTTGCGTTGCGTTGCATTGCATTACATTACATTACATTACATTACATTACATTATATTACATTACATTATATTATATTATATTATGTTATGTTATGTTATGTTATGTTATGTTATGTTATGTTATGTTATATTATATTATATTATATTATATTATATTGTTTAAAAAAATAAAAAGTTATTTATTGTTATTAACTCAACCTTTTAACATTCATTTCATACTACGTAAAACGAATAATGTTATATTAACTGACATACATTTTGTTACGAAGCAGGAAATCTTTCAATTTGTAACAGCAAAAGAAATTCCTTTTCTTAAAAATACAGAATAAAAGAAGTTGTGCCAATAACTCAATTGTTTATGAGATAAACAATCGCAAGAGAACGTATCTCATCACGTGATTAAGAGTGAATAGACATCGGACGCGTGCTCAAGATGAAATCAAGTAGCAATCAAGGCAACTACAGAATTTCCACAATATCATGTACAAATCGCTTTCGCGTGTCTTTTTCTTGTGATTGCTGTGGATGTTAAAAAAACACAACAATATGAAAGACCAATTTTCGATGTCTGACAATGTAAGCGTTTTTCTTTTATGGGGGCTCATCTCCAAAGTGATAATGTACAATTTGTAAATCTTTAATCTTTTGATTGAATGGTATTAAGCATTTATTTTACTAAGCGCGTGCTATTTTTACTAACAATTTGATATTAACTTATTCAAACAAATAATAGCAGTCTTTTATAAAGCTCGAATAATACTGATTTAAATAATATTGAGGGATTGAAGTCCTAAAATACTAATACAAATTGTACATTTTTCTATAATTGGATGGAAAAAAAATTCTTCATTCAATAAACGCATTTCAAATATGCTGGATAAATTAAATATACTTTAATTTAATTTTAAATTAATTTATTCAATTAGATACTTCAAAAATTTATATATTTTAAGCTTTAAAATAGTTGCACATCAAAAGAAAAAGAGAACAGTACTCTAAAAAAAATTCCTGGTCAAATTGCGGTTAAAAGAACTGGCACCCTAATAGTAGCATCCTTAAAATTCATTTCACCGTAAAATTATTTTTTACAGAAAATATTTAATACAATAATTTTTACAGTAAGATTTATTTAATTACAGTGATATAGTGATTTTATAGTCAATAATAATGCAAAGTTTATGGCATACGAGATTTTTTTTTTTATTCCAAAAAACTTAACTGTAAAAATAGATTTCACTGTGAAAAAGCTGGCATCCTGAGTGCCGGTACTTTTTACCGCAATTTGATTCTGTTTTTTCTTTTCTTTTTTTTTTTTTTAATGTAGGCTGAACACCAAGACCCTTAAAATTTATATAATCAAAGTAAAAAATAGTGAATTAAAAACTATTACTACTAACTAATTGAAATTTATTATTCTTTTTAACTAATACTAAAAATTACAAAATTACAATTATATATGCATGTATATAACTAGTGTTTTTTCTCTTTTTTTTGTGTGAAAATTTAGAAAAAAAGGAAAGACAATCAAATTGTTTTAATTTGGACGCGAGCCCCATATCGATGTAACTATAGGTTCAATCCATGAGTGATGAATAAAAATGATTCCTAAGCTATACTTCGCACGTGCAACCTTGTGACCTAAACAATTAGTTGCAGAGCGGCAGACAGCTTAAAAAAATACATAAAAAAAACGTAAGGCAATGTCGATTGATTGCCAGAATCATCAAAGCGTGAAGATGTTTTCCAAGTTCAAAAAATATGCGTAATTACTGGAATTTTGATACTTTCTCTTTCAAACGCTTTTTTATTCATATATATATGCATTTTTTTTATGATTTTTTTATACTTTTTTGTGACTAACTGGCAGCGAAAGAAAGGCTTCGTTTCATTCACTGTTTTCCTTTTTTACATTGATTTTGTAGACAACTGTTGAGGTGTGAAAAATTTTAATTAAAATTAATGCCTTTGTTTTAATTAAAAATTTTATTTAACTTAAATAATATTATTAAAATTTTTTAAAAATTTTTTATACTTACAGTAATGAAAATGACTCACGTAGAAGAAGTCGGTGCATTTTTGTGATTAATTAATAAAAAAAAATATTAATAACAAATAACAATACAAAAATTACGCAAAAAGCAAATAATACCAATAAAAAAAATTGCAGTAAAACTCGGGTTAATTTATTTGCAATTCATAAAATAACCTTTCTTGTAATTAATATAAAACTTTCCTAATAAATTATGAGACTAAATGGGCCATTCAAATAGTATGCAAGCATTGAGAAAATTAAAAGTGTTTGTGATTTATTTACTTTTACTGAGAAGA
Source organism: Parasteatoda tepidariorum (assembly GCF_043381705.1). Lineage (NCBI taxonomy): Eukaryota > Metazoa > Arthropoda > Arachnida > Araneae > Theridiidae > Parasteatoda > Parasteatoda tepidariorum. The sequence continues at coordinate 72,329,532 of NC_092206.1, forward strand.
AGGAAGGGTAAGAGCAATGCTTACCTAAAACTCTAAAATCCTCTTGTTTTCAATTTCTTTTAAAATTAAGAATAAAATTAAATTTGCAAAAAACTTCAAATTTGTAATAAAAATTAAATTAGGAAAGGAAGGAAAAAAAATTTTGTTCAAGGAAAAGATAAACTTTTCATTAAATACAAACTTTTTAATGCAATCTTTGTTATACAATCTTTTATTTGAAGTTAATCTAAAATTCTAAAGTTTCAGTAAAGAGTCAAAGTTAAAGAGAAAAACGAGGAGGGTTGTTGCCATTTTCTTACGCAAATAGGGTTTGTAATTTGCTTATTTTTGTTGACAAGGGGGTAAGAGAAGTCAAAAATCGAAACAGCATGCGGTTTTTTTTTTTTTTTCATCAATGTAATTTTTATTTAATTTTCACAATTCTTAGAAAAATTAGAAAAATTAGCAGCTTTATCTTTGCATCAATATTTAAAGCTTCAATATTTATTTTCTCGTGTTCCTAATAGTATTTTTCTGTGACTTATAATTACACATAATTTAAATATTTGCAATACAAAATTTACAATATCTAGAAAATTGTTATTGAATGAATTCATACGCTATTAGAACGGTTACTAATTTTCTAATATGTCAAATGTTAAAGGTATACATAGTATTATACTTTTATAAACATCTAACTGAATAAATTCTCTAGCTAAAATATGCATGAAATTTTTTTTTAAATTGCTAACTAATAAAATCAGGGGATTACTTAGTTTAGTAAATTTAAAATAATTATTATTCTCACAATAATATGGTGAAATATCTTCTATATTCATTGAATATTTTTGTTATGTATGAAATATTTAAAAGGAAAACATTTTCATTGTCAAATAGAGCTATACTTGAGTAATATAGTAGACTTTTTATGATACTGAAATGGTTACCAACTTTCTAATGTATACTAAAACGCCAAAAGATACACACTTCTTCTTAGATATTTATTAAAATCTTGAATTAAATTACTTTTCTGATTGAAGCTGTATAATATATTTGAATTAGCTTACTCATGAAATCTGACAAAAACCAAGCTTGATAAAAAAAACTATCAAGTTTATATTAAATATCATTCCTTAAATAGAACGATAATATACACGTTTGTTTTTTTCAGTATTCGGTTACTTTTAATAGAGTATTGTATAAATCACTATAAAATAATTAATATTTACAAAAATATTATTATAAATAATTAATAAAAAATATATATTGGCTGGTAAAACTAAAAGCATAAAATAAATAAATTATTAGGATAATAAGATATACGGCACTGCAAAGGTTACAAATTTTCTAATGTTTACGAAAACGTCAAAGCTTAAAGGTATATATATTTCTTTAGATCTGTATTAACATCTTTAACTGAATTACTTTTCTGGCTAAAATATATATATATAAGATATTCGCTTTACCATTTTATTATATACTCAAACATGGGACGAATAGAACTCATAAAAGTTCTACAAATTAATCAAAACGTTAAAATTGACATTGCGGACAAATAGAAAAATATTTCGAGACTTGTTCCGAATACATTCCATACTAAAGAAGAAAAAATATATCTCTGAATCTGTAGCAAATAAACAGAAGGAAAAAAAACAGAAAAGTTCTTCACTAAGAAAAACAGGATACATATATCATCGAATAAAATTCAAATTCCTTGAAAACGCGCCCCACAAACATACTTTTCATTCTCTTTCCCGATATATCTATACTCCGTAAAATAAATCAGAATATATATATTTTTTCTTTTTCTTTTGGTTAACTAATAAATATTTCATCACGAGATATATTTCATCGTGATCTTTTTCTCCACTATGTGTCTTCTCTAGTAAAAGATTTTTTTTCTACGATATCGTTTCTTAGAAAAGGGTGGTTCTCCGATGTCTGACGAATGACTCTTAATGGTCACATCATTGGTCAAGCCCTCTGATATGTTTATATTCATGACAAAAATGTTGTATATAATAGACATTTTCGTCATTTATTTCTTGGTCAGTACGAGAAGGCATATAAATTACATAAATAATACAGAGATATATTCTATGTTCCCTTTATAAAGACAGGTAAACACATATATATTTGTAAAATTTATAAAAAAAAACACGCAATTTATCCTCTATTTATGCTCATAATATATCTTCTAATATAAATGTGATTCGATATATACAGTAATAGCTGACCTACATTACGTTTAAATCTTCTTTAATGCGTTCAGTTAATTACCTTTAAGCTTCTTATTTCTTCTTTTCTAATATTCGATATTATTATTCCATGTTACTTTGGTTAACTATTTGGAGTATTCTTATTTGCAAAAAGAATGTTATGTATTAAATTTTTCAATTTAATTCCAAACAATTACAGCAAAAATTTATTAAGCAAACATATGATTACAAATATCATTTCAAAGTACCAAAGAGTATTACAAAAATTTAAAATAATTATGTAAAATAATAATATAAAATAATATATAAATGCTATAATATAGTGTTTACATGAAATTGATTTTTATTCTGTTTATTAAAAAGGGTTAAAAATATTAATAGAAAGTAAAAAACAAACTCGTTCTCAAATGTCAAAAAAAATAAAAAAAATAAAGTCATATATTTTCTTAGAATGTCCAAAATTATGTAAGTTATATTATCAGTTGTAAAGAAATAGATTACGAACTTTAGCAAAATACAATTATAAAATGCTATAATTATTGTCCAGTGTCCCACTACTTTTGAATTTTAGATAACAATTCATGTGACGCATGAAAAATTAATAACGCTTCAAGGATGACCTATATTCAAAAGTAACCTGACGTCATCAAACCCTCTTAATTATGCTTACTTTAAAATTCTTTCATAGATATACTATGACTGACTTAAAAAGGTGCCTTCGATTGGCAAAGATGCAGTATTCAGTATTAAAATAAGCTTTATAATTTTGCGAAAAAGGCAATATACCACATTGATAAAAAAAAATTCTGATAAAATTACCGATCAATAAGATAATGATATTTCTGGTAAAAAGAAAATAATAATTCCGGTTTATAAAATCATAATATATAGTACTTACACCATTCATTTGGTAATTTTTCCATTCATATGGTAACGGTTTACTGGAAATTCTGGTTTTCAAAATTATAGCTCTAACGCATTTTGTAAAAAATACCAAACTGAAAAAATATTTAACTGTATAAATAGTTTTATGCCATGATCCATAGCATCATGATAAAATTACCAAATTTTACCACATTTACCAAATTTTATCTCATATTCTAAGACCATATCTTATTTATGAACTTTACCGAAATCATCATTGCCAAAGCGCTTCGGTAAAAATTACCAAGGTCTTGGTGTGGTCAGAAATGTGCGGTAAATTTTACCATATTTTGGTAGTTTGACCAGACTTTTCTTCTCAGTGGACTATAAAATCATTTTGTTTCCCCAAAATTGCCTTATTAAGTTATATCTGCAAATATTACATCTGTTATACCCTATTATATCTTATTTATATGCATCTGAAATGTCTTATAATTTTATTAACTCTTATTACCTTAAGTCTATGCATTTTAAATATATTAAATTGTGCTTTATTATGTATTATATCTTAAAGATCTTATAATAATAGGCATTTTATATGTTATATAACTTACTCACTTGTCCCCTTCGGGCATTAAAACGCACAAAGTCAGTTTGTTATATTTTATCTATTTTATATTCTTTAATATAAATATCTAATTACATATACAGCTTAAATATCAGCGTCTTAGCACTTATATTTATATTGCCTTACCAAAAGTGCGTTATATTTATTTACTTTTACATCAACGAAGTTTAAAATTGAATAAAACAACTGCCAGAGAGTTTCTTTTTCTATATTTTTCGAAAAATGAAGTTATTTTTCATGTATTAAAATAAACTCTTTGCATGAAATAAAATCTAATAATGCACTTATTCAGACTCAAACAATTCTACAGCGAAAATTATAAGTATTTAAATTTTGAAAACTCTATTTCAACACATTCATCACATTTAAATAAATTGAAAGCAGAGAATTTTTTTTCATTAGAAATCATAACCATTTTTTTTAACTTAAAACTTTATTTTACATTAAATAATTTTCTAAGTAAACACGTTATTGAAATTTCATTATTTTATTTTTTCTTCACAAAGAAAGAAAATACTTTAAATAAATAATTTTCTAAGTAAACACGTTATTGAAATTTCATTATTTTATTTTTTCTTCACAAAGAAAGAAAATACTTTAAAATATTTCTGCCTCTTTTATATTAGTAATACTTTAAATGCATAGATATTTTTGTGATACAGATTTCATACATTTCCATTCAGTTTTCAATTCTTTAATGATATTGCTGGTAATTTATTGCAAAAGAACTTTTTTCAAATTAGGCATAAGTAGAAAAGTGCTGAAATTCTGAGTTATTAATCTTAGGAATTCAATGAAACATAAAATAAATAAACAAAAATTCATCAATATTAAAATATAAATGTTAGACTACTTTATCAATTTATCATTTTATTTTAACTATTATCTGAAAGTGGCAGTAAAAACACGAAATAAATCAAACTAAGAATTCCAGCACAGAAAAAGCACAGAAAACGATGTCCATTGTTCCATGGAATATGACACACTTAAAAAACTTTTTTCATAGCATAACGATATAAAAAGGCTGTGCCGGACGATATCTTTTTCGAAATGATATTAAAAAAAAAATCGAGTGCGAATCAATTTCCACTATTGAAATTCAAGACGAAAACGACTTTAAAATATTTTCAAAACCGTTAAAACCATTCAACTGTGACGTAGATTCACATAAAAGTTGAAATAAATAAAAATTAAATAAAATAAAATAAAACACTGGTAATATACGAATCTGCTCTCAACGTTTATTTTAAGCAAACGCAAACGTCGCTTAAAGAAAAGGAAGAAAACGCAAGAAAGCAGTTATTTATTGCATAAAAAGTATGATAGTGGAAGAGGGGAAATTAACTTCACTCCCCCCTCCCTTCTAATGCAATGAAAGCAACAGTATTTTTCTCTTCTTTTTCTTCCTCTTCGAGACCTATAGGTATATATATATATATAAGTGAGCTTGATGAAACTCTACGAATTTAATGGACCAATAGATAATTCATCATGTCATTCCATGTATATATTCTTAGCGTACGAGAAAATACGATCGTAATTCAAACCGATGGCGATATATCATTCGATATCGCTCGGGTTATGTCCTAACCTTTCCAGTGCTGGGTTTTTCCCCAAACTGGTAGCTTGTTTCTGTAAACGCGATATATGCTGCTGTTGTTCTATGGAAAGGAATTAGAATTGTTAGGTTTATTTTTTTTCCTCTACCCATAAGCAAGGGTAATACTGAATACGCCATGCAAAATAAGTGACCTCGTTTCTGTAAGCGATTGAAGTTGAATAAGGAAAAGTCATACTCTTATCTATAGATTTTTAATAAAAGCCTGTATTAAACATTTTCGCGTTTTGAACTGAGTTTCAAACACTAAAGCAAAATTGGGTTAATTGTTTTTAAGCTGATGCAACTAATTATGAGCAATAACTATATAATGTCAAAATTCGAAAATGTTTTTTTTTTTTTTTTTTTTTTTNTTTTTTTTTTTTTTTTTTTTTTTTTTTTTTTTTTTTTTTTTTTTTTTTTTTTTTTTTTTTTTTTAACACTTTTCAAAATTTTGATCTAGCAGCTTTTTTACGTCCATTTTATAAATTTGCTTGAACATATTTTTATAAGCTTTCATTGAACAAGAAGCACAAATAAAATTTGAAAATGCACACTGTGAAAAATTTCAGACCAAATTACGGTAAAAAGCACCGGCACTAAAAGTGCCGGTACTTTTTACCCGAATTTGATCTCATACTTTTTATCGTAAAATCCATTTCCACAGGAACATGTTACGGAGAGAAAAATCTTATCTACCGTATTTTTACAATAATAATTACTGTAAAATCACCGAATCCCTTTAATGAATTGAATGAAACTGTAAAAATTACGATATAATATTTTATTGTGAAATGGAATTTGCGGATAACACATCCAATGCGCCGGTACATATATTTTGTTTCAGAGTTTTAATATATCACTCCTTTTTAATTGATCGAGTTTTATGAATGCAAATATTGCGTACAAAAACACTTTAGACACCCCTTGCTCCTCAATTCACATTCATCAAAATTTTTAAATTAAAAAAAAACATGCATAAATGGAAATGGGTTGTTGTCACGTGGTTCAATCAATCCATATACAAGAACAGAAGGGTGTACAAAAATATTTATATAGTTTTGAAATCGCCTTTAGTTGCTAAAAATCAAAGAACAAACAAGTTTCGTGAATGAATTTTGAAACTCTACGATGTGTGAATATGTTAATTATAAAAATAAAAAATTCCAAATCCATGAATGAAAAAAAAAATAGTGCAAACAAATCTTGTTCCCAGAAACGATTTAAAAACGTTTTCACTCCTCTCACTCATCTTAAGAACACCATTCATGGATGTGCATGGGTGACGTTCCATTCCAACGGATGTACAGTGGTCATCCAGGCATTGACCTCTGGCCGGCCTTCCAATGGCACTCATGGGACCACCAAGCTTATCTGTTTTAGAGAGTTTTACGCAAAGGTAATTTTCCCATGAAATTCTCTAACAAAATACTTTTTTTCTACTTTTCCCCGTTAACGCAGATCGATCACCGGTGCAATGGATAAATGTTCGATTAAATTTTTTCGAACATTCCTGCCGTTATTCTTCATTTAGTGTCCACTGAAACAGTTGGCTGGCTCGAGTAAACATGAATGTAATCAATTTGCTGTGTATTTTACAAGTGATTGCACAGTGCTGGAAACGTTTTTTTTTATGCTTCTCCGAAATCGTATAGGATGATCACAAAAACAATGTTATTAGAAAAGAATTTTAGACCTCACTGCTTGTATAAATGTTTTCATTTTATATTTTTAATCTTAGAAAACAAACAAAAAAAATTAATTTAATGCACAACATATAGGCAACACTAATGCGCAAGTGTACAGGGAAAACCTATAAACTGCATTATTAAAAAATTCTCGAAGAAAAAATGGTTAAATTAAAATGTATCATTTCTTTTCTTTTTTTTTCTTTTTTTTTTTTACTGCTTTCACTTAATATGGTTAAACAACTGGAATTTTATCGCACCAACTAGTCCCACCTAATGAGGCCACTTAGTGGTACACCATTCATGGATGTGCATGGGTGAAACATTCATGGATTTGGTACACAGATGGGTACATATTATACCCAAGAAGGATAATGTGTTAATATCATGACTGACAGAACGGGGGTTCGAGTCCCAGCGTTGACACCTCCATTTCCTTCGACATGGATGAAGAAGTATCCTACAGTCTCTAATTTGTGACCCTGGGGTATTAGAATACGATAATCTCGTCCACGCATAAATGGCAGTACCATAAAGTTGCAAAATTATCTCCAATGTCCAGTTAAATTTCTTTTTTACGATTTCGAAACCATACCAGTTGTGAACAGTTTAAAAAAAAACCCGTATAGTTTCGAATTCACCGTTTTTTAACCATTTTAGATGGAAAGGTTTTAAAACCGTAAAAAATTTTTAAAAAAAAATGTTCCCTACTGTAAACTTCACGATTAGTTGGATCGACAGGCTGCTGCCGGTTATTTTACCGTAATTTTAAAATGAACTTTAACAGTGTGACATTAAGTCGCCATCTAAGTGGAAGTGAATTTGAGACATATAATAGTAATAGATCCTGGCTTATAATAAATAAAAGTATTTAATTAATTATTTAAGAGTGATTCCATTATTACATTTGGACTATTATCTTATAACAGTCGTTGATTAACCCCCCAATTTTAGGTTTACGACTACTAATGTTCAACGCCGTACCCTAGTAATTTTGAACCCAATCCGGAAGACAAGAAAACTCCTAGATCAAGTAGTGGAAGGAATTTGGCTTCATGGAGGACTTTAGATGGAATTAACTGTCATTTGCGTTACATGGAGAGGAAAACCACGAAAACTTCCCATGGTTAGCCTGACGGCAAAGGGTCTCCAACCCATGATCTGTCTATTACTAAGAATATTTTACGTCAACATTGCGGTTAGTGAGAACTGGGTGCAGAATTTGTATCGACCAGTCATCGCTGGGATTCGAACGTGGTTCACCTTGTTGGAAGGCGAATATTTAAAAAAAAACTTTATCCTAGTACTTCCCAGTATCGGGATACATTTTTAAATAGTATAAAGCATTAACATAGATTTTGAATACCACTACTGCATGCATTTTAATAAACATGTGAATAGAAATTAATTAACATATTTCAACACTTAATAATTCGAAAAAGGATTAAAAAATAATTATGCTGTTTTGTGCGTAAACGAAGTTTTTTTTTTTCACACGCAATATTTCAAGTGTCACTTACTTTTTCTATTTTCATACGTTTTTATACATTTCTCAATATATTTTCTTATGTAACTTTTATATATTTTGGTTGACTTTATGTTTTTATTAGGATTCTTCTTGCCCTATTGTTTATTTTTTTTTCTGAATAGAATAAAGAGGTTATGAAATAAAATGACATAAAAACTTCATGTACTTCTTCATTTATTTACTTATTTGAGTTGCTGCATGCCATATTTCGAAGGGAAATCTCTTTTCGTAAATATTTTCTTACATTTTCTAAAAATAATATTCTTTACTTTGCATTAATCTATTTTTTTCCCCTATCTTTTTTCTTTAATAACTACTGAATTCAAACAAATATTTAAAAAAAAAAAAAAAAAAAAAAAAAAAAAAAAAAAAAAAAAGGAGAGAGGAAGAAGGAGAGAAATGAATGAGTTTTTAAAATTTTTAAAAAATAATTTGATCATTGATTGTAATTTAAAATATTTTATTAATGATATTATATTTCTCCATTTTGATATTTTAATAAGCTTAATTATTTTCCTGCAGCTTCTTTGAATATTTTGTAGCTAAATATTAGTATAATTACGTTGATCTTAGAAGACAAAACGGAGTTGAGAAGTATAAACGCTCACATGAGGTACGTAGTTAGATTTCTAAGTTGTTCTAATATTGTAAGCTTTTAATGACTAAAAATTTTCATTATATTATCCCCTAAGTAATTAGTTAAATACTCAAAATTAATGACAAGCATTTAAATTACTCAGAGTAACTGTTACTTTAAAGTTACAGATTTAACTACACATAAAATAACGCAATCGTTCACTGATTGAATCGTGATTGTCAAATATTATTGTTTCAATTATGCTTAAACAATGGTGTAACAATAATTACAAAATAAGTATCATATAATTGACCTCACAAACTTATATTTTAGAATAAACTTTACACTTCAAATCCGGAATATTATCTAATAAATGTTGCAAATAACTTACGTAGAAATATTTATATTAAATATTTCATAATTAGAAAAAAGAAAGAAAAAAGAGCAAACAGAAATTCTAAAAAAATTTCCTCTTCCAAAAAAAAAAAAAAAAAAAAAAAAAAAAAAAAAAAAAAAAAAAACTGAAAAGACAAAGAGTCGTGTTTCTAAAATAATAAATAATCAATATAATTTTAAAATTCAATATCTTTTTTTAAAAAAATAAGATAAGGAAAACATACCCATTTTAGCCAGTCTGTAACGCACATCCAACAAGTAGTTGTAGTAAGCAAGTGGCAAAAGATCCATTTTTTTTATTTAGTTGCTGATACACTTCAAATATTCTATATTAAGCATTACATATAATTCCTTTGAATTATTTTTTCTTTTCAAAAATAATTGTAGCCATCAAGCGGTGGTTTAACTCATAAATGTGTTTTGACTATTTATTAACTTGCAGGAAAGTTTTTTCAATAACAAATCAAAATTTCCCATGAATTTGATGTTTGATACTAAATAATCCGAACGATTTTATAACAATTTCATATAGTGCAAACGATATTTTACAGTCTCTAAAAGCAGACGATTTTTTTAACTCGTAAAACAATGAAGACGATTTTCAGAACAACATTTTAGTATTTTCACCGTTGATTTTTAATAAATTTCTATTTTTTTCCAAGTATTTTGCTTCTTAGTGTGAATTTTAATATCAGTATCATTTTTAAGTTCTAAAAACACAAGATTCTTTAAAGAATATTCATTTCTGTTCCGAATTCATTTCGTGAAAAAGATATAATTTGTAAGTTAATGATTAGTAAAAATAGAAGGGGGAAAAGTCGATTCCGCATCTCTCAACATATGAAAGGACTGAAAATTGATGAACTGTTTTCGTGCCTTAATTGATGAGGGTAGATGGCGGTAATTCTTTGCATTAAGATTAATTGCAGATTTTATGCAAGATAAAAATGAGTCTGTTTCTTTTCCAATCATTTCAGCGAGTACAGATGTAGTTAGAGAAAGATTTGTTTCAATTTTTCTTGCAGACACTGCAGTCTTTCATTAAAACTAGGGTAGAAGGTAATTGAGCATTTTCAATTTTAAATATTTGTTTCTAAATAGTTCTAATTTCATTTACCTCAATCAGTGTAGCACTCTTAATATTTAATTAAACATTCTTTTAAACTTAATCCTAAGCGTTTGTGGTCATTAAATTTAAATCTGTATTGTAAGTAGAAATCATTATTTGAAATAGTACTAAAATTTAATATAAAATACCGAAACTCTTTTTGTGGATCTTTTTCTATTTCTATTAGTTATAAATAGCAGCAGTTGATTTGATATAGTTAGTTGATTTTAATTTGAATTTAATATGAAAAAAGTTTAACATATAAAACTTCATTTTTAAGCTTTAAAATAACAAATTTAATATCTATCTGAACAAAAATTTCGTAAGTTAGTTAAAGCCTTTCTTTTTGCTTTGAAATAACAATTTAATTGATGATTTTACGAAAACAATATTTACGTAAAAATTTACATAAAAATTTACATAAAAATTAAATGATTGATTCCTCTATTTTGCTTGTTATTCTTCATGAACAAAATAGTCTATTCTATTTTATAGTCTATTTATCTATTGTTATTGATATATTTTTTTATTTAAGAAAAAGCTACATTAAAAAAAAAATTTCCCAATATTTTTCCAATAACTTTTTGAAGCAATATTTTTCAATAGTTTAAAAGGTTAAAGTTTATCAAAGAACGGCAACTAAAGAAACTGAACCTGGGCTGTAACTTTTGGAAACGAAACACTCTAAGTTTGATGAAAATTTTCCGATAAAACAACTTTACATCCTGTCATTGTCTTTCGGAATATTTAACCTCTTATCGAATCTGGAGCAAAGTTTTAAGAACCACGGGTCTCAAAAGTGGTGCCAATAGGTTCACAGATGAACAAAAAATAAATAAAACACCTCAAACCAAAGTTTCTCGCGCACTCCCAGTCTAGTAAAAGAAGGACATCAGCAGGACTATCCGGTCAATGTCAATTTCTCCCTTTGCCTTCTTGTGTATCGATCAAAATCGGTGGAGAGGAAGATCTTGGACAGCCGGACTTGTCACCACTCGCGGTTCAAGCACGCTCCAGATCCGGCATCCAGAGAAGCAAAGGTGTCGTAGCCGATCGAAAAGCCGAGCTGTATATATCTGTTGAGATGTTGGTTGTTGCGGACACCCGCGCCGGTCAGGCCCACCCCCTAAGATAACCAGGTTAGGCAATCCAGGGCAAACTTGCGGGTACAGACCTTGTGTCGCAAAACACACACACACTTCTCACTCTCTCTTTTATATATAAACACTCAGCCCTTGCTTGCGTCGAATGAAAACTCGCCCCGGCAATAATTGAGTTAAGGTCCAGAGAGAGAGGCAAAAATGCTGTTCGCCAAGGAAAAAAGAAGGAAGCGGAGACACCCTACGAATTTTGTTTGTTGTTTTGCTTACTGCCTTTTTATTTATTTATTTTTTATTCTTCCCCTATCTCCATCTCCCCATCTTCGTCTCAACTTATTTATTTTTTATTATTATTATTCTTTCACATTTCGCTCTTTCTATTACATTTTTTTCTCTTTTTTATCGCCATCTTCTAAGTGCAGCTTCGTGGTACAGAGCACGAGGTAAAGTGGGAAAGGTAAGTGGTGCAAGTCAGAAAGTGGCGAACTCAAAATTGACTTATAAAACAGGGGCTTGAGGGGAAAAAAAATCTGTATTACCAAGCTAGAATCAATATTTAATAAGCGTAATTGAGGGTAACGGTATTTTTTCACGTCTATTGTCGCTTTAAATATCAAAAATTTATGTTTGATTTAATTATTTACACTTCTCTATAAATTAAAAATATTTTTTATTTTAAATTAAATAAAGGAAAAGTATTGTGGCATTACTTTTTTGTAGGTTAATGAATAATGAAATCAGATAATTAACTCTTTAATTTCATTTTATTGATTCCACGAACTTGCACAATTTGTTTAGTAATGCAGATTTTGATATTTTTTTATACATATAATTACATAGATGTGTGAAAGTAAAACCTTTATGAATGTTTTAATATGCTATTGGAACTTATCAAACTCATTTACTGAACTCGCGACACGTAGACAAAACTTTTTGCGTTGCAAACAGACAAGCAATAAACCACTTGAATGCATTGATTTTTAATTAATTTAAGCATTACAATTTAATAATTAAATCAAAATATTAAAAATTATGAGACCTACTCAATTTTTACATGTTTAAGTGAGATGAATTCAAAGATGTTTTAAACTTTTTTAATAAATATTTTAATTGAATTAAGTATTTACTATTTATTTATGTTTTTTATCTAGACATATTTATTTAAATTTTTTGAAACTACATTTAAAGTCGAATTAATTATAATTTTTTTCGCGCAATGACTTGAAGAATATGTTTTTTCTCTATTATGATTGCAATGTTTTTCAAACTATTACAGTGTTTTTTAAACTATAAGCTTTATATAATTCATAACACATTTATAACACTCAAACACTACTTATAGTTTCGTTAACAATTTATTTACATATACTATCATTATTACATTATTTTTTTAAAATTACTAAACTTGTACGTATTGCAAAGATTGATTACACTCATAATTAAAGCTACTTATAATTAAGATCTAAAACTATCCACAATTAAAATACATTAGGGTTTAGAGAACTGCATATTTAAATAAAAAAAATTATTTTAGCGAACAAAATATTTAAATCAAAAGTTGTCGTTTAGCCACAAAGAACTTAAAAATATCGACTTATGTAACACTGTTAAATACACGATTCATTTAACATTTTCTATTATTTAATATTTTCCCTTCTAATGTTTATTTTTAAGATTATTTAAACGCCGAATGCTATGAGTGATTCTTGTCACAGTGAGTGAATAAAGGAAGATAAGAACCAGAGAAGGAAAGAAGTGAATCAATGAGTCATCGAACTGATGTTTAAAAGAGAATATTAATAAATGAGAGAATCAATTTATAATTAAGTAACAAAGTTTATAAAACCTATATTGTCAAGTACAACATTCAAGAACCATTATTTATTTATTTTGGGAAATACTTTTGAAATTTATGGTCGCTCAATATGATGTTGTCATCAGTATAGTCACTATACACTGAAAATTTTCGGATCAAATTACGATAATGAGTGCCGGTATTAAGGATGAAGATGCATTTGGCGTTAAATCCATTTATACTGGAACATATTAAGGGACAAAAAATCTGACATACCATAATTTTTACAGCAGTAATTATCGTTTAACAACTTAATCATTCTAATTAAATAAATATTACTGTAAAAATTACTGTATTATATTTTACAATAAAGATGGATTTTACGGTTGATGCAACCAAAATGTCAGTTTATACCGTAACTTGATTCGGAATTTTTTACAGTGTAAGAAAAAAAAATTGCGTGGACTTAGTATTATATAATTTTCAAATATAAAATACATCTATTTAAGAGAGAAGTAAGATGTTTAATTCTCAAAATCAGTTGTCCAAAATTATAAATATACAAACAGACCTTTATAGCCATCTTACTCCACTTTTGCTCCAAAATCAGTACCGAAAGCGTGTAATAAAAATAATAAGCATGGAACTAAAAGAAGAGGGGTTGAGAAAACAAGAAGAAAAAGAAAAAAAGGTGAAAGTGAACAGTGGATTAGAAAAGAATGCATCTTTGCAAATGAAATTTAATTTCTTGCGAATAAGAAAATAAAATTATAACAATAGAAAAAGGGGTGATGCCTCTCCTCCTTTTCTATGACCATCCCTGTACATGAGCGTACATAAGAAATGTGTACTGAATGAAAAGAATACTTCGCCTTGTCGATGGAAAACTGTATAATCTTATTTATAGCACAGTGCTCTTGCGCCCAAAAAGGGGGTGTTGAAAAAAAAGAAGAAATTGAATACAAGGGTGACTAACTAACTTAGCACAGAATTTTCTATACGCCGGTGCATTATTTTTGACGCTTAAAATAAGAGAATTGGATTGTATGTCAGAATCAGAATTTGAAATTAGTTATTTTATTCCGTACTATTTTTTATCCCTTTCTCTCTCTCTTTTTTAAGAAGTGAAATATAAAGCAATAATCTAGTGAATAATCGACAATGAAAGATGGATTTTTAATTTAAAAATGTTTTCATTATTATTCGTTCCTTTCAGAATCTAATCAGGATTGTTATGTAACTTAAAAAGTATGAATTTTATTATAATTCAAAAAAATTACTGATTTTCGGACGAAGGTTTTTAAATGTTTATTTTCATGATGGCTTTTCAATAATTTTTTAAAGTTATTTAATTTTCTGATTATTTTTTGATACATTGAAGGAAATCAATTATAAATTAATTAGGTCATGTAAGGAATAATAAAAACACTAATGAAACTAATGAACTGAAACAATAATATAGAAATATATAGGGACAATACATGGTCTTTCCATTTCAATATATTTTTAATTTTTTTTATGCTCCTAAGAAAGTAATTAAGATTTATATATAACTTAAAAAGCATATACCATTTAATTCAAAAACTGCTAATTTTCAGAGGAAGACTATTTATGATGACTTTAAAAGTCATTTAATTTATAATTATTTATTGACATATAAGAAAGAAATAATCAAATATCAATTAATTGGTGAAATTCACGAACAGGTTAAGGAATAATAAAAACGTAAATGAAATTCATGAACTGAAACACTAATATGGTGAATACTCGATAGCATACTGATTTTAACTTTAGATGCTTACAAATCGAAAATATAATAATTCCCTCTATGAAAAATAACAATTTATGCATACATTAAATTAATGAAATTTAAAAGTAATTAAAGAAATAATAGGTAAATATAAATGTTTTATTTTATTTAAATGCATTTCTAGCTAATCGAAATCATCTGAAAAGTATTGATTTTTTTTTAGAGAAATACTAATAATATTGATATTGATACTAATATATCAAAAAATGTGAGAATTTTTTAAATACTTAAATTCACCATCAAGTAAAAATTAATTAAATCGTAAGTGGAACTAATAAAATGAAACAATAACATAATGAATACGTGTTTAAATATAACATATGAATGCTCTACATTGTTTGTTTCATATTAAATTCATTTACATTACTGAATAAATTCATTGCTGATTACATCAATTCTTAAAATGTAATTAGTGCTCTCACATTATTTAAAAAACAAGGATTTTCTTAAAAAAACAAAACTGTTGTTTATTTTCAAACAGAGGCTATTTATATTAAATTTCAATATTGATGTATCTGAAGAAGTAAGGATTCATCATTTATTTAGTTAAATTCTCCCTCTCATAAAGAATAATTAAGCGAAATGAAAGTTTAAACAAAAATATATTTTAAACTTTATTTATACACTTTAAACAGGGCTTATCTCGGAGATTTTGTTGTTAGCTTTTTGGAGGCAACGGCAACAAACATTATTTTTTGTAGCTGGTTTATTGTTCGATCTCATAGTGCTGGCTCACTGTTCTATCTGATCTATTTATTACAGAATACTGCAAATATCTTAAAATAAAATAATTTCATTTGCTAGAATTAGTTTTTAATCAACAAGTTATGAAATTATTAAATTTATCATTAAAAGCAATTGTTTAATTTTTAAATTTAGAGACAACTTTACTATACATAAAACTTTTTAAATGATTTAAACATTACACGAAGTAGTTATAATTTATTACATTTTATAATCATAATAAGAGTACTATTAGAAATAATAAAAGTTTGAAAGAGGTTTTTAATTTCTCTAATAATATTGAGCATGCATCTGAATGTTTGAAAATATTATATAAAAAATAATAATAAAAATATTAAATGTTACATTCAAAAATTAAATTCATTAGAGGAGTCTTCTTTGAAACACAAAGATTGTAACACGTGCTCAAAACTTAATTTTTTTCTTTCTTGTTTTACCAAAAGTAGAGAAGATGTATAGACATGGATCTAAAGTGGACATCTTGAATTTTCTTTTTTTATTTATTGGCCAAATTTCCTCTGTGAGCTATCGTAGATCGGCAACACTGATATACATGCACTTCTGAGTGCAGTTGCACAATCACACGGTGAATGCAAGAAATTTGTAAAAGTAGGGTTTTAAGGTTCAAAAGTAACTTCAAAATTTTCACTTTACTCTTTTATTAACATATTTTATTTTTCAGAATTTCAACAAAAGGGAGTAATTTATGTTATAAAATTTACGTTTTTTTAATACATATATATATACCTATTTTGATATTAACTTTTGGTCTGTATAGTGCCAATTAACAAGACTAGGCTTAAACAGGTGAAGTAGGGTTAGTGCAGACACATAAGAGTGGTGAAGGTGTGAACATGTCTGCACTGACTCATTCAACTACCAATGGAAGAAATATGAATCGGTTTCAAATTTATTACATTTTATGTTATTTATTTTCTTAAATAGAATGATTTCGCAAAATTATGAGGCCTTTACAAATAGTGATTTCAAACTCAAGTAAAAAATTTTGCATAAAAATAAAAATAATATTAAATATGGTTTTTTTGATAAATTTGTAAAAAATGTTCTCACTAGCCCCCCCCCTTTTTTTTTTCCTCCAATACATAATTATATTTTATTGAAAGTCAAATTACATTAATTTTTGAAAATTTAATTTGAAAATGAAATACATTCACTATTTTTTTTCTTCTTTTTTTTTCTAAAACTATGAGTACGGCATTTAGAAATCTTGTGATAAATGGTATAATTTAAATTTAGACTAATAAGATACAAATCGAAATAAGATAATGAAGCGAATAAATGAAAGTTGATATGAAATGATTTAATAAAAAAAATCAAAACTGGACAAAGAAACGTTATGATGTAATTAACTTTTTAAACTTTCAACATTGATAACTTTATTTAAAACGTTTAACAACGAATGGCTTTTGCAGCTATTTAGAAATTAATTTTACTTTTTCTTTTTTACGCCCTTTACAAATTAGTGCAGCATATTTTCTAAGCGGTTTGTTTTATAATCTGGTATAGTTCAACAAGAATAAATTTCTCAAAATTATTTTCCTTCCTCTTTTTTACTCCTCTTACAAATTAGTGCAGCATATTTTCTTAGAAGTTTGTTTTATCATCTGGAATAGTTCATCAAGAACAAATTTCTTAAGTGTTTATTCAGAAAAAAAATCTAACAATTCAGTTTTTAATGAATTCTATTTGCTGAAGCATAATTATGTTTTGACATTATTAAACTCAGGAGAAAGCGGATAATCATAAAGACATATTATTTAAATTATGAATATTTTGGCCAATTAGTGTGTCACATGATGTAATAATAAAGGATAACATAGATCAAATAATTGTAATACAGATCATAAGGAATAAGGAGGTTATCTGAGATCAGAGGATCAGAAAATTTAAATTATACATATTTAAAAATACTCAGTTAAAATTATTTGTTATGTAATCTAAGATTATATAGGATAGGAAGATCATGGAGACAGATTGTTTAAATTATACATCAAAATAAAATAATTTGTTAAGGAATGTAAATTGTAATCTAAGGTCATATAAAATAAGGAGATTATACGAGATCAAGAGGGCAGATTGTTTACATTATACATATTTCCATCAGCTAGTGCGTTATATAATGTAATATAATAGTAATACAGATCGTATAGAATAAGGAGGTTATATACGAGGATCAAAAAATTTACATTATACGCATTGAAAAAAAAATTAGTTAAAATAATTTGTCGCATAATCTAAAATCAGATCGAATAAGAAGATCTCAGGAGCAGATTTTTTAAACTATGCATGTTTCCATCAGTTAAAATAGGTTTGTTGCCTTATGATATATTTAAATCTAATTCATATAGAATAATTAGATATTCATATAGATTCTCATATATATTCATATAGACTCGTATAAATTCATATAGATCAAGATTCATATAGATTGTGAGAGGTCACGTGGATAGATCACTTAAATTGTACACTATTATATTAATAAAAATAAGTTAATGCAATATGTAATGCAATACGTTATGTAATGTCTGCAATCTAGATTATCTAAAATTTAAAATGGGGGGATGAACAATGATGAAACAGATTGTTTAAATTATAGATATACATTTGCTTCAGATCAAATAAAATTATTATAATTAGTAATACTGTAATCTAGGTTTCACTAAATCTATAAATATAATCTTTAAACATGGGCATTATAAAGTACATTGAATAAAACGTTTGTAGTTCAAAATTAATTCCTATAAATTTGATTTGAAAATATAATATTGTTTAAACGAATCAAACATATCTCATTGTTTAATTGAAATATTTCCGCAAAAAATAATGTATGAATACAAGCAAAGCATAGCATAATTATGAAAAAGGAGCAATATACATATCCCCAAAAATAGTGCGAATTAATAAGTAATTCTATTTTAAAATAATATCCTTACACATAGTTATCAAGGTTTATGTATTCATAATTGATTGAAATGATGTAATTTCACATTTACTAGTTTATTTCAATGTAAGTATTAACAGTTAGATGCGGAAACAGATTAAAACGTTATTTTTAATTTAAGGATAAAGTGTGTGTAAGTCAAATTGACTCAGTTAGTGTGCAATTTTTATATTGCAATCAAAATTAAAAATGCTTTTTTTTCTTTCTTTTTTATTGATATCGAAATTAAAATAGCAATATATGAAACGAAATGGATAAAATAGAAGGTGATATTTGTTTTCTTTGACACAAAAATTTTAATAGTAAAAAGTAAAGTAAAAAAAGGTAATCATTAATAGTAAAAAAAAGTTGCGATTTCTGATAATTATAAAAGAATTTGCGTTTCATAAATTGAAATATTCAGTTTTGTTGATTATAATAAATATATTTCTTCAAATTCCCACTATATAATAAATATTATCCATTCAAAATAACATTTTTAATCATTCATAATTATATATTTATTCATTTAAATCACTTGTTAGATGATTTAGTGAATGCTGCATGTTTTACATGAGAAGGTTGAAAACAATAATTTAATTTTTTTTGCCTTAAATGTTTAGCTAAACATTAATTTTATAATTATGTGAAAATAGTGTAATAATAATATCATATATTTAAATGAAATTAAAATTACTAAACTCAAGTTAGTATGAAAATAATATATTTACTATTTAATGGAATGCACACGCTTAACTGAAGCAGTTTGAATATACACGTAATACTCTCTATTTGAATAAGTATATACATTTTGATGAAAAATACAGGATTAACTTAAGCAGTTTAAAATTAATAATATACAATTGAAGAAATTTTAAAGTTTATCTCGAATTTAAAAATAAAACAACAATAAACTACACTTTAGCAAAGTTAGCATGTTAAACAACATTATATTGAAAAACTTAAACAAAAAAATTCAATTTGGACTAAAATCTATTTAAAGTAGTAGTGTGTTTATTTCGGAAACATCTGCATGCATATTTTAAAGTTAATTGAAATCATCATATTTGACTCTAGCGATTTGAAAACAATATTTTTATGATTTGAGGATATATGCATGGTTTATCTCAGTTCGCAAAAAACGATAAAAATTGATATTTATGTTAAATGTTTATTCCTATCTTAAAATGGTTGAAAATAATATTCTTCAGAATTAAAATAAATCAGCATGTTTATCACAATTAGTTTAAAAATAGTGATCTATGAATATTGGTGAAACCTGCATATTTTACTGTTTTCAAACTATTGTTTTGGTGAAAATTATTCAAATAATTTATAAATTACAACTTTGTTAAAACTGCCAGCATAATCAGACAATGTAATAAAAAGTTCGAAAACAATGTACTGGAATATATTCGTATAAGTACATAACTTTACAATTATTGGTAAATTTTGAATCTTTGCAAAATGTTTACACTTTAAAGGTAAAGAAATTTCAGAAATACAGCTATACAAGCTTTGAAAGAGAATTTAATCAATATGCTTGTCACTGTTTACCAATGCATTAAAAGCAACAATACGCTACTATATTTTAAAATAAATAAGGTAAAGAAAATGTTATTAATCGTACGCTTTCGAAACACGACGAAAATTATATTTTTTGAAATTAAGAAGAGTTAAAAACTCTGTTCTATATTAAATAAATATATCAAATTAAATTAAAAATAAAAAATTTGTATACAAATACTTATTTTTCGTTTGATAGTAGAAAAATAAGTATTCGGTGAAACATTCCCCAAACTGAATTATACAAAATAATAATGCTTTTTTTTCTTAGTATTTTGTCATAAATATACAAATTAATCAATATACATTTTTGTGTAAAATTTCATTTGAGTTAAAATCTTGATACTTATTATGCAGTTGATTTTCCTCTTACATCTTTAAACATATTTGAACTTAAATAAACGGTTTTTGTATTATTTTCACCAGTTATTTGACATTAAACAAACTCGATATAAATATTAGAAGTAAAAATAAACGGGAACAGATAAAATGTTTTATTTCGATTTTAAATTAAATTACAATAATAATAATAATTTACTTTGTATTTTAATTTTAAATGTAAAACTTTTCATTCATATTTTCACGTTTGATCTACTACATTATCAACTATTGTAACTCGAATAATCCATGATATAAAAAAAATCGATAGTAATGTTGCTATTCTGCATATCGTGGTATGATTACCATGGTTCGAGTACGATAAGTCAACACTACTTACCGATTTATACCATATATTTTTATTACAAAACACTGTTTCATACTATATTAAAAAGAACTTCTGTAAATTAATTATATTTTGTAATTATTGTTATTATTCTTTACAATTTATAAGCTTTTTTTTAATAGGTCATATAAGACCGTTGCTATTCCATCAAATTAGTATCACAACAAATATCATACTAAAACAATATCATAAATAACAAAATCTAACTATACCAATATTTCTATTAAATCGAATAAATATCTAAAAAATATCAAATCATTAGCTAAAAATTATCAAATTACTGATCTGCTTTCAATCCTTGAAATTGTTTACGTAATATTCATACTAAGTTAACTAAATTTTAGAAAAACCAGAATTTATGTAAAAGCTATTTTAGACAATACATTATTATACAAAAAAAAAGTTATATCTAACTAACTGTAAAAGGGAAAAAAAACATTATAATTTACTGTTTATGTAACTTCAATAATAAATAATGACAAAACTTAAATATTTTAATTTACAAAATTCAATACCGGTATTTTTGTCGATCGCTTGCAATAAGGTATTCAAAATTTCCTAAATTATTTCTACACATTTTATCAATCATTACCTCTTTCTGTCTTATGCAATTTATTTCAAATAAATCATTAGAAGTTTGCTCTAAATTTTCAGGAGGGAATGTATTTTCATGTATTTATTTTTATGGAAATTTATTTAATTAATCAGCAGTTGTTTACTTTTTCGAATGCGCAGATTTAGACTTCTAGCTAAACGATTTTACGCATGCATTTCAAGATAATTAAATCGTTTGCCAAACACTCATATATGCAATTAAGATATATAATAACATGTTCACTTAATGTAGATATGTTTTATCTCATGAAATAAAGCAGAAACTTATAAAACACATGAAGCTGATATACCTTATTAACGGTAAACTCCGAATACATCTAAATAACAAACTTCATCAAATGCATAGCATAACTAAATTTGGTAACTATTTCCGTATGATTCTTGGATTTAAATGCTAGTTTCTATTTTTAGAATCTATCAAATAAATAACAAAAAATTGTTTACTTCTTTTTCTAAATAAAAATAATTTTGGCACTTATTTTTAAGTAAGTTGCATTTGCAAATACAATAGCATCATTCCCCGAAATAGTCAAAAGCTTCCGTTTTTAAAATATGTTTGATCAAAATAAAAGAAGATTTATAAAATGTCAACACTGTTAAGTAATAAAAGTTTTTGCTTGTCAGATATTTTGTTGGCTTAATCAATTACATTTTGTACATTTTATCATTCGAAATATTTATCGGAAAAAATGTATCAACAAATCACAAGTTGCGAAAAAAAAGCTAAATAAAAAATATTTAAAAAGTTTTGCTTGATTTGAATTTCAGTTTTCGTCTTTAGTTGTAAATTAATGCTCCCTATTATTTGTCTAAATATTTCATGATATTCGAAATATGAATAACAGCAAATACAAATAGTGGAACACTACGATAATAATTTTTGTTTTAAATTTGCTGAATTTAAAATTCAGCTTTCATAACATGAAAAATAAAAAATATCAGAAAAATAGGATAGTAAAAATCGTTTGCTCGAAGTCTCTCGAAGTATTGTTCCAAAGCAACTCTAATAACAAAAGTGACATTAAATGAAGAAAAAAAAAAGAAAACAATAAATTATTATGAACGATAAACAAAAAGTAGGGTTTGTATCAAACGATATAAATTTCTCCGATTTGGCAAACGAAACAATCGAATAAAGGTAAGTGGGGAAAACCGTTTGGTCACGCTTACTTGCGTCGTCACTGATCCACAAACATACAAACGCACGCTTCTCCGCGCGCACACATTTACACACACAGCATGCAAGACCAAGTACTTACATGAGTAATATTCCATCATACTAGCATTATAGCGATAAGCCGTGCTCAAGTCCATAATGAAGTTTAACTGCACGGCCGGCGCCAGAACTTTAGTAAACAACACGTTGTTTGACTTGTATGACAACAGGAATAAAAACAAAGACTTTGCAGACGATTTTTATCTTTGCAGCAAATCACCGCACAACTCTTCTTTCAAACATTGATATTATTTTTAGTGGGTTCTTGATAATTAATAATTATAAAAAAATAAGTTGACTTCCAAAATATTTAATTACGAATGTGATAGCTTTCAAAAAGCTAGTCAAGATAGAGCACTAGCGCCAGTAAAAGCCTACGGTGGCGAATGATATTAATTCTTGTACACTGTGTCTTGCTTTACCATCGTGTGGCATAATTGAGCCTCCTTGGATAATCAGATTCGACCAATAGCCGCGCTTTCAGCCAAATGGAAGAGCAGAGTAAACCCGAACTTTTTTCCACTAGATGAGTTGGGGAGGGTTACTAAATTTGGCGATACTATCTCCAATATGGTGGGTGAGAAAGAAATATTTTATTTTTTCTTCCTTAGAGTGAAAAATTTGGTTTTGTCGTGAAAATTTATTTTGTGCTTTTTTTTTTCTCTTTCGATTTGAGCATCTGCGTATTTTATGTCCTTGGCGTTTTTCGGCTCGAACGCGAGAGAGTTTTTTCGCGCTCGAGTGGTTTTCGGTGCTGATTTTACGTGAGTCATGCTTGGAGATGTATTATTGTGACCTTTTTTTAAGCCCGCGAATAATGAAAAATGAAATTTTCTCTTCTGTAGCTTTTTGTATTGAAGCAGCGACGATTGTATTTATTTACCGGTATTAGAATAGATCGTATGGCAACGTTTTCACGACTCGTTACAAATAAGAACCATTATATCTTCCAACCACATTTTACTCGAAATTTCTTCTCTTTTTTTTCTCTTCTTTTTTATCTGACTTTTCTTTAAATTTATTTCGCTTTGAATTAATCTCCAAAAGAGGTTAAATTTAATTTAAGCATTGGAACTTTAAAAAATTAAATTTTTAAAATTCATTCATTTGGTTAGGTCAGCATATTAACTATTTAATAAAATATTAACTCGCTAGTCTAAATTACTCGATATCAAAAAGTCAACTGCATTTATTTACTAAAAAATTAAACATAAACTTTGCGTGATGCTTTTGATTAATTTCTTTGGAGTATTATTATTATTATTATTAGTTTATTTATGTTTTAAACAGTAATAATAAACTATTTAATTTCTTTCTATTACGAACAGTAATAATATGATACTTATGTCAAAGAAATTTCAAAAACTCAAAACACAAAGTTCAATCATATTAAGTAAGCACATTTCTGACAATTTTGGACTCCTAGCCCCTTTGTCAGCAAAATTAAGTGAATTACAAACCCCTCACATGTTTATGCAAGAAAGTCGTATCTATCTCCCCTCCTTTTTCATAGCTTTAACTTCGACTTTTATTGTGGTATAATAGAATCAGTATTTATTTTAAGAATTAATCAAACGAAAAATGTAACTTTGCGATAAAACAAAATTCACCCTTTATTTTTTTTTTTTTAAATTTCTTGAAGAAATTGTTTTTTTAACTTTACTTTGCCTTAAATTCAACTTATGCTTCAAATTTGAAATTTTCTAATTTTGCATTCAT
This sequence comes from Parasteatoda tepidariorum, assembly GCF_043381705.1. Lineage (NCBI taxonomy): Eukaryota > Metazoa > Arthropoda > Arachnida > Araneae > Theridiidae > Parasteatoda > Parasteatoda tepidariorum. The sequence goes on from NC_092206.1 coordinate 72,354,346, forward strand.
ATTTTAATTTATTTATTATTTTCTTACATTTATTTATTGAATTTTAAAAATTTTTGAAATAAAGAAGATTTTAGTGTTTTGCGTAAGCATTGCTCATTTCTTACGTAAGCATTACTCATATATCTTCTTCCCCTTCTGAGCAAAAATAGCAAATCCTATACTCTCTACCCCATTTGGCAGTTTAAGTAATATTTGAACGACCTCAAATGAATGTATGGGCTCTTAAACTTTTGTTTACTATTTCACTTATTAGCTTGCTTATTAATTTGAATTTTTTAGAGATGTTTTTATCTCTATAGATTATATTCTTTTTTTTCTTCTCTTAATTTATAAAATAAGTACAATTTTTCTATAATTTGAAGCAGACATGAATTTTTGTTGTCTCTAGATTACAGTGTTCCATTGCAAGCCAATTTGTGTTCAAATTGCATTTCTTGAAACGCTGATTGTTATAAAATATTCCACTAAGAAACAATACATTATAAACATATTGCTCGAAAAATAATTCAAACAAAATCGTAAGTCATAGAAAACTCCTTTCTGCTTAGTTACGAAAAAAAAATTATTAAAGTAAATATTTCGATTCTGAATGAGAAGAATTATATTAATTTAAGAAAACCTCGCTAATCCGAACTAATTGATACCTCTGCCTGTTCAAATTACCAAAAAAGTGAAGTTTCCGATTATAATAATTATAATACATAATCATAAATCCCGACATAATCAAAAGATAAGCGGTGTTTTCTAATGTTTTAAAATTCTTAATTTAGATCATAATGCATCGAAATTTCTGCGGGCATAAGCTACTTGGGAAATCAGACTCTTTGCGAATATCGCCTAGTAATAAATTGGTAGTGCAGTATCCTGACCAAAATATTTTGAGATTAAACACACATTAAAATATTGAGAGAAAATTGTCTAGCAGAATGAATGGGTATAAGTTTAACAGAATGAACGGGATTAATGAGATTGTGAATTCAGATGTCATAATAATTTTACGTCTCTGCACCCTCAAAAATAGAAATCTCACTTTTGACGATTCAGAAATTCTTGAACTACATTTCACTAATTTTGAGAATTATTTTGTCACGAAAGCACATGATTTGTACTGAAATGCCAACTCTCAAATATATGACGAAAACTTTTCCTCAACTATGAGCCTCATCGTTATCTCACGATCTCAAATCTAGGAAAGCAATTCTTAATTTGACGAAACTGGAATGACGAAATATTTCTTTACTTTTGACGAAATTCGTTTCCCTAAAGTCTGAGACAATAGTAATTTCGTCAAGCGGACGAAATATTCGCTCAGGCTCGGAGCATATACCAGGAAACGGTTCCGTCAAAAATGAAGAAAGTACAGTGAAATTTGAGTAGCTATTTTTTACAGTGAGTGATGGATGTCACCATTCTATAGTAATTCTATTAGTTGACAAAAAAAACTATTTTTCTTTTCTTTTTGTCAGAGATAACTGCTGAAGAGAAATAGGTTCAAGTGCTGCCCTCTAGTGAATCAGATGGAATTATAAGCAGTACTGCTTTCCAGTAAATCAGATGGTATTATAAGTAGTGTTGTCATATAGTCAGTGAATGGAATGAAAAAAAAATTATGCAGTATCATCTATCAAAGTCATCTTCTGCCCTTGAAGAAAAGAGGGGAAATATTTAAATTTTGAGATATAAGGACAATTGTTTGCTTGTTACTTAGTAGTCAACCATGAGGCAGGACACATCCCTCAGAATGCTCCAGCATTGCGTTGTGTTTATCGACTAAATTGATCATCCAGTACTCGAAATACTAAGTTACTTAACGAAGTTTAGACAGTATTCAATATCGTTTATATTTCCTTCAGAAAAAAGAAAACGAACAAAAGAATAAGTCCAATTAATCTGAATAAATGAAAAATTATAAAATAAGTTATTTTATAAGTTACAAGAAATTGGTGCTTGAATACGATTTCAATTTAAAATACATGCTATTTTTGAAAAGAATTCTTAATAACAATGACATCAAAAAATGTCTTCAACGGAAAAAACTAGGGTTAATGTTTATCTTCTTCAAATTAATATAGAAACTGCCTGGTTTGTTAAAGAAAATGCCTTTTTATAAATAATTGATACAATTATTATTAATATATAGAAAGATATTTATTTTTAGACAACCGAGGGAGAGGATTATTCAACAATAAAAAAAAAATTGTGAAATATGATACTGTTTTTAATTCTCTGTTCATATACTTCTTTCATATTTTTATTCACGTTTTAATTTTTATTTACTTTTTTAACTTCCAAGTTTAGGTTTTCTTTAACACCATTTTTTGTTCCCTTATGACATATAATTATCTTAATCGAAAGTTACAAAAAGACTTTTGTAGTAATTTTGGTTCTTATCATTTTTAGGAAATGCTCAAAATAGTAGAAAAACTAAGCATTCTAATTTCGTTCATAAGTCACAATATAAACAAACGTCTAAAGCCACGTGCTAGCTGTTTTTCTCCCTTGTGCAGAATTTTGATTCTGGCGCCGTTATTTGGCAGAGTTTTAAGTTTTCATTTGGCGCACTGGTAACCCCAACGATTTCTGGCTAAGAGAGGCGGAGGGTAAAGAGCGAGGAGAGCAAAAGACGTGACGCCATTTGCTGGAACGGTGATCAGTGACGTCACAGAATACTCCGTCCAATCAATGACACGCGAGACGCATAGCGGAAGTCTTGCTGTATCTCTTTTTCCATAAGTGGAGCGGTGGTGATTGAGAAAATAGAAAGGGATGTACTTTCGGCAACTGATTTTTTTTTTCTTCTCAAAACTCAATCGAAAAATGATTGCAATTTCTTTTCGAATTGAAGATTGCTCCATTCATAAAGAAATTTAATTTATTTACATTATATGAATAACATTTGTTGATCAAGCTACAAAATAATCTACAAATATTTATAATAATCGATCATCATCATTATTTTATTCATGTAACCGAAGTATCTTACATTTATGGCTGATAATTAGGACTAGTACATTTTCAATGTATAAATCACGTAACTTGAGACAGCGATGTACAGTCGACGCTCGATATAACGACCCCTGTGGCCCAAACGAAAACGGACGTTATACCGTGACTACATAAAATTAGTGCAAATATTTACATATATTTTATAAATACTGAACTTACGTTGGCAGAAACATGCAGCACTTTAAATGAAATTATGAAACTCACTAATACGCAGATTTTTTTATGTGAATAAAGAAAAAGTATTATTAAACATCGAAGGTTAAAAATATTTTTTATTTTTTTCGAATGACATTTTTCAATATTGCGCATAAACTTCAGCAGGTCATTCAGAGTTCTTTCCAGATTTTAAAATTTTGCTTCACGAAAAAAATTCATAGAATTAAAACACTTTGTTCTTCTGCCTATTGAATTGCATCACGATTTTTAATTATTGTAAACAAAAAGAATTTAGGTATATTGAATAATTTAGAAATATGTGTTATTCTTCTGTCTATTTTTTTTAAAAATTATTTCTGTTCCAAGCATATAACATTGCACAAAATGCATCAAAGATTTTTCCTCGAGTCTTCATTTTGGAATAATATTGTTCGATAGACTTAATTGGGAGAAAATAAGTTTCGTTGGGACATATAGAAGTGAAATAAATTCATCAAAATTTTCACTTCAATTCTTTATTTGGATGATGTTGCTAGTTAAATTTTAAAGGGAAAATTAAGTGTCATCTTGATATAAAGGAGTGAAAAAATATATCCAATTTTTTACAGCGAGTCTCCTTTCCAATGAGTTCGTGGAGCTCAATTGAGAGAATTAAGTATGGGCATGAAGAAGCGAAAAATTGTATCGAAATTTTCACTTCTTTAGAATGTTGGTGGATTTTGAGTTTAGAGGTGACTAAAAGCAGTAAAAGTAAATTACGATAAATATGAAGGTACTTATTAACTAAGTCATACGAAAGATTAAGTTTTATGTTAATATGGTATGACGCGATTTAATATTAAGTATCGCATTGTAAAACTTTTAAAAGTAAAAATGATCCTCTAGTTTTAAACTGTAAACTTTATCAGCTTATCTTAATAATTAAATAACCAAATCAAAACTATAACTAGCTAAAGCGCTAAATCACTGATTGCGGCATTAACCAAATTCCTAAATACCTGTCTGAATCACCAAATCCTTAACTATTTCAACAGAACTCCTAACTGAATCATAAAATTTCTGATTGAATCGCTAAATCGCCTAACTGAATCACTAACTAAAGGATTTACTGAACCACAAAAACCAATTCAATGAATATACTGAGATAGGAATAGCAAATAATTATCAAACTGATTTTTAATCATTATTAGTAATTAGATTTATTAGTAATATATTGAAGAAACGAAGCAATACTATACCACTCTAATTCACTAAATCTGTCACTAATCAAGATGGTATAAAGTAAAATTACAAGGAGTTCTTAGTTAGCATGCATTTTGCATAAGAAAATCAATACAATTTGGCAATTCCTTGTAGGGTTAGAACTTCTAACCCTAAAGGAATTGCCAAATTGTATAGATTTTCCTATGCCAAATGTGCTGTTATTTTACTTAAGCTTACACGGAGAAAGAAATTCTGGTAAAATTNTTTTACTTAAGCTTACATGGAGAAAGAAATTCTGGTAAAATTACAGTAATGTATGTTAGTGACATTTCTGGTTAAAAAGAAAAAATCATAATTCTAGTTAATAAAACCAAAATATACGGTATTTGAACATTTTTGCAATTTTTCCGTTTATTTGGTAACGGTGTGCCAGAAATTCTGATTTTCAAAACAAGTTCTTATTACCACACAGTTAAAGATACAAAACTGAAAAGCAAATTTACCCGTATAAATAGTTTTTATGCCATGCTTTAAGGAATCTTGATTAAATTACCAAATTTTATGCAGATTTTCCTTTTATCCCACAAATTTCCTAGCTTTTCGGTGTTACCATAGAGCCGGAAACAACGAATTCTGGTAGCTTTGATCATATATTTTTCTAAGTGTACCAATACTCTGTTGCTTCTTGGTCCAGTGTTACATTTTTAGAAATTTTGTTGCTTATTGAACAGTAATTTCTTTCAAATTTACGGAAATATTAATATCGTGCTGAGATGAACCATATTATTTGTCTTAAACTCAAATTTATCTAATTAAAATTGCAGAAAATTAGAACCATATTAAGGCACCAATCAAGGTACTGGTATAAGGACCAAAATATCAACCAATTTTTCTGAGAAAATAGAATCTGGCACAGATCATAATTATGATAATACCAATAATAAATGGAAAATAGAATTACTTTTAGTTATTAAAGAAGAATTGCCATATTTTAGAGGATTTTTTTAAACCAAACGTTACCGTTAATTTACTTACTTTACTAAAATATTAATTCTTAATTTAGTGCTGCACTGTTAGAAAATTTTGAGCATATTTAACCACCTGATTAATGGTTCAACTTAACGAAGCACTAAAAATCTAAGTCAAGAAGCAGAAAATTAGCATCATATCCAAGTACAATTCAAAGTACTAATATTATGTTTTAAAGTTGAATGGATTTTATTACTCAACGTTGAACCAATTTTTCTGAGAAAAAGGAAACACGTGAAAACATAATTATGATAATACCAATAATAAAGAGAAAATAGAATTAATTTGAAATATTATTTACGAAGAATTGCCAAATTCTACTGTTTTTTTTTTAAAGCAAAACGTGTCGTTACTTAACATACCAATACATTAATTCTAATTTAGTGCGGCACTGTTAAAAAGTTCTAAGAACGCTGAACTGTAATACTATAAAAAATGAATGAAACTTTAATATGCTAACTTGAACCTTCATATAATGTCTCTTACACTTAATTGCGTGATACTACAATTCAACTTACGGAAGAATGAAATATCTTATTAAAGAATCAGAAAATTAGCACCATATCCAGGAACAGCTCAAACTTAACCAGTTTTATGACTCAACGTCAAACCGATTTTTCTGAGAAAGTGGAAAAAGACTCAAAAGATAATAATGATATGATGATAGAAAATAGAATTACAATAAGTTATTACCATTACGAGGAACCGTCAAATTTTAGGCTCTTTTAATGCCAAATGTGCTGTTATTTTTACCTAGTATACCAACATGAAGATTCCGTGAATAAATGGAATCAATCAACCATGAATGAAGTTTTACGTAGAAAATTTTTACGCTCATTCATTCTAACTAAAAAAAAGTCTCAATAAAAACACAAATCGAATTTTGTTTTAACTTTTTTTCATTCTATTACTGAAAGTTTTGCATATTTTTATTCCCGGTTAACTGTTTAGCAAACTTTTTTTTTCCTTCATCCATTTCCTTTGTTCTTAGAAATGACAATTTTTTTTTTAAATGGATGACCCTATATTTTTATTTAGTTCTCTCCATTTTTTTTTAAAGATAATTTTCTCAAACATCTTTCCCGATTTGATCAATTTCACAGGTTATGGTTGGTTGGTCCTGAACCAAGTTTGGGTTTCGGTTGGACGCCCGTCCCTAGTTTATTTTCTCCACCAGCTATAGGTTTCCCGGTATCTGCTTTCTCGACACGGTTTCTAGGCCACCCACCCTAAATGTGCAAATCCTAACAAGAACCCGATTTCTCACAAATTATCTGGTAAAATCTCAAGAAAAGAAGAAAAAAAACAAGCAAAAAAGGAATGAAAAATAAATTGTTGCGGGTACTTGTCTTCAGCTTTTTGTAAAACAAACTTGTGATCAAACAGTATGCAAGATAAATGAGATAGAATTGTTGATGTTTGCAGCATTTCCTTTTCTTTGGGAATTTTTTTGTCAAAAGAAATATAAGTTAAACTTTCATACGTAAAGCAGCTAATAGTAAAGAGATTTTTCTTTGATAGGATATACGATTCGATGGAAATAGTTCAAGACCTGAAGATTTTTTTCTTTCTTTATTTATTTTATTTTATTTTTTTTTTCACAAAAGAAAGGTAATTATCCATTTCAGAGGCAGAAAAAAGCATATTATCAGAGTACTTGCATTCGTATGTTAGATATTTATTTCCACAATACTAGTAGTACATATAACCACAAGAATTTAAACATTACGCTTTCAGAAATAAAACTCTCACTTTTGAAGATTTAGCAATCCGCAAGCTGTACTTCATTAATTTTGAGAATTATCTCGTGCAAAATCAAGTAATTTATGTCGACGAACTCTAAAATATATGACGAAAATGTTTCCTCTACTCTAAACCTCATTGCAGTGCATTATGGGAGATTGTTTACTAAAAGGAAGACTAAACGACGGAAACTGGAATGACGAAATAAGCCGACCGATTGTAAGGTGGTCAAGGAGTTGACCTAATACTAGGAGGATGATTTTGGGTTCGAGTACTGCTTCGGGTGTGGATGTAGTTTATCTCTCTGTTCTTCTTGTGTTGTTGGGGCGATGTTGATCTACCTACATAGTGCCCACGAAAATGTGATCAACAACATCTTCCGCTAGATGACATAAGGGAATTCAAGTGCCTCATGGTACTTTTTTTTTGTGAAAAAAGTAAAGTGACAATAGTTATTTTGTCACTTTGACGAAGTTTTTGCTCAGAGGATAAAACAGGAAACGGTTTCGTTAAAAACAAAGAAAATTTTGTGATATTTGAGTATCCATTTTTTAAAGTGTGCTGTGTGTCAATAATAGAATGGCAGTATTTTTTCGGCCTCAAGAAACATATAAGTAATAATAATAATTAAAAAAATTAAAAAAACATTGTTATAATTATTTTCAGAACGTGTTAATAGAAGTGATCAGAAACTAGATTAAAAACTTTTGATTAATTACAAGAGTTTACTATTAATTAAATACTATATTTAATTACCTATAGTCATCAAGAAGAAACTTCGAGAATAACTTTCGTGCTTATAATTAAATTATCTTGTACTAGGTTAACCTACTTGATTTGACTTAGATTAAATAGGTTTAACACATCAATACCTACAGCTACAGTGAGATTTAAAATTATATCATAAATACAAATCGTTAAAAATAATTATGTCAAAGATTGTTTGACAGAAATTACTTTTAATTTGATGGACATCTTTGCCGATCATCCTCTTCAACCTTCCGAATCAGAGGCCTACTCTCAGGGGGTTGACTGTATTAATGGGGATTCGGAAGCACTAAAAGTGAACAACTTAAAAACCCTGGTGAAGAAAAGTGCAGAATTCAAAAAGATTCAAAAGATGGCCTCGCCCTACCAAAGGCTGTAGAGTCAATAAAGAGAAAGAAGGAAAAAAGCGGTTTTTGTGTATTCATTTCATTTAAACTTTATCAATAGTAACGGTATCAGCTGTCCAGCTAATAATATCCCTTTTTATTTTCAAATCAGAGTTGAAAGTTTTTTTTTTCGAAATTTTCAGAATAAAATTATTTATTTGTTTATTGCTTAACATTTATCGTAAGAAGATTCATCCTCTTAATAGTTTTGCACTAGATATTTTTCTTAACTACAGGTCTCATTAAAATTTGCTCTTTAATATTTGCTTATAGTGCTTACTAAGATTCTAGTATCTGATTAGACTTTACTACTACTACTAGATTTTGCTGTAAAATATTTGTCTTCCAGATTTTGCTTTTAAAGATTTGTTCTACTAGATTGTGCTTTTATATGACTTGTGCCTAATTTTGGTTTTAAATATCTGAATGATACTTCCATTCGATTTTATTATTGCACGACTTCTACCAGATTTTATTCTTGATGTTTTGTCTGTTACTTCCAATAGACTTTACTCCTACATGACTTCCAACAGATTTTAGTCTTAAATTTTTGACTGTTATTTAGTCTTTTGACTGTTTAGTCTTAAATTTTTGACTGTTTAAATTATTGCTTGAAAGTAAGCTTTGTTTGGAGATTTTACCTTTAACGCGGGAAAAGACACCTTTGCTGCTTCATGCTGTATTTCATAACTATAAATTACTCAAATACAATATTTTTCACTTATTTTGTCCTAAATGTATACAAAATAATGTGTGTGTGAAAAAAGTGTAAAAAATATGTTTAATAAAAACTCTGCCTCAAAAGGTTATGCTTCGCCTCTGAATTACCTTTCGTTTGTATTAATTTTAAAGCTATTTTTTTAAAAAAAATTGCGTTCTTGTGAGCATTTAAAAAACTATTCTTTCCTTGTTTTTGTTGAAAATGTGTTTTTTTTTAGAAAAATTAATAAAAATCAATTTGAAAAATACCACAAGAATTTAATTTTTAAATAATTAGAATGAAGTAGAGAGCATTTAAAAACACAGTGGAATTACATTATAGGCGCTGTTCGTACAATATACGGGTGATTCTCAAGAAACATGACGATTCACTGTCCCTTGCTCCAAGATCTAATACTATAATACTAAAAGAACTTCTTTTTAAAAAAAATTTATAAATAGCATTGCTGTTAGCATTTTAAAATGACTTTGCACTAGCATTAACTGTTTTGTATACTTAAAAATTTTAATTGAATATCAAAATGTCATTTTCCTGGCATGTCCCAAACAATATTTCCAATAATAACTAGCTTCAAAACTTCCCATACATTTTTCAAAATCTAACTTTTTTCATCTTATCCTATGCAAGCATTTCTAGAATATACGCAGAGGGTATTGTTTACTAAAACTTCGTTTAAAATAAATTTTTCTGTCAATAATTTGTTTGTCCCAAGAAAATCTGTCATTTTCCTGGATACTTTTATTTAGTGGTTTATAACCAAAATAGATAGAGCCAGCAATCAATATATTATGTTAATAGATTGATTAGATACCCTCCTATATGAACATGTCTTATTGCATGAATAAAGAACCAATTTCCTGGTTCAAAATCTATTTCAAAAAAATTTTCAAGATCAGTAGGTTTTAGTCTTGTCATTTTCCTGGCTTCTTGAAATCATTGATAACATAAACTACATGGATTTATCTGAGTTATTTTAAGAAATCCTGCTGTTTTCTGCAGAATGTAAACGTCTTAGGCCAAAATATTAAAATAAAGTAAAGTTATATGCTATAAAATGGCGAATTTGCCATTGTCTTGCTGTCATTTTCCTGGCTTATGAATTCCAGGACATTGAAGTGTTACCAAAAAAAATTTTTAACTGCTAATACTGTAAGGAGGAAAAGAAAATATTAACCTAATACCAAGTTTTGATTGTATCATGGTTGGATGTAATCAAAGTTATTTATTTATTTAATGATTCAATATTATACACCATTTTATTCTGTACATATCAGCAACAAAAAAATTGATTCTTCCTATAGTGGATAAAAAGAATTAATTTAAGCAATTTATGGTCCATCTAGCATAAAGGCTTAAGTTAAGTAACTTACTATTAATTTAAAATGGCTGTTTTTTAAGCTTCAAAGGTAATATGTCATTTTCCTGGCAATCAAGATTTGGTGCATTTCTATTTTATTTTTTTCTCGAGCAAATATCAATAAACTACACTGCTATCTATAAGATATTAATAAGTGTAGCTAAAGAAGTATGCAAGGAAATTTTTAGATTATTTTGGTCCGAATTGTCATGTTTCGTGATAATCACCCATATATATATATATATATTTGAAAAAATAACTTTAGTTAATGAAGNGATTCGAACTTAATAAGTGTAGCTAAAGAAGCATGCAAGAAAATGTTTAGATTATTTTGGTCCGAATTGTCATGTTTCGTGATAATCACCCATATATATATATTTGAAAAAATAACTTTAGTTAATGAAGTTTTTTAAATACGAATGAATCAAATTTTCCTCGTATTCCATATTGTTCGTTATTAACATTTCGTTTTTCTCCTGAACCCCATTTGAAACACTTCATTTGTGGTCATATGGGGAACTCTATTCAATTTTCGACAAACAGAGGGGAGAGGGTAGAAATGTATATGGAAGAGAAGAAAAAAAAACTCATAATGCAAAGTCACTCGGAAGCATGTTTTAATCTAAAACTCCAACCGCACGCTGTCATAATAGACCTGTCGAAAGTGTACTTCACAAAACGAGGGGTGGATTCATCAAACGACACAATAAAAAAAGAAAAAAGAAAAAAAGAAAACCCTGGCTACTGTGTATAAAGATATCAACAACAAGTTCCCTCAAAATACTTGTACCGACTATTCATCGATTCGACTTGTAAATCATAGATCAAAAACGGAGCTTGCTCTTTTATATTGTGTTCGAGTACTTCAAAAACGGTACGGGTATAGTTAGGGGTTTTCGATAAAGCCATAAAAGACCCGAGTATTGAACATTCGTCAAGGTGTTTCATCCCCTCTTATAGTAAAAGGTTTTTGTAGGAGCTGTATATGAGGCAGTATATATACCAGATATGAATGGTAAAATTTAGTCCGGGGCTTTTTTGAGTGTGAAAAGTTGGAATGGTATGGGCACTCCCTCACTATTCTGTGGAAACTGTTATGGGGACAATGTCTTTTTTCAAGCGAACAATCGGCACTTGAAGATGAAGGAGAATTCGCTAGACTGGAAGTAATCAAATTTTACGTCAGGGTAAAATGTACTAGCAATTTTGTAGACATGAATAGTTCCAATAAGAGTGAAAAATGTATTTCTATTGAAAACTATCGAACATTTTAATTCGTTTAAACGGTAACACGTCTGAGATATTTGGTGTATGAAACCAAAATTGCATGTTGCTTCGACTTATCCTTTTAAAACCATCGGGCGGTACAAATGATTATAAGAATAAAAAGTAATGATAAAGAAACGATGAATTATCAAAGAAAGAAGGAAAAAATAATCAAAACTTTTTATGAATTGAGAAAAATTTACAAAATGATTAAAATTTCTTAATTATTTTCCTTCTAAGAATTTTTATTCTGAAATTACGGTAAAATAATGGGTAGCAGTCTGTTTATCCAATTAACCATAAAGTTTACAGCTGGGAAAATTTTTTTAGCTTTATGGTTCCTAAACCGTTTATAACAGATTCAGATAAAAAACTGGAATGCGAAACTATATGGTTTTGCAACCATTTACAGCTTGCATAGTTTCTAAACCATAAAAATGAAACATAAACGGAGCTCTGTGGGTGCAGTGTCATTTATGCATGAATGATAGTTTCATATTCTAATAGGCCAGGGTCACCGATTCTTCATGTGTTGAAGGCAATATTGTGACGTCAACGCTGGGACTCCTGTTCTGTCCGTCATGAGATTGACAGATTAGCCCTCTGAGCTATATTATGTACCCAGTTGAAAGGAGTTGAGTGGCTTCATAAGGTGGGTCTAGCTGGTGCGATAAAATTTTGGTTGTTCGATCGTATTAGATAAAAACAATCAATAAACGTTTTTTCTCACACTTAACAGATTGAATATCACCTTTTTTGTATGGTGATTTGACTGTTTTGGTTGAAATGGTTAAATAACAATTAAAAAAAAATTCTATTTAACCATCTTTACCTTTAAATTTCTAACAATGTTAAATGATGGCATATCTAGGATAGTTGGTCTCATCTGAATTATGAAACAAAAATTGCTTATTACTTCGAGCTATACTCTTAAAACCATATAATAAATAGGAAGAAATGAAAAAATAATCATAGGTAAAGTTACAATCTGAAATATAATTAGAAAAATTTAATTCCTTTAAATGATAACTCGTCTAAAATATTTGCTGTCAACTGGAGTATAAAGCCGAAATTGCTTGTTGCCTCTACTTATCCTTTTAAACTCATTGGGGGGGGNGGGGGGTACAAATAATTATAGGAATTAAAAGTAATGATAAGGAAGCACTGAATTATCAAAGAGGAAGAAAGGAAAAAAATAACAATCGAAACATTTAATTAGAGCCGCTGTGGCTCAGGGGATAGAGCCTACACCTCTCAATGAGGTGATCCAGGTTCGAATCTAAGCGGTGACTTGTTAATACGAATTTTGCTTCCGGCTCTCACTAAACACAGTGCTGACGTAAAATATCCTCAGTGGTAGACTGATCATGGGTTAGAATTCCCTTGCCGACGGGCTAACCGTGGGAGGTTTTTGTGGTTTTCCTCTCCATATAATGCAAATACGAATTAGTTCCACCAGAAAGTCCTCCAAAAAAAGCTAGTTTGTCCACTTTAGATAAAAGAGTTCCCTTTGTCGTCTGGGTTGGATTCAAAATTAAAAGGCTAAGAAGTTGAATATTGATAGTCGTAAACTCAGAATCTGATCGACTGCTCAACACCGATTATAAAATAAAAAATTAAGCATCTCATAAATAAAGTAAAATTTACAAAATGATTAGAAATTATTTCGTTTAAATAATAACGTATCTAAGATATTTGACTTTATCTGGAGTACGAAGCTAAAATAATTGTTATTTCCTCCTTATCATTTAAAACCCATTTGGCTGTATGAATGAATATAGGAATAAAAAAGAAGGATAAAGTGAGAATGAATTGGTAAAGAAATGGAAATAGCAATAAAAACATTTTATAAATAAAGTTTAAATTTAAAAAAAATAAATTACTTCGTTTAAAATATAACGCATCTGAAATAGTTGATTTCTTTTGCAGAATGGCGTTAAAATTGTAGGTAACTCAACTTATCCTATTATAATTATTGGGCGTTACAATTGATTATAAGAATAATAAATGAATAATAAAGGAAGAGAAAGAAAGAAGAATTAAAGAAAGAAGAAAAAAGGGAAAAAAATTAAAAACATTTTAAAAATGAAATTTCAATTTACATAATGTAATTAAATTTTAGTTCATTTAACTCCTCTAAGTTATTTGATCTTATTCGGAATATGAAATTAAGCTGTTTTATAACCGTTAGTAATTTTCTAACACTGGGGGTTCCGCGTTCAGCTGACCACCTGACCGGAACATATGCTCCTGCACCCCAGAGCCCAAGGTCAAGAAAACTGAGATGGGCACAGTCGGCCTTGGCCCTCTTTGGGCTGTCGTGCCACTGAGTTTAGTTTAGTAATTTTCTATAATCGTTTAAATCAGACTGATAGGCAAAAAATGTTATAGAACTGAAAAAGAGCAGTTGAAAGTAGAGACAACTGATATTAGATATTTGCTTTCATCTGGATTATGAAATGAAGTTGTTTTAATATCATTTGCTATTTTTGCTGACTGATTTGAATTTATTAAAAGGTACAACAAAATATATAGGCATGCAAATAAAATAGTCAAAAAGGACGTTTGTTTTCATCAGAAATATGAAATATAACTGTTTTATGCTACTACTTTTCCCTGTAATTTCAGAAGCATTTAACGTTACAACTGATTAAATTATTGGAAAAGTGCTGTTAAAAGAAGAATTAATTGCTAAAAATGGAAGAAAATGGGAGAAAGGAAGAACTTTTTGTTTAAATAAAATTTAAGTTTTTAAATAGATTAAATATTCCTGTTCATTTATGAGGCAACGCATCTAAGAAAATTAATATCATTTTGTGGTTTTATTTTATTTACTGTAGTTGAACAGCCAACCTAATTTTGAGTTTACGACTACCAATATTTAATTCCGTAGCCTTGTAATTTTGAACCCAATCCAGAAGACAAGGGAATTCTTGGATCAAATATTGGGAGAAATTTGCCACTGTGGAGGACCTTTTCGATGGAGCTAACCCGCATTTGCATTATACGAAGAGGAAAACCACTAGAACCTCCCACGGTTAGCCTTGCAGCAAGGGAACTCTAACCCCTAAACAGTCTACCATGGGATATTTTACGTCAGTACTGTGATCGGTGCTAGTCGGGTGACTAATTCGTATCGACCAGCTGGGATTCGAACCCGGGATACCTCATTTTTATTTTTGGCTTGAAGTAAACAAAAAATTATGTAAAAATGTATTTTCTATATACTAAGTTACAAATACCAAAATGTACAAAAAAAATTTGAATGTTGCTTTCAAACGCTATTATTTTTTCCTGCTTCTCTGCGATACAAAGAGGCAAAGCGGGGAAGCTGACCACAAGTGACATTTAAATATCCAAAATGCCAACCGTGAAGAAAATTTCCGGTTTAACGCCTGTCACTCGACATCGGAAAAACTCCTCTTTCTTCCGACGTTCCAAAATTCGACAGTCGAAAACTCTTTCCCTCTCTTTTCTATATACTAGAAATAATGATGTACAATATAGAATAAAAATTCAGGGGGTTGAAAAAAAAAGGGGATATTGAAAGTACGTTTTCAACTGTGCCTTTGTCCCCGTCAATTCAGTAGCGAGTTTAAGGTGGACTCTTTTCAACACTGCGTGAATGAAGTGTTCCAAAAACGATGATGCTCACTTCTCCCGCGGGTTGAAAGGGGCCCCAGTGGGTGGACCCCCCTTCCCCAACATCCGATTGTCGTAGTTAGGTTATTTATCAGTGGAGCATGACGTTATTTTTCCACACTAAGAGAGGTCACACATTCGTTTTATATTCTTGTGCCCCCCTCCATCAGGTTGAGTGACTTTTATTCTCATGTATGATTCGTATTTTTGACTGCTGACCCCCTAAAAAGAACCTTCCCTTAACTTGAAATCGAAATAATTGTTATTTGAGATTGGAGTTGAGCAAAACGGATCATCAAAGCAATTAGGATCAGCTAATTTAAGTATAGTAAAATTTGAAACATTAAAATCGAATCTGATAAAATATTGATTCGAAGTGATAACTTCGAATCAGTTTAATGCGCTGATTCGTATCAACACTTCGAGTCAGTTTGAGGCACCGATATGAAGCAGTGCTTTAAATTTTTTTAAAATCTCTTCATCAGTATCAATTAAAGTATTATATGAAGCAATGAGAATTGATTGCGACTTACGTCAATTTGGATGGGAAACGGAGATTCGACATTTGAAATTTTTTTCCAATGCTGCATTATTTGGACTCATTAAAATATGCAAAAATTGAGAATTGTTCATTTGTTTTAATAGCTTTCACCTACGCAATAAAAAAATATTTCTAAATTGGCGATTTAAAAAAAAAAGATGCATGGGACTGTTACAAAATCATGTAAGTATCTAAAGATGAAAGATTTCAAAATTCACTTATTTTCACTGACAAGAAAGGGGACGTATATGAGCAATGCCTACACAAGGAGCCGGTGTGGCTCAGGGGAGAGAGCTCTCGCCTCTCGATGGCATGAACCGAGTTCGAATCCCAGAGATGGCTGGTCAATACGAATTTCGCACACGGCTAGCCTCCTCATATCTTCAGTGGCACATGGGTCATGGATAAGAGTCCCCTTGCTGCCAGGTCAACCGTGGAAAGTTTTCGTTATTTTCCGCTGCACGTAACGCAAATGCAGGTTAGTTTCGTCAGAAATTCCTCCACGAAGTCGAATTTCTCCCAATACTTCATTTAGGAGTTCCCTTCTTTTCTGGATTGAGTTCAAAATTACAAGGCTGCAGAGTTGAACAGTGGTAATTGTAAACTCAAAATTAGGTCTGCTGTTAAACGACTGTTAAAAAATGTTTTACATAAGATCTTTGTTTCTTCAAAAAGAAAAATGAAGTAAATAAAAATTAAATATGAGATAAAATTTAAGTTTGGAAAAAGAAAACGCTTAAAAATCTTTCTTCAATGATCTTCAAAATTTTACATTTTAGACCCGAGCTTCACTAAATCACATTTTAAATCAAAGAACTCTTAAAATTAGATTATTACAGTCAAAGTCAAAGTTAAAACGTTAAAACAAAATCAAGGTGGTATCGTGTTGCGATTTTTCTTACGTAAGCATAGGAGAAGATTTGTAATTTGCTTATTTTTTGCTGACAAAACGGGACGATAGTCCAAAATTGCTAAAAAATATGCTTGCCTAATATTTGAAATATTCGAATATATCTTAAAATTAAAATTTGGCTTAGAATCTAAGGAACTATAATAGTAGCTGTTTTATTTTCATTGACGAAAGAATTTCTAAAAAAAAAAATCTTTAATTTGAATAATGTTATTAAGAAATTAATTTTATTACCTGATACTATTATGAAACATTTAATAGAAAGTTTTAGACGAAAGTATTTTCCACTAATTCAAAGACGAAAAGAAAGAAGAAAAAAAAGATAAGCAAATAAAAACATAAAATCGTATTATACCTTTAACCATGAGAAACTAAAAGTAAAAACCTTTTTTTTTCTTTCAGTTATTCAAATCGGGAAACAGTTACACAACAGAATAAAACATCTTGAATCAGTTATATACATATCTGATTTATTCCTTTTTTTCCCACCAAATCTCGACTTTCTTGACATTTAATTTCAGGTTTCCTATTTTTTTAAGGAGTTTTTTTTTCTCGACGTAGGAGGAGCATTTTGATACTTGGAAAACGACTCCCCATGCCTCAGTGGTTACCGTACAAGTTTTGACTGTGAATTCCTCTGTTTGAGTAAATATGTTTTTTTTCCTCCTGTCCTGTAATTATTATCATTTTAGTCCATTTTGATATTGAAAACATCGAACTTTAGTGTTGGTGTTTCATTTGTATGTTTTCCTTTCTTTTTGTCAAGTATAAAAAGAATGTTTCGCAGAAATAAGACGATGACACAATGGGAACGGGACGTCCAGAAAAAGAGAATAATTTTCGAAGCTATTTTTCTCACGAGACGCTATTTTGTTTCAATGAAAAAAGTTATTTTTTTACCATTTTTTGCATCGTTCTTCCATGTCATTAAAACTTGTACAAATACATTACATTTTAGGCGTTTTGAACAGTTCTGGCTGATTAAGTAATCGAAATAAGTAGCTATATTAAATATTTTGCTTCAATATAGTGCCTTGTAAGCGCTATTTCTGTAAGATAAAGAAAAAACCTTAAATGTTTTTCCTTAATTTAACAAGTGATTTAAAAACTTGAAATTCACTGATGCACTGAGAAAAAAAGCATGGTAAAAGCTACCGTAATATGGTAAAACTTACCATGCTTCCGGATCTATAAGAGCATAAAAATCGGTAATTTTTACCAAAGCGTTTTGGTTATGGTTTTGGTAAAATTAACAATTAAGTATGGTTTTATGTAATAAAATTTGGTAATTTAATCATGATACCTATGAGCATGGCATAAAGATAATTTATTCGATTAAATTCAATTACCAGTTCTGTATTTTTTTCTTTCTAAATGTGTGATAATAGGAACTGTAATTTTGAAAACCAGAANTTGCCCAAAAGCAGTCAAAATGACTGGATTGTAAAAGAATAAATAATGTGTAAAGAAATTTGTTTAAAATTAATTTTCAATACTTTTTACATTATTTACAGTTATATGACAAGTTATTAGTAAATGTTAACAATAAAAAAATTAAATATTTTGCAAAATTCTAAGAAATTGTGTCATTATATACATCATTGTTTTTCTAATTGAAATTAAAAGCAATCGAAATGACTTCCTTAAGCAATTTAGTGTTAAGAAAAATACATGGATAAAAAAACGTATTGTCATAACTATGGTAAAATTTACCATGTTTCTGGCTTTTTGGAAATACCGCTCCATAATTTTTATCAAGGTGCCTTAATAATGATTTTGGTAAAATTAACAATTAAGTATGGTTTTATGTAATAAAATTTGGTAATTTAATCATGATACCTATGAGCATGGCATAAATATCATTTATTCGATTAAATTCAATTACCAGTTCTGTATTTTTTTTCTTTCTAAATGTGTGATAATAGGAACTGTAATTTTGAAAACCAGAATTTCCGGTAAACTGTTACCATATGAACGGAAAGGTTACAAAATAAATGGCTTAAATATCGTATATTTTGATTTTATTACCAAAAATATGTTTTTTTATTAATTTTTTAAAAATTTTTAGAAGTAATATTATTACTTTACGGTACAGTAATTTTGCCAGAGTTTTTTTTATCTCTGTCTAGGCTTTTCTCAAAAAAAAAAAAATTAAACTACTTCATTTCCTTTTGCACCTTATTATTCATTTTGGAAGCTATCTTTTATCTTGAAAGATAGCAAAATACTTCCTTTCCCCGAACATGTATTTTTTTCAAAATAAACCTTTTTGCCATGTGTCGTATATACAATGTAAGATATAAAGGCCTTTTCATATTTTTGTCTACTCCATTCTCTGTAAAATAATTTGAATGGCAAAATATTGATTCTACAGACCAGAAGACGAAATCTTTCTTATAAATATTTTTAGGAAAAACAAAACAAAATAATTACTCTAAAGAAGGGATTCAAAGGTTTGTAAATTAAAGGACATAGCTAACTTTCGAAAAATTGGTTCTACGTTGAAGCATAATGAAAATATTTTGAACCATAATATTGAGCAAATTTTCCACGACCTTAATCAGGTATTAAATTGAAACATATTTCCGATCAAATTGAACCATAATACTCCTCAATAAAGTTTGAGAGGTACAACAATATGGTTCAAATTAGCACCACGTTAAGGTTGAAGCAAATTTTAACAATATTAAGCAATTTAGCAATATTCAGCACATTTTAGCAACACCAAGCAAATTTTAACAATTTTAACCTAGATTTTAAACTGAAAATGAAAGTAACTATTTTATAAAAATATGTTGCATTGAAATTGGTTCCAAATTCGGCTGTAACTTTTTCAATCATGTTATACCAAAAAAAGAATCTCTTAAAAAAGTAATGATGATACATTTTGGCGGCATTTCAATTATCGCCAAATAGTTTTATGGAAAGAAAAAGCTGCACTGAATTATCTTTAGATGATCGAGCAACCCTGCCTTAAATAAACGTTTTTCGCACTATTGGAAATCTGAAATTCAATTCCAAGGAAGTCGCTTGCTCAGTAAGGGGGTTGCGAGGGAATGAAAACATTCGCGAATGCTTTTCCTTCCTTCCAACGGATGATGATGATTAAGTTTTTATGTGTTTATACAGATATATGCTCCAAGAGTTACTTCGATGTCATTTAAAATAAAATATTTTCAAAAAATTCCGTTGCTTTTCGGGAAAAGTGATTTCTCATCAGCGGAATTTTGTAGAATTTTCTCTGACCTCCCCTCCCCTCAAACCCCCATCTTTTCATCCGAAAGAAAACTCGTTGAAGCGAAAAGACACTTTCTATAAGTCATATTCGAAAATGCGAACGTAATTTTACTCTTTCGACCCCCCTTTTTTTTATATTTAAAGAGATGATTGGTGCTAGAGTCGATTGAATATGATGATGGGTGGTAATATCACTCGACTTATTTTCGACTTCGAATTCGAATTATTGGAAACAGCCCGATTAGGTTGTAATACTGCCCCTACTATTTTACATTTTTGTTAAAATGATAAATACAACGGCCAAAAGAATTAAAAAGAATTTCTACTGTTAGTTATAGTTCTTGAATACTTTGAACACTAAAATACAGTAAAGGAGTTTCAAATCTTTCTAACCAAGGCTGTTTACGATAAATTATAAAATTATTGTAAGATTTTCAGTATTACTAAAGTCTTGCATATGGTCTATAAAAGTTCAAAATTTCTACACTGAGAAAAAAAATATGGTCAAAATTACCAGAATGTGGTACAATTTACCGTGTTTCTGGCTTTATGGGAACACCAAAAAATCTCGGTAGTTTTTACAGAAGCACTTTGATAATGATTTTGGTAAAATTAGCAATAAAATATGGTTTTGAAATATGAGATAAAATCAGATTAATTGGTAAAAATTTGGTAGTTTTATCATGATACCTAAAGCATGGCATAAAAATGTCATATCCGTTGTAAGATGAAATGATGCTTTTTTGCGAACATGCCATTTTTTTTAACTGCTGTGAGTTTGCAACTGTTACTCATAACTGTCAGGTCAAGTTTAGCCAATCTAAAGCTTACGCTTATTTTGAAAATGGCGCAATATTGCAAAAATGGCAAATAACAATTATTTCCATAGTATAATATTATTATATTAGAAAGTTTTAAAGCCAAATCCTAAAAAGTAATTCTTTAATTTTATATTTATTCGTTATTAATATTCAATAACATCCTATAACAGTTCAGGTATATTCCTTATAAAGACAAATAACAACTCAATAACTATGATATTTGAATATTAGAAATCTTAAAAGGCATATCCTGAAAATTAGCTTCATAAATTTATATTTAATTTTAATATTCAGTGCTATTTCAGCATGTTTTAAGTGTATTTATTAAGAGATTAATTAACAATCTCTTCAATACAATGACATTTTGATATTGAAAATTGTGAATTTCATTTCCTAAAAATTATTTTTATAAATTTATATTTATTTGCAAATACTATTCGAAGATATCCGATGTAACTCATGGGTATAACGTGTGTATTATTTATAAGGACTGATAACAGCCACGAAACATTATCCAAATGTTTTTTTTTTCTTTCACTTTTTAAGTAATTCTTACCTCTCCATAGTTTTTAATAATTTTTTTACACAAAAAAAAGTAAGAGATAATTTTTTATGGTATCTGGTAATTCAATACTTACAGCACAAAACTGATAAGCAAGGAATTTCAACTCCTAGTATATTAATGAGAGCTAAAAATTTATAAAAGGAAGAAAAAAAATTTAACCCTGACTCCAGTTTTGACTAAAAATGGCAACACGCGGTAATAGTTTCACTCAACTTTCGCTTCCTCTGTTTTTGATTTTAACACAAATTTACTTTCATTCCCCTTAATTTTTCTTCCGATTTAAAATTCTTCATTTTCAACAATTTTCACTGTTGAAGTCTCAGAGAAGAAAAAAAATTCATAAAAGAATCACTGTCTCTTGAGAGAATACCGAGGTTTGCAATGACGTCATAGAAGGAGGCTCAAAAAGAAATGAAGCACGAGCCGATTACGATTACGATGAAAAGAAAAGTAAGATGAAGAAAGGGGAGGTAGGCGAAATGAAGGGAAACAGCAACGCTTGGCATGGAACGATAGCTAAGCATCGGTGAATTCGGCAACGGCCGGAAAATACCGATATCGGCCCTCCAGAGACATTCTACGCTGCAAGACCCTCTGTACGAAATATATATATACACGTACGATGTTAAGGCTAAAAATGATGTGCTAGTACGAGATTTCGGCGAATCTATGGGCCCGTCATTGCTTTTCTATTATAGCTTAAGCAAAGAGCGCCGCTCTGTGGCCTATAAGCACTCTAACGGATGTTATAAAAACTCGAAAAGTTCTTAAGATTTTCGTCTCTTTTTGAGAAAATGATGACAATGGGTTTTAAAAGTGCTTCCAAAAAGAGAGGAGGGCCGAATGGGTGAAATGATGAGACTTCGTTTTCTATTCCCCAGACGATATTTTTAGGGGGTAAAGTAGAGGTAAAAACTTATGATTTCGAGTTGTTTCAAAATTTTTTAAGCGTTACGTTACGGCGCTAGCAATCGACATTCATATTTTCTATGCTCTGTCAAAAATAGATATTCGAATTTCACAAAATATTCTTCGTCATTGACAAGTCATTTCTGTATAAGGCTCTGAGTGAATATTTTGTCACCTCTGGGAAATTAATAAAAAGGATAAATAAAATTTTCCTCCGTCGTAGATAAATTTCCTACCAAAGCCTCTGAGAGAACATTTCGTCAACTTCGATGATTATCACATTCAGTTGCTTGAAGATACTAATATTGTCAAAAGCAATAAATAGCTTTAATCAACCAAAGCGATTAACACAGTTGCCTACTTGAAACTCAAGAAGAAGAATACATACGTGATTAGATCTAATCACGTGATTTAAACCCCTCAAATACGTGGTAAAGGCCTGCCACGTGATAAAGACCAACCGCATGGTTGTGTTTGGCTGGCTAATGTCACATCAATACAGCTTGGTTTATAGTCACGTTGAATCAATTTTCGGATCAGATTTAATTGGATACATGTAAGCGACGTCATGCGACTGTTTCGAACCTGATTGGCTTCTGAAACAGGGCATAAGATAATTCTCCGATTTACCTACGATGACGTCACTTGCAGATATCCAAATTATTCGGAAATACAGTATAACGTAAGAGTATAAGTGAATAAGTATACAACTATTCAACGATAAGTATACAAGAGTAAGTAAAAGTGAATAAGAGTACAACCATTGCTAGGAATCGAAATCCTTAAATCAGCTTGACAAATCTGTTCACTAATAGCTGTACTATTCTGTGATACAATGTAAATATTTTTAAACTCAGCTGAAAAACTTTTTAAGAAGCTCCCAAAATGCATTTGATACATGAGCGAAAAAGCAATTTCATCAAACATTTGAAAGCTCAGGTTCCGTTAAATAATAATGTTATTTCGTGGGGATAGGATTGAAAAAAAAGTACAGCTTAAGGCTTGCTAAATTGTCGAAAATGTAAGTGTTATTTAAAAAAGATTTAGAAGCAAGGAATACAATTATTAACTCCATATTTTCCTTATCTCATTTTCATTTAGGTTAAAAATACATTTCCTTAAAAAGTTGACAACAATATTTATCATAAAAGTGCCAACACGAAATTTGAGGCTGAAATCTTCGTTTTTTCATTAAGTTATGCCAGCTTACAGTTGAGTTCGACTATTTCCTTATCATAACAGACAATAACTATATTTACTTTTGCAATATTTCGTTATTTACACGGAATTTTTTTTCAAATTACCGTACTGTTTGGTACTAACGCATAATTGTAGTCAATAAACCAAAATATACGATATTAACTCAAATTATTTGGTAATTTTTACGTTCATACGGTAACGGTTTACTGAAAGTTCAAGTTTTAAAAATTATGGTTCTTATTAGCACACATTTAATAAAAAATACGAAACCGAAAATTAAAATTAATCGAGTAAATGCTTATTATAGCTTTAAGATATCATGATAAAATTACCACATTTTATCACATTTTATAAAAATATATTTTATTGCTAATTTTACTAAAATCATTACCAAAGCACACCCGTTGAAAGAACTGAATATTTGATGCTCCCACAAAACTGGAAACCCAGTAAATTTTACGACATTCCGGTAGTTTTGACCATAGTTTTCGGTACTGAACAATGCTTGAAACTTTCAAATTGCGACTGCTAATTAAATTTTAAAAAATTAAGAAGTGTTTAGATTAAATATTTTGAATGATAAAAATAACTTTCATCTATAAAGTCAGGCATAGTATAATGGTCTTTATCCGTAAAAAAATATCTGTAAAGAAATATTTTCGAAAAACGAACAAAGATTTTTTTCCTTACGGCGCACCCGTAAAAATTTCTGTGCTTCTAGGTGTTCCCATAGAGCCAGAAACATAGTAAAGTTTACCATATTCCGGTAGTTTTGACCACACTTTTTTTTCTTAATAAACTCTAAAACTGCGCAGAGTTTAGCAGTTTTAGAGCAGCAGTTTAGCAGATTAGCAATTTAGTGGTTTTCAGATCTTGTCGTCTATGGACTAATTTAAATAAAATTGAAAAAGGTAGGGGAGAGTTGTATATGATAATTAGACTTTCTAATATTTAAATAATTTCATAAAATTGCATACTATTTGATATAACCAGAAACATATTGTGCCGTTATTTAAAGGTAAAACCCAAGATAGTTTTAAAAAATTAAAATAGTTCGAGAACAGTATAATTAGTTTGAAAAATATTTAAAATAATTCGAAAATAAAATAAATAATTTAAATACTTGGATTGATTAAGTTTAAGCGTAAGCAAAATTTAAGTCTCGTAGGGACTGTAATTTAAAATCATGCTTTTTAAAAGTAACTAAACTAAATTTGATTTAATATTAACAATGGAAATTACAATTAAAATTAGAAACTTCACTTCCAAACACTAAAATTTATCAAACCTTGCTGTGTGTTCATGACAAAGCGAATGAACGAATACAACATACTGACTAAGTTTAAACTATGACAATTTAAATACATTTGAATGCATTTTCTATTTTATACTTGTATTAAAAATTATTGTGGTTGAACGAACATTTAAGGATAATAGAGTTTGAACCGCATCATAGTTAGAGCCACACCAATTTGGTATCAAATATGAATTATGCACACTCAGTAAAATGTTCAATTGGTTACTATAATTTTGGTCTCTCAAACCTTACTACATCTTTAAAGTAATAAATTTAACCATCTTTCCATTCAAATTGAAATATATGTCGTGCAACATACTCCAATGAAGCATATGCCGTACAACATACTCCAATGAAACATATGTCGTGCAACATTCTCCAATGAAATATATGTCATGCAACATACTGCAATGAAACATATGTCGTGCAACATACTCCAAATTTTTGAACAGTGTAGTATGGGTCAAAGAACCAATGTATGGTAACAAAAGAATCAAGGTTCAAACTGAGCTAGAACAGCAGAATGAACCTGAACAAAATTTCAGAATTAGAATAATTTAACGAGATTGCAAGAGAATTTCGTCTTGATAATAAAATGCATTAAGTTTGCGACAAATTTTGAGAGACATCATGTTAAGTGTTCAATAGATCTCACAAGGCAACACAGTTTTAATAATATCCTCGTTTAATTAACATAAACCAATATTTTTAACACACATCGTATATACATAAATAAAATTCCAAATTAGAATCGTCCTAAATCTCAATTCGAACTCCTCAAATAAAATTAGAAATCAGCATTTCTCGTAAAACTACCTATTTATCCCTACCCCTAAACTCCTTTCTCTCTTTCCCCATTAGGGACAATTCCCTACTCACAAAAGGACTTCTCCCTACTCATCAACTTCCCTAGGATGCGGGGGATACGGATTCCAATAGCATCCCTCCTCCTCCCTCCCTCTCACCCGTCTCTATAAGGCTAGGAATGTGTGTGCTCAGAAGATAACGGCTTAGTTGAAGGTTTCCCACCCCTTTTAGAATGTCGTCCGTGCACTCGTACGCTTATGCAGGGCGTACACTTCAGGTGTAGTCGTTAACACACTCTTCCCCTCTTTTACTTTCTGGTGGGGCTGAAAACTGAAATTTACTCCCCCCTCCTACTTTGCAACAATCTGGAAAACAGCCAATCATAGGGGGAAATGTTATGTGGGCTTTCTTTATAATTTAGAATTCGAAATAGGAGGTATAAGTGCATTTTGTTTGGAAATTGTTTTGAAAGATTGAACATTGAACTGTTTTGGTACCGAGCAATTTAAAGAAAATCAATACGAATTAAATTAGGAAGAAAAAAAATTGGGTTGTTTGAAAATTTGCAAAGCAGCTTGAAAATTGCAAAAGATATCAGAATTCTTCGCATTTGAATTCTCTTGATTATCACGTATTTCTCAGTGCTGATTTTGAAACAAAATACATGGTTTTAATAATAATCCTGTGTTGTACAATATATATGGGGAAAGGAGTAAAAATGACGAATATACATTCATGAATACTATGTAACATCGTATAGATGTTGCTTAATATAATTCATTATTGTTTAAGTTGATTAAGTTGTCCCGCGCTTAGGATTTTAAATTATTAGCCAATAAATTAGGCAAATATCAAAAGTTTTCGCCACTGCTCGAAAGTTTTCGCCAATGTTCGAAAGTTTTCGCCAACTGCAAATCTTAACAATTTTTTATAATGAATTTTTTCCCATTGGTTTGTTTCAGGTTTATAATATTTGAACCCAATTCTAATTGGTCATGTGCCGCCTGTACCAAAAATTACTGTAATCGAATAAAAAATACTGATTTGTTTAAAACAAATTCATTTTGACGTAATTTTAATTTCTTTCCATTGGAAAAAATCATTCGCCAATACTTTCGCCAAAACACAATTTTATTCATGATTTATGCCAAATTTACGATTTTATCGCATTTGGTGAAATGGCGAATGCTTAGCGCGGGCTCAGATTAGGATATATTTTTATGAATTGAGTATCTTGGAGCAATATAATTATAAACCGCATTAGTCAATTATTGAAGAGAATGTCCCTCCCTTTAAACAAAGTTTCGTTCCTTTTATCAATTTTATTTACCAGTTCTCAATATTTTGGGTCTATTGAATACTCCTTAGCTTATTTGTTTGTTCGCTTATTTAATTTTATTACTAATAAAAAGGTTTGAATAACAAGCATTGAATACGATTGAACTTATTATTTCGTTTTTAAAGAAGGAGAAGATAACCCGTGACTTATTTTATGTTTTTATTGTATTTATTGTTAAAGTTTTTCATCTTCTTATTGTTATTAATGTTTTTTCTTATTATTGTTATTATTGTTTTTTTATTTCTTATTGTTATTATTATTTTTTTCTCCTTATTGCTATTATTGTTTTTCTTCTTCTTTTTGTATTGTTTTTCTCTTCTTATTGTTATTATTATTTTTTTCATCTTATTGTTATTATTGTTTTTTTCTTCTTGTTGTTATTATTGTCTAGATCCACTGACTTTTCATCTGCTTTCCTTAAAACTTTTATGGTAAACTCTTATAGCACCCCTCCTCCAAATATTTTTTCATCTTTGCAAATTTAGTACCGATAATCAAAGCAAATTTAACCGAAAAAAGGATCATTAGGCTATTCTCTAAGGTGTTATAATAAAATTACCACATTTTACCACACTTACCAAATTTTATCACAGATTATAAAACCATATTTTATTGTTAGTTTTACCAAAACCATTACCTAAGAGCTTCGGTAAAAATTACCGAGCTTTTCGACATTCCCATAAATCCACGAACACTGTCAATTTTTCCATAATTTTGACCATATTTTTTTCAGTGCGCAGTTGCAAATTTTAGAGAACTTTAAGCAATGATAGTGATAAAATTTTGCAAATTTGCTACAACTGTAATATTTTTTCCAAAATAAATCTTAATGTGGCGTAAATAATTTCCTGATAAACTACGGTTAAACTTGAAAGAAAATATGGTTCAAAATTTTGTTATAGTAAGCTTTAGCTGCATTATGGTCAAAACAATTTTTCTAATAGTACATGGTTCATATTTAAAGGTTATATTGTTTAAAAATCACTGTTATATATAGCTAAAATTTAAAGAAATATCATCTTATGAAGAATATGGTTCAAATTTAAAAAAATAATATTAGTATCAAAGCACTATAATATCAACTTCGGAGGAAAGTGGTTCAGCTAAAAAAATGACAAAAGCTTAACATCAAAGCAGGGACTTTCAACTTTTACTTAATATGGTGCAATCTTAAGCAAATATGGCTTCATTTTTTTAAAAAATATATATATTGTGATGCAACTTCCTTGCATTGCATTTCTTCTTAACGTTGCATTAAAAAAGGAAAGAATTTCTAAAATCAGCCAATGATAAATACATATACCCAAACCAAAACACATTGCCTCTAGAACTTAACAATTTCTCTGTTTTAAACTTTCAACAAATCATTCTAGAACATTCCCGTTAGTTGATTACAGAATTGTTCATGCCTATTTACGGAGGAATATTTCATTTCATACTCGGTTATCTTCATTTTTCAACATGACATGCTTTTTTTATTATTATTATTTCAGTTCCTTCTAAGCCAACTGATCACCCCAACGAAAGCCAATTCGGTGAGAAACGTGAAAAAAATAAATAAATATATCGCCAAGGCGGGGAAAAGTCACGAAAATCACCTAGGAAAAGCATACTTCAAGTAAAAAGTCTTACTACAGAGGGATGCTTGGGTTTTAATATCTGAGTAGGGATCTGGTCCACTTAAAGTTTGACGCCCCCTCCTATTACCCCCCTCCTGTTACCCGGGTATTATTTCGCGCATCGCTAGGTCCATGATGTATTGCCCTATCACATAGAAGGCGAGGTATCCTCATAACCGTCACTAGGACCAG
Source organism: Parasteatoda tepidariorum (assembly GCF_043381705.1). NCBI lineage: Eukaryota > Metazoa > Arthropoda > Arachnida > Araneae > Theridiidae > Parasteatoda > Parasteatoda tepidariorum. The sequence continues at coordinate 72,383,060 of NC_092206.1, forward strand.
GTAGGGGAGGAAGGAAGATGAAGGAAGTGCTCTTCAGCATCCTCATATGTATCCCTCCTCCTCTCCATCCTCCGAAAAAGGATTTCAAAGGGGTAGAATAATGTTGGGGAAGGATGGAGGCAAGCTAATGATATCGACTATAAAGTGTCACCACTGGGAGGTGGTTTCGGGTGGATTTAAAACGGAGGGGGTGTTTAAACCCCCCTCCGGCAAGGGTTGAGGATGATGAAGTGTTATTTATTGCAGAGAAGAACGATATTTTTATGCTTAATTTTATGTCTTTTTCCTGCTCTTTTTTTAAGAATATTTGCGAAATAAATATTCTTTTTTATTAAAATATTTTGATTAAAACTTTTTACTGTATATCTGTTATCTATAAATCAATACTCTAAAATTGTTAATCACAGTGCTATTTTTAGAGACAACTTTTGTTAGAAATGTGATTGGAAAAAAAAACTGTTAACTTGCTTTGATATTTAAGATCAATTAGTACATTCTTGCATAAGCCAGCTCAACATTGGCCTATACTTTCGTCACCTTCGCAGTATAATACGGTGCGAAGGTGAAAAACCTTAATAAGGTGTTATTTTGAACCGTGTTGCTGTTTAGGTAGAACTATCATATCGTATTATTAAGTTCATGAAGTACGAAAATACAGCTTAAATTTCCACTATATGAAGTTTGAAATGTTTTTAATCGATACTATGTTTCAGCTCAAAAAATTTCTGATAATGTCATAAGAAGAATATAAAATACAATAATAAAAATTTTGGAGAACATTGAATGCATCTAGTGCAACATTGTGGTAACCTTAAAACGTTGCCAAAATGCATCATATTACCGCGCATTTGGATTTTTCCTAAAACTTAGAATTTACATAAGGAGTAAAGATTCCTTATATAACCTCCATATAACTAAGGACTTGATTTAAAATTGATCACGCGAAAATTTGGTTCAACTTGAATAGAAACGTGATACACTTTACTAAAGGTTAGATCAAGTTTAGCCTATCTTTAGTCAGCGCCCTCTATACAATTTTCTTTAGTCAGCATCAGCATGAAGAAGAGAAATAAGTCGATTGAGCAAATGAAAAGCGTTTGTTGCTTAAACTTTTATCATTTAAAAAGTCTCTCTAATGATGCCTTATCGGGCCATAAAAAATAAGTAAATATTGAAATTTACTCATAACTTTTAACAATTTTAATCGAAAAAAAAACTCGCAAAATTATCGATTTTTAAAACAGTTTAATATCGCTTAACAAGGTTCTTCAAAGATCTGGCGCCCAGAGAAATAAAAACGCCGCAGTTCAGCGTCATTTACACGTGAAGCAAAAAGGTGATTTCAAACTATATAGATCATCTTGCAGTGTAGAATTATCTAGGCTTTAGATTGGACAAATTACTTAAATATATTAAAAGTTATTAAACTTTTTTAAAAATCTCCAATTTGGTGACATTTTTTCCCCTGGATGAAAATTAGCAAAGTCACTGCCTTATTGTCATTTTTTTTTCAAAATTTTATGAGCCCAGATAAGGCGGCATCGAAGTAAATTTTTAAATATTAAAAAAAATATATCACAAACGTTTTGATTATCGCAAAACTGTAGTCCCTTAGATAGGCTAACCTTGATCTAGCAGTCATGAGTAACTGTTGCAAATTCACAGCATTTATAAAAATAGCTATCCATTTGCTAAAAAGTATCATTTCATATTACGTCGGAAACTTCGAAAAACAGCCTTAAAATATTTAAGTTATTTGCTCGTACTAAAAACCAGATAATTCTTTTATAGTTTGGAAGATTACATATAGAGAAGATTAGAGAATTCTTAGATAGTTTAAAATTATAGCTTCGCCTCTAATGGAAGGACATTTAAACTATGGCTTTATTATTATTATTATATTCCTCCGAAGTTGCAACTCATGTATGTACCATATTCTCTAACTAAAATATTCAAAAGTGTCTTTATTTTTCAATTTATTTTGTGCGCAAGCTTTTTTTTTATACATTTCGAAAATAGCATCATTTAGGCAGTTTTATTGGTTAATGTAATTTTTTATTTTCTAGAAAATTGCTGACTACCCCATCTTCCCCCTAATTACTTTAATTTCCTTTCTCAAAAATAAGTTAGCATAATTCATTTATTTGTGAGAAATCATGGCCTAGAGACTAGAACTAATTTGATACATATTACACATATCATATACAACATACTTACAAATTCATTCAAATTAAAAATATATATTACCTTTGGATGAATCAAAAAAGAAAAAAAAATCATAGAATCTCACCTCCTATAAAAGAAAACGAAATTCAGTTACATTTTGAACTTACAAACATTAAAATATCATTCAACTATCTATGTTCTAAATCATTTTTAACTACAGCTCATGTCTGAACTGCCTATGTTAAGAATTCTGAACATTTTACAGCTGTAAACAAATAAGCGATCGGGTCAGCTCCGAAATCTAAGGATTTATTCTGACATTAAAAACACTTAAATCATTTTGATTAATATATATTGAGATATATACATGATATATTGGAAATATATATAAAGGGATAGGGTTAATAATTATTATAAATATCACTTTGTATAATAAGTATTTTACATATATTTTTTCAGAATCAACAAATGATCATAAGGGAAGCTCCGCAAAATATTTTTAGCATGGTTTGATCCAAACACTCTCTCAAAATATGGTTCAAAGTTGAACCATAATATTAGTAATAATACGGTGCAAATTGACTGGAAAATTCATAGGATTTCAATCTAAATCAAGGTTTTATTCAACTTGGACTATAACATCGTGAAATCAAGTTTAATAATTATGATAATATGATGTGACTTAATTTAACACGATATAAAGGTTGCAACAAAGTTGTACAATGTTATGGTTCAACGCCAAAAATGTGAATAATGTTCTAGTCCAAAGCCAAAAACTTAAATGATATTATTGTTTAATACTTGAAGCTTAAACGATTTACAACGCTAAAAACTTGGACAACATTATGGTTCAAAGCCAAATACTTGAGCAATATTATGGTTCATTGTTCCAAAATTTCCAAATGGTTTTTCTTTGAATGAAGTTCCTTTTAAATATGAAAGTGTGTTCTTTACAAAATATCATCAATGAAATTTAGAGTATCACGTGATTTTTAAGTGAAAAATAAAAATGCTTTTTATCGAACTGTGATTTCGACGTAACCTGTAAAGTTTAATAATAATTATTAATTTCAATCTTGTTCAAATAAACAACTTTGATCTATTTAGCATTCAAAAACATTGAGGAATCTGTACCGGGGTACAGCGAATTTGCTGTACATCAATTTTAACGCAATAATTTACTTCATTGTTATTGTGAGAAATTCTTAATTATCGAACTTATTTTTTTAAAAATTTATAGTGTTACTGAGAGCGTTACTGAGAGTGTTATTTTAAGGAATTCATATTGTTACTATGATTATTATTTCGAGAAACTTATATAATTATTGCGATTGTTAATTTAAAAAATTCATACTGTATTGTTGTCTGTAAAAATTCATACGGTTATTGCGATTGTTTTCAGAATTCTTACTGTTATTGTGATCTTAATTTTAAGAAATAAATATTGTTTGTAAATTTTATAATTATACTGATTTTTACATTGTTACAATTCTGTTGATACTGATTGATATCGTGTTACGTTGTGTAAATAATGATTGATATATTGTTTTATTGCATTAATACTGATTGTTGCTGTTTAGAATTTATACTGTTACCATGATTGTCAGTTTGATAAATTCTTACTCTTACTGTGATTGTTATTCTGATAAAATCATACTGTTATTGTGATTATTATATTGAGGAATTCATACTGTTTCAAAGATTTTTTTATTTCTACTGTCATTGTGCTTGTGTATTATAAAAATTCCTATTATCACGGTGATTGCTGCTAGTAGAAATGCAGTTACTGTGATTTTTGTTTTGAGGAAATCATACTGTCATACTGTGATCGTAGCTTTGAGAAATTTATTCTCCAACCTGCGAATGTTATTTAAGAGAATCCTTATTATTATTGTGATTGCTGTTTGGAGAAATTCATGCTGTTAATGTAATTGTTATTCCGAGAAATTCCTTCTATCACATTGAAGTAGTTTTGAAGAATTCATGAAGATCAAATTACGGTAAAAAGCACCGTCCCTCTAGGTGGTGGTACAGTTTACAGTAAAATCCAGTTTTATCCTAAAATTTTGCGGACAAAAGATATGATGCATCATAACATTTACTGTAAAATCCCTGAATCGCTGTAATTAAATGAATATTAGGTAAAAACTAAAGTATAAAATTTTAGGATAAAAATGCATTTTAAAGAGTTTTCGATGATGGGGGGAAGCACACAGGGTTCTCGTATTTTTTACAGTAATTTGATCCGGAATTTTATACTGTGTAGATAAATACATAGTATTCAAGTTTTAAAGATTTGATGGCCAACTAATGACTTAAATAGCAACTGTCTTTCATTAGATGAGCAATCAGATAAATATCATTCAAAAAAATTCAAGTAAAAACAACAGAAGAATTTTTTTTTCTCCAATTCTCTTTTCGCAAAACTAACCCTTCGAAACTAAGTCCTTGGCAGAAAAAGAACTTAAGGATCTATTGAAATGATCGAAAGAAAATATACTGCCACTACCAAAATATTCATTCCACATACATATATTTGAAACATTAATAATTTCGGAAATTTTCCTGAAACATTTCACCATGAATAGTGAAATTTGCTGAGGTGAGAAATCTCGTTTTGTAGGGCGCATAATTTGCGTGACTGTGTGACATATCCGAAAATAAGTATCAAAAAATAATGCCTTCGTCTTGGGGACAGGCCGGCGCCAGAATTCCTCCCCCTTCCAAAATACAAAGTCCAAGTGTGTTCTCGGCCATCCGTCCGGTCCGCTATGAGGGGTCTTGAATGGAGTCTCATACACACCCACCTCTTTCCCTTCTTCTTCCTCATCATCTCCATGAAAGGATTCCCAGTTCCCTGCTCTTTCCGTTTGATCTTTTGCCGACAACAATCCATCCCACTCGTGTTTTGTATTACATGCATATATATA
>NC_092206.1:72388561-72421014 GCF_043381705.1 Parasteatoda tepidariorum
TATATATATTTTGTATAAAGGGTCTTTCAAAAATTTTACAAAATATAAAAATAAGGCTTTTTCAGCTGTAAGGAAGGGGCTCGTGATAAATTTTGTCCCGGGGCTCCGTAAGACTTTGTTCAGCCTTAGATGTTGTTGTCTTCGTTCCCCTCTGCTCGTCAGCTTTCGTGGCCCCAGCGTTGAAACACATGTAAGGGGGTATCCGGTCGCTGCAAGCCCGATTCGAAATTCATATGTACCAGCCATCGCTGGGATTCGAACCCAGTTCACCTCATTAGGAGGCGAACGCTCTATCCCCTGTGCCATCACGGCTCAGTGTAACTATTTTATATCTTTTTATATCCGTTTTTGAACAACCGACCCAATTTTTTGGGTTCAATTCCGTAGCTTTGTAATTTTGAACCAATCCAGAAGACAAGGAAACTCTTGGATCAGTACCCCCAGAGGTATTGATTTGTTAAGGGAATATGGAGGACTTTGCGACTCGACAGATTTAACGCAATTCTAATTCAGTGTATATCGGCCAGAAAACAGAACAAATTCCACACAATCTTCTTATTAATTTCGAAATCCTGACTTTCTTTACTTTTACAAACGGTCATACATAACAATTTCTAATTAGAATAATATTTTTAGCGTTAATGGGAAATCATTCTTGGATGTAAGAATCATTAAAACAGTTTCCTGAAGAAGAAATACCTCAAGTCAAAATGTCCATCATTGAAAATGACTTTTTGTCATAAATAGCATCGAAATATCTCTTAAAGGGGTTGGATTCGAAATCCAATAAAAATGCGGATACCACCGGAATGGGGGAGGGGGCCTTCACTAAAAAAAAAAGTATGGTCAAAGCTAACAGAATATGATAAAATTAACCGTGTTCCTAGCTCTATGAAAACAGCAAAAAGCTCGTTTTTAATCTAAGTGGTTTGGTAATGATTTTGGTAAAATTAACAATAGAGTATAGTTTTATAATATGCTATAAAATTTGGTAAATGTGGTAAAATTTGGTAATTTTATTATGATACCTAGTGGCATACCATGAACATGAAAAATAAACCATACATTCGGTTAAATGTATTTTTCAGTTTTGTATATTATACTGAATGGCCGGTAATAAGAATTATAATTACGAAAACCAAATTTCCGGTAAACCATTACCATATGAAGGAAAAAATTACCAAACGAATGGTTTAAATACTTAATAATTTTGATTTCATTAAGTAGAATTCAGATTTCTTTTTTTTCTTTTCTTTTGTACCAGAAATGTTACCACCATACATTACGGTAATTTTTCTAGAATTGTCTCACTGCGTAAACAAGAACCTGGTTTGTTTCAGCCTTACCTCGACTTTATTTATTACTAGTTATTCCAATTGCATTTCTGGAACGAAAAAAAAAACTTATATTAATTCATAATGTAGTTAAAAGTGTCACTACTTTGAGGCTATGTAAAGGGTGTTTCTTAATAACCACCCTCATTCTGAACTTTTAGAATCCTTGAAGAAAAAATGTCATTTATTCATGAGGAATCGCTAGCCATTATTTGCGAAGAAAAAAAGCATGTCTGACACTGAACAATTGCTTTCGAGATTCATAATAAAAAGAATTTAAAGTAATCAAAAAATCAGTTTATTTAAGATTAAAACTTAAAGGCATTTATAAAAAAAAACCACACCCCTGTTTCGAAAAAAAAAACATTGAAAAGCATCAAATGAATTATTCTTCGGTTCTCTTAACCCTTTTTAATGCTCTTCCAGACCTCAATAACGATTTACCAATGTTAACAAACGATTTTTCTCTCTCTCATTTAATTAGATATTTTATCACAACTCCCATCAGCTGCATATTTTTTTAACTACACTCTTAAGAAGAATTCTAAACATATACGTTGAGAGTTGCAGGCACATAATAGAACATTGTAGGTATGACAATATTGATTATAAAACTTCAATTTAATTACATTTTTGAAAAATTTTTGTTGCGTATTTAAATCTTTTACTTTCATCGGGTAGAATGAAATGCATTCATTATTCCTGTAGGTTGAAATTTAATATTCATTAATGACATAAAAGCAATGGAAGTTGCTTATTATAGTTGAAATATCACGATATGAATATTACCTTTAAAATTTCTTTTTCGAAAAATTATTTGAGATACCAAATTACACATTCTAACATTTTCAAGTACGTTATATTTACGTTCCGAATTTTAATTATTACCATATTTCGTACATAAATTCAAACAAAAACATTTTTTTTTAAATGTTTTAAGCTAACAAATTATGCAAAATTACCTATATATATATCTATTTTAAAATTTGTCACGATTTTTATATTTTACTTTTATTGCAATAAATTTATAATACTTATTAATGTTAATAGGATACTAAATGGTAAAACTATCAATTATCTCCGATCATGCACTGATTCACACACAAACATCATCAAGACGTACCTGTGATGAAACGCCATCTGGTGACAATTTGAAGTACTACTACAAAAAACTTATTTAAACAAAAATTCCTCTCTAAACCCGAATTAAAATGTTAAAAAATTTAAACCAGCTAGCCAAAACCTATATATACAACACTCTACACTTTCTCGTTATAGTCGAGTACAAGCCAAGAACCACCAGTACCTCGCTGGAGCACACCCTCATCTGCAAAAGGGGCGCTAGAAAATTTTTGCGCCCTTTTATATCTAAAACTCAGACGGGGAAGCATTCTTCGGAAGAGCTGTTTTCCCGATGCCGAGGCAGTCGGTAGTGCCCGCCGCATGACTGCATCACTGGTCCGGGGGAAAAGTCTTTTACCTCGGAAAAGAGGATCTTTCCTTCTAATGTTCGAAATTTATCAAGGGGCGGCGAACCAGGCCGCCCCTGCTTAAGCACGCGTGAATACTCTAGGGGTATGGAATGGGCTAAAGTGTATGGCCCTCTCTAGGGTTGGCCGCTACTACAATTTGCCACTAACTGAACCAGGCGAGTGGTGTAGATACAATAGGAAAGAAAAAAAAAATTTCTGTTCCATGTGAATAATTCTTTCGCCGAAGTAATTTATTCTCGAACTATTCTTACATGGAAACTTTTGAATATCTCTTTGCGTCACCGGACAGATGGTCACTTTTATATTTAAAGCGAAAAATGACTAGGATAGTCAGTTCTTAAGCTTGCAAGTTTGGGATTTGGGAAAAATTGTTGCTTTTAATTTAAAATGTAAGTTTGATATTGGTTTGATAGTACAGAATTGACTTTTGAAATAGATTTTGGAGTTGTTTATTCGAGAACCTTTCTTATATGGGACATCTGAGTCGCTCGGATGAAATTTCTCGGGAAAAAAATGATTAAATACAATTATGAACAATTTATTTAATTGTTATTTTACCATATTCAAATAACCATAAATGAAATGGTAATCAAACTGATAAGTTTGAGAAAAACTGTCCATTAACTGCTTTCACCTAATACGGTAAAACAATCAGAACTTTATCGCATCAACTAGGCCCACTTAAGAAAGTCACTTAGTTCCTTTCAACTATATACATATTATAGCCAAGAAAGTTAAACTGTCGATCTCATGACCGACAGAATAGAGGTTTGAATTAAAATACTTAACTTAAAATGAAAATTTTGGTTAAAAAGGGCAAGCATTCAGTAATTCATTTTGTTTATACTTGTATCAATATGAAATTAAACCACGCTACTTAAAATAAAATTTCAAAATTTTAATAATTAATTTAAAATAATCAAAATACAATTGAATTTAGTATTTCATATAGCTTATAATTACATCAGTAATAAATTAAATCATATTGCTCATAATTTTATCAGTATCAATTTAAATCATACTGCTTACAATTGTATCAGCATTAAACTAAATTAAAATACAAATTTAAATTATTAATCAGTAGCATTTAAGTAGTTCATACCGCTTATAATTGCATCAGTATTTAGTTAGCCAACACTTCCCAAAATAATAATATAAATAATTAATAAGAGCGAACATTAAATGATTCACATTTTTATAATCATAACTGCATTAATTTAAATCACATCACTTAAAAAAGAACTGCAAGAAAAAAAATACATCATTAAGTAACTCAAATTGCTTATAATTGTATCAGTATTAAATTAAATCACGCTAGTTAAATAAAAAAATTGAATTACTAAAGACTACCACTAAATATTATAAAATGAAATTAAATTTGCTAATTAAATTAAATCATATTGCTTTTTATTTGTATCTGTAATAAATTAAGGCACATTGCTTATAATTGTATCATTATTATATATGTGAATTAACTTTGCATAATATAAATTTTATTTCCAAAGACAAAACATTGTTATTTCAGTCTCATAGATATTTATGAACTCTAAGGTACCATAAACCGTACTCAAATATACTCCACTAACAGGCACTTACTCTTTCCCAAACAACGAGTAATTTATTGTAGTTAATTAAGTAAAGCGAAGTTAAGCTAAACGAGCATTAAGTTAATTTACATTGCTTAAAATGTGCCGAAATATAAACCTGTTATATTAATCTAACGAAAGTATAAATTACCACCAACCTATCCCAAAACGGTCTTCGCTGACAGGTTATTTTTCTCGTTTCAACCGCAAACGTTAAGTAAAAATGCTCGGAAATCAAGCAAACAGTGAGGCTTATTTCCAAAAATGTCATCGCCGCTGGTGCGGGTAAATATGGACATAAAAGGCTAATTTTCCCTAAAATAGTCCCAATGGCCTATACTGCTGTGACTGGCATGTGCAACGGATCACGCTACATAGCGATTAGGATACGAACCGCTGCATGTTAAACAAACATTTGTTCCTCCCCCCCCCCTCCCGAATCAGCTCATTTTCATGAAGTACATAAGACACGTAAGTAGACCACAAACATTGTGCCTTTAATGCTTATTAGATATAAAGAGCTTGAAATTTGATAAACATTGGCGAATTAGAGAGCATGATACTTATCTCGTTTATGGTCAAATGTAAATATTTTTGGCACTATCTCTATATTATTAGATGAAAAAAGATGTTTCTCCTAAAGAACTTAAAACTTTTAACCTATTTTAGTCCAAGCATTTCGTAATTTTATAAAATAAGTCCTAATAATTTATAAAATAAGTCCTAATATTTTATAAAATAAGTCATAATAATTTATAAAATAAGTCCTAATAATTTATGAAATAAGTCCTAATAATTTATCAAATAAGTCCTAATATTTTATAAAATAAGTCCTAATAAATTATAAAATAAGCATTCCTAATGAAAATGTACTTGTAATGGAATAATATTTTAGAAAAACAAGTCCTAATAGAGTCCTAATTTTATAAAATATGGCATTATTTTCATTCAAATAAGTTTAAATTACATTCATTAAGACGCAACAATTTTCGTGCATGAAAAATAATAATTTGCTTAAGAAGTAAAATGATGCTTGTATGCACCATGGGCTACATCCATAGACGAACAATTTAGTTTCAACGCTAGTTTTTCTTGTGACATTTGTTTAACTTTTATTTTATTTACAGAATTTTCAACTTTAATCCATTATAAAAACATATAATTAATCTCATTTGGAATTAATTATGCATTTTCAATAGGTCGAATTTCTTAATATTTCTTTTCAAATTAAAAAAACTATTGTATTTTGAAAATTTCTCATAAAGTGTTTCCAATTGAATCACTAATATTTTATCGATGTTGTCAGAACCTTTAAAAATAATAGAAAAATTAAATTATTGGAAAATTTTTCGTCACAGTGTTTATAAAAACATTTTTTTTAAAACGGTGTGATTACTCACCTTTGGCAGAAAATGGGTTAAATTCATTATTGTGTCATTATTCATTATTTAATGAGTGTCATTTAGGCTTATAGTACTAAACTAATATAAACTACACTAATATTTTCGTACATGCCGCGCATAATTTTGTAGTGAAATGATGTATATCTAACTATAAGCTTTAATATATCATATAAGAGTAAACAAGATTAAAAAATTATAATATTAATGTTTTTATTTTCGTACGTTTGAGGTTTGGACAAAAGGTGAATCATTACTAAGTGATTTTGACTAATTTTAAAACTTAATCTTCAATATTTGGACAAAAGGTGAATAACTATTAGGTGATTTTGTTAATTTTACACTTTATTCTTTAGTGTTTGGACACAAGTTGAATCACTACTAGGTGATTTTAATTAATTTTAAAATTTATTCCATAGTGTTTGGTAAAAGATGAATCACTACTAAATGGTTTTGACTAATTTTAAAATGTACTCTTTAGTATTTGGATAAAATGTGAATTGCTCCTAGGCGATTTTGACTAATTTTAAAACTTAATCTTCAATGTTAGGACAAGAAAAGAATAACTACTAGGTGATTCTGTTTAATTTTAAACTTTATTCTTTAGTGTTAGGACAAAAGATGAATCATTACTGGGTGTTTTTGCCTAATTTTAAACTTTATTCTTTAGTGTTTGGACAAAAGTGAGTAACTAGTAGGTGGTTTTGTTTAATTTTAAGCTTTATTCTTTAGTGTTTGAGCAAAATGTGAATCTCTACTAGATGGTTTTGTATAATTTTGAATTTTATTCTTTAGTGTTTGAACAAAAGGTGAGTAACTAGTAGGTGATTTTGTTTAATTTTAAGCTTTATTCTTCAGTGTTTGAACAAAAGGTGAGTCTCTACTAGATGGTTTTATTTAATTTTAAATTTTATTCTTTAGTGTTTGAACAGAAATAACTACTAGGTGATTTTGTTTAATTTTAAATTTTATTCTATAATGTTTGGTCAAGAGGTGAATCTCTACTTGTTGATTTTAAATAATTTTAGAATTTAATCATCAATATTTGAACAAAAATTGAATCACTAGAGGGTAATTGGGACAAATTTTTAGATTTAATCTTCAATGTTTGGACAAAAATTTTAGTTTTAAAATATAATCTTCAATATTTGGACAAGAGATCGATCATTAAAGGTGATTTCGACTAATATTAAAATTTAGTCATCATGGTGTGGACAAAAGGTGAACCCCTTCAAAGCAACTGTGAATATTGCTGAAACTTAATCTTTAATTAAAATACTTTAAAGATTTCAGACTAATAATAAACAGTATTTTCAAGTACTTCAATAGCAATTTTTTGGTAAAAAAACACCACTATTTCCAAGAAGGCAATAAAGATGTTGTTCTTTATTGTACTGTTACCTCGCGAAAATTTCACAAGCATGTAAAGTAACTACCTGAACGGAATACTAAGGAAAATTCCTAAAATGTTATCTTTTGGTAAAAGTGTGGCTTTTCACTATACTGCTATAAATTTAGCATCATTTGGAAGTATTAAGGTAGTGGTAAGGTAGTAAGTAAGGTAGTAGTAAGGTAGTATAAGGGTAGTAGTTAGGGTAGTTATATAACAAACGTGTTCTCAAATAAAAAGTTTTTATTGGGTGAGTATATATCCAAGGAACGATTATTTTTGCGATGTAATACAATGAAAGAAAGCACAATGCATCGGTAATAAAAAGAGAGAGCAAAAATAATGTGTAAAGCAGTTAATACTACAATTCCAAAGAAAGGATCATTACTTAAAGTTTCTGCGCATTAAATGTGGGAGTAGCTTGTTTTCAAATTTCAGTTTGATTAAAGATTTTCGGATAGTTGTGTGCTTTGATTTGAAATAGTAATATTTTTAAGTAGGCTTTTTCGACAATGTTTTCCCTTTGTAATTAGTTTATGTAATTTACTTTTGTACTTTGTTTTTCTATTTTGTATTATGTATTTCTTTTCTCTTTTCCTGGACTTTTTACAAAACATTTGGAGTACAGAGAGCCATTTTTTGACATTGGTCGTGCCCTCTCCATAGAAAAGGTTTTGTGCTTTTATGACTTCTGGAGCTGGTACCCCCTGACGACGTCAGCTTCGGTTGTCATTGTATATTTTCATTATTCACAATGTATCGGATCATTATTGAGGATGGGCTCAAAACTGGCGCTAATAGCTCACTAGCAATGCTGCCAACATTTTACTTCTTGAATCTATAAATTTCGTTTGAAATTATTTTAACCATTACTACAAATACATAAATCAAACACATAATTCAATTGCAAGATAATACTAAAAAATATATTTCTGCGTGTATTTCTCATTCAATTTTGATTTTCTAATTTTGGAAATTCTCCTGGAGAAGAGTAAGCATTAGTGCTGTATATTAACACTACTGTATTTGGAAACCCGAGTCACAATCGTCAAATAGATTTTCTAAAATGATAAGTGTAATTCTTACAGTGAAAAAAAGAAGAAAAAAAATCAGCTTACTTTTTTTTAAAAAAAAAATAATAATAATTAAATAAAAAGTAATAATTAAACTAAAAAACAATAATTAAATTAAAAAAAGATTTAAAAAAAAGAATATTGGAATAAGAAATCTGAATGCATATTTCAATTTATTTCCATACAACATCAGCAAAAGTTATTCTAAAGTAAACAATTTGTTACTTCCAATAAAATATTTTAATATAATTTTTTTCTAACATGCAAGGAAAAAATATATTTTATCGATCTAAGAATACAGCATTAAATTTGTTTGAAATCTATTTCACTCTTCATGAAATATTTACCAGCAAAAAAATTTTTTTTTTCATAATAAAATTATTAATATATTTAATAACAAATTTATTGTTAGAGCCTGTATGTCATCTATTTAGTGTTCCTATTTAGAGAAATGCCTATGCCCTTTCTGCAGAACACTGAGTTCATGATGAAATAGAAAAAGAAATTAGCTATTGTATTTGTGTTTATTTTCTCACGTGCTTATTGTTCTGCTTCACTGTAAAGTTTTATACGCTGTGTTATGTTTACTACAATTTAAGAAAGTTAAATCAAATTTTGTTAGAATTACAACAAATAAACATCAATTTATTAACACATCAAATACCGAATCAAAAAAAATTATAGGATATTTATCAAAAAATGGAGAGGAAATAAAAAATAAAAAAAAGAAAGAGAGAGAGAAAAAGAAGCGTATTTTTACACATAGCAATTAAAAGTTATTTTGTAGCCTACTTCCTTTCATTACATTACATTGAGTCGATAAAACAAAAACAAAACAAAAACAAATTGAAATGAGAATAACAGTCTATGAAGCATAGATAATAAGATGTTTCATGGACTTTTGAAACCAAAACAAAACAAAAATACTAGAAAAAGAAATTATTTACGAAAAAGTATTCGAGTTTGAAATTCTTTATCAAAGCTTTCAACTCTTTGAGTTACAGCTGGCGCCATCTCTTACAGAATTTTTAAGCTAAAGCAAATTTGAAACTATTTTTTTTATTTTATTTTATTTATTTATTTATTTATTTTGCAGTAATAATGTAAATGAAAAAGGGGGGGAAATGTAGTCAAAAGTAAAATTACGAATATCATTTCGCGAATATATTTAAAAATATAATTTAAAAATATATTACCTTTATAATTATTAAATAATAATATAAATGTAATATTTGTGCATGATCTCATTTTGAAAAATTTTGAATTTTTCTTACTTTATTTATTTGGTCTTTTGGATTTTCCCTTTACATAAATTTCTTAACAAAGAAAAAATATTATGACTTGAAATAATGAAAAATGACGAAAATATAATGTAAATAACTTTTTTATACCTAAATTAATTTTTAAAAAAATTACGATTTTAAAAAAAGGTTATTACGTATGATTTTAATTGAATTTTGGAATGAAAAAAGTTGAAATTTTAAGAATGTTAGTAATAATTCAACAAATCTGTTCTATTTTATGTGGGAGTCAGCTCTTCCTCCCCTATTGCTTAACGACAAAGCATAAAAAAAGATCAAATTAAAGTTAATTTTACCACAGTAATAAATTTTAATTATTTCTTTATCATACGATTGCAGATCATGGTATTATTCAAATTTTAAGCATTTAATTTTATGGAAGTGAAATCTTTACATGTAGTTCATTACTAAAATATTTGTACTGAGCTTATTATTTAAATATTTGTATGAGATTTTGACGTATTAAGGTGACATTTTAATTATTTGAAAGCTATACCCTTAAATATGGCAATTAATTCGAGCAATTAATATTTTTTGCTGCAAAATTAAGGACAAAACCGTACCTTTTCGAAATAAATATGTCTTTTTTTCCTTCCTTTTTTCTCCTTTTTTTTTTTAATAGTTGGAATTCTTAATATCATACAAATTCGAAGGGAAGGTGATATAAGCCACAACCATTGAGTCTTAGTACGCACTAATCTGATCAAAGATTAAAAGTTATTAAAATGCTCGCTNATTTTATAAAATAAGTCCTAATAATTTATAAAATAAGTCCTAATAATTTATAAAATAAGTCCTAATAATTTATAAAATAAGTCCTAATAATTTATCAAATAAGTCCTAATATTTTATAAAATAAGTCCTAATATTTTATAAAATAAGTCCTAATAAATTATAAAATAAGTATTCCTAATGAAAATGTACTTGTAATGAAATAATATAGAAAAACAAGTCCTAATAGAGTCCTAATTTTACAAAATATGGCATTATTTTCATTCAAATAAGTTTAAATTACATTCATTAAGACGCAACAATTTTCGTGTACCATGGGCTACATCTGTAGCCGAACAATTTAGTTTCAACGCTAGTTTTTCTTGTGACATTTGTTTTACTTTTATTTCATTTACAGAACTTTCAACTTTAATCCATCATAAAAACATATAATTAATCTCAAGTGGAATTTATGCATTTTCAAAAGGTCGAATTTCTAAATATTTCTTTTCAAATTAAAAAAACCCATTGTATTTCGAAAATTTCGCATAAAGGGTTTCCAATTGAATTACTAATATTTTATCGATGTTTCCAGAACCTTTAAAAATAATAGAAAAAAATTAAATGAGTAGAAAATATTCGTCACAGCTTAAAAAAAAAAATGTTTTGAAATGGTGTGTTTACGCCCCTTTGGCCGTAAATGGGTTAAATTCATTATTGAGTCATTATTCATTATTTAATGAGTGTCATTTAGACTAATGGCACTAAACTAATATAAACTACACTAATATTTTCTTACATGCCGGGCATAGTTTTGTAGTGAAATGATGCATATATCTAACAATAAGTTTTAATATATCATATAAGAGTAAACAAGATTTAAAAATTATTACATTAATGTTTTTATTTTCGTATGTTTGAGGTTTGGACAAAAAGTGAATCATTACTGAGTGATTTTGACTAATTTTAAATCTTAATCTTTAATATTTGGACAAAAGGTAAATAACTATTAGGTGATTTTAACTAATTTTAAAATGTATGCTATAGTGTTTGGTAAAAGGTGAATCACTACTAAATGATTTTGACTAATTTTAAAATTTATTCTTTAGTATTTGGATAAAAGGTGAATTGATACTAGGTGATTTTGACAAATTTTAAAACTTAATCTTCAATGTTAGGACAAGAAAAGAATAACTAGGTGATTTTGTTTTTTAAATTTTATTCTTTAGCGTTTGGACAAAAGGTGAATCACCACTAGATGGTTTTGTTTAATATTAAACTTAATTCCTTAGCGTTTGGACGAAAGGTGAATCACTACTAGGTGATTCTGTTTAATTCTAAGCTTTAAGCTCTACTAAATGATTTTGACTAATTTTATAATTTATTCCTTAGCATTTGGGCAAAAGGTGAATCGCTGCTAGGTGATTTTCAATAATTTTAGAATTTAATCATCAATATTTGAACAAAAAATGAATCACTAGAAGGTAATTGTGAAAATTTTTTTAATTTAATCTTAAAAGTTTGGAAAAAAAGTAAATCTAAACAAGATGAGTGTGACTAATTTTAGTTTTAAAATTTAGTCTTCAATATTTTGACAAAAGGTCGATCATTAAAAAGTGATTTCGACTAATATTATAATTTATTCATCATAGTTTAGACAAAAGGTGAACCTCTTCAAAGCAACTGTGAATGTTGCTGAAACTTAATCTTTAATTGAAATACTTTAAATATTTAAGACTAATAATAAACAGTATTTTCAAGTACTTCAATAACAATTTTTTGGTAAAAAACACCACAAATTCCAAGAAGGCAATAAAGATGTTGTTGTTTATTGTACTGTTACCTCGCGAAAATTTCACAAGCGTGTAAAGTAACTACCTGAACAGAATACTAAGGAAAATTCTTAAAATATTATCTTTTGGTAAAAATGTGGCTTTTCACTATACTGCTATAAATTTAGCATCATTTGGAAACATGAAGGTAGTAGTAAGGTAGTAAGTAAGGTAGTAGTAAGGTAGTATAAGGATAGTAAGGTAATTATAAAGATGTTCTCAAATAAGAAGTTTTTATTGGGTGAGTATATATCCAATGAACGATCATTTTTGCGATGTAATACAATGAAAGAAGGCACAATGCATCGGTAATAAAAATAATGCATAAAGCAAAAATAATGTATAAAGCAGTTAAATACTACAATTCCAAAGAAAGGATCATGACTTAAAGTTTCTGCGCATTAAACGTGGGAGAAGTTTGTTTTCAAATTTCAGTTTGGTTAAAGATTTTCAGATAGTTGTGTGCTTTTGATTTGAAATAGGAATATTTTTAAGTAGGTTTTTTCAGCAATGTTTTCCTTCTGTAATTAGTTTATGTAATTTACTTTTGTACTTTGCTTTTGTATTTTGTGTTATACATTTTGTATTGTTTTTCTCTTTTCCTGGATTTTCTACAAAGCCTTTGGGGTACGGAGAGCAATTTTTAGACATTTGTCGTGCCCTCTCCATAGAAAAGGTTTTGTGCTCTTATGACTTCCGGAGCTGGTACCCCCTGATGACGTCAGCTTCGGTTGTCATTGTATATTTTCATTATTCACAATGCATCGGATCATTATTGAGGATGGGATCCAGACCGGCGCTAATAGCTCACTAGCAAAGCTGCCAACATTTTACTTCTTGAATCTGTAAATTTTGCTTAAAATTATTTTAACCATTACTACAAATATATAAATTAAATACATAATTCAATTGTAAGATAATACTAAAAAATATATTTCTGCGTGTATTTCTCATTCAATTTTGATTTTTTAATTTTGGAAATTCTCCTGGAGAAGAGTAAGCATTAGTGCTGTATATTAACACTACTGTATTTGAAAACCCAAGTCACAATCGTCAATTAGATTTTCTAAAATGATAAGTGTAATTCTTACAGTGAAAAAAATAAGTAACACTACTGTATTTGGAAACCCGAGTCACAATCGTCAATTAGATTTTCTAAAATGATAAGTGTAATTCTTACAGTGAAAAAAATAAGAAAAAAAAACAGCTTATTTTTTTAAAAAAATAATAATAATAATTAAGTAAAAAGTAATAATTAAACTAAAAAACAATAATTAAATTAAAAAAAGATTTAAAAAAAAGAATATTGGAATAAGAAATCTGAATGCATATTTCAATTTATTTCCATACAACATCAGCAAAAGTTATTCTAAAGTAAACAATTTGTTACTTCCAATAAAATATTTTAATATAATTTTTTTCTAACATGCAAGGAAAAAATATATTTTATCGATCTAAAAATACAGCATTAAATTTGTTTGAAATCTATTTCACTCTTCATGAAATATTTACCAGCAAAAAAATTTTTTTTTTCATAATAAAATTATTAATATATTTAATAACAAATTTATTGTTAGAGCCTGTATGTCATCTATTTAGTGTTCCTATTTAGAGAAATGCCTATGCCCTTTCTGCAAAACACTGAGTTCATGATGAAATTGAAAAAGAAATTAGCTATTGTATTTGTGTTTATTTTCTCACGTGCTTATTGTTCTGCTTCACTGTAAAGTTTTATACGCTGTGTTATGTTTACTACAATTTAGGAAAGTTAAATCAAATTTTGTTAGAATTACAACAAATAAACATCAATTTATTAACACATCAAATACCGAATCGAAAAAAATTATAGGATATTTATCAAAAAATCGAGAGGAAATAGAAAATAAAAAAAAGAAAGAGAGAGAGAAAAAGAAGCGAATTTTTACACATAGCAATTAAAAGTTATTTTGTAGCCTACTTCCTTTCATTACATTACATTGAGTCGATAAAACAAAAACAAAACAAAAACAAATTGAAATGAGAATAACAGTCTATGAAGCATAGATAATAAGATGTTTCATGGACTTTTGAAACCAAAACAAAACAAAAATACTAGAAAAAGAAATTATTTACGAAAAAGTATTCGAGTTTGAAATTCTTTATCAAAGCTTTCAACTGTTTGAGTTACAGCTGGCGCCATCTCTTACAGAATTTTTAAGCTAAAGCAAATTTGAAACTATTTTTTTTATTTTATTTTATTTATTTATTTATTTATTTTTNGGGGGGGGGGGGAATGTAGTCAAAAGTAAAATTACAAATATCATTTCACGAATATATTTAAAAATATAATGCTCCAAGACCACAAGTAATAAAGACCCTGAAATTTTAAAAAGTTTATATTACCTTTATATGTATTAAATAATGATATAAATGTAATATTTGTGCATGATCTCATTTTGAAAAATTTTGAATTTTTCTTGCTTTATTTATTCGGTTTCTTGGATTTTTCCCTTTACATAAATTTCTGAACAAAAAAAAATATTATGACTTGAAATAATGAAAAATGACGCAAATGTAATGTAACTAACTTTTTTATACCTAAATCAATTAATACCTAAATTAAAAAAAAGGTTATTATGTATGATTTTAATTGGATTTTGGAATGAGAAAAGTTTACGTTTCAAGAATGTTAGTAATAATTCAACAAATCTGTTCTATTTTATCTAGGAGTCAGCTCATCCTCCCCTATTGCTTAACAACAAAGCATAAAAAAAGATCAAATTAAAGTTAATTTTACCACAGTAATAAATTTTAATTATTTCTTTATCATACGATTGCAGATCATGGTATTATTCAAATTTTAAGCATTCAATTTTATGGAAGTGAAATCTTTACATGTAGTTTATTACTAAAATATTTGTACTGAGCTTATTATTTAAATATTTGTATGAGATTTTGACGTATTAAGGTGACATTTTAATTATTTGAAAGCTATACCCTTAAATATGGCAATTAATTCGAGCAATTAATATTTTTTGCTGCAAAATTAAGGACAAAACCATACCTTTTCGATATAAATATGTCTTTTTTTCCTTCCTTCTTTTTTTTTTTTTTTTTTTTTTTTTTTTTTTTTTTTTTTTTTTTTTTTTTNTTTTTTCTTTTTTTTTTTTTTTTTTTTTAATAGTTGGAATTTTTAATACCATGCAAATTCGAAGGGGAGGTGATATAAGCCAAAACCATTGAGTCCTAGTGCGCGTTAATCTGATCAAAGATTAAAAGTTATTAAAATGTTCGCTGTAAAAGTGGCTAATTTTTTTTTATTATTATTATTTCTTTTATGTGCACTACATATGGCATATCATTTATGTAAATAATCAACTTCTCTGAGCTATTAAGTCAAATTTATTAAATTTTGTTGAATATTTGATTCAATCTTTGATGTTATCTGTCAGTTTCAGGAAGTGATCGAAACCAAAATATTTCTAACTTCAAAAAATCTTTTACTTTTTTAAATAATAAAAAATAAAAATCAATTTTTGATCTTAAACCTTTAATAAATGAATTTGAATTGAGTAAAATCTTAATAAGAATTTCGCTGAAAAATAAATTATAGAACTAAAGAAGAGTTTGCTTCTTGAGAATTTATGGAGCACTCAGTGGTGCTGCCATCTACTAGACATTTAAAATACTAAAACGCAATTTAAAAATAAGGATCACCTTCACGTGTTCTGCGCAGTGGGTAATCGAGCGTAAATTTCTTCTTTAAGCGAATAAATGATCACATAAAACCTATTTTCCTAGACTAAACAAAGAGGCGTCATTAAGTTGAAAAATTGCGTGAGAAACAACGAAATTTCGCCTCAAATGATGTAAAAAAAACTTTAACTGTAGTCCACACAACTCTTTGTTGTTGAATCAAACCAAGAAAAATATTATGTTTTGCCAAAGCTAACAGATCATTGGTAATATTTTGAAAGTAGTTTTTTTTTCCTAGCTATTGTTTCCCATTTGAATTAGAAAACAATAATATTATCAACATTCTAATTCACGGAAAAGGGGAAAAAGTTCTTTTCGAAAAGTTGCTTTATTTAGACTTTTTATACTAATTTATACTAAACAAATAGTTTTCTATTTTGAATATATTTTTTTTAATGCTGTTGAATATACTTTAATTTTTTCGAATGGTAAATGAAATCTTAGTCTTTATTATAAACAGCTTGTTTCGACATTTTGAAATATATAACATCTGTGTTAAAAAATAAAGCAGGTATTTTTTTCATTATTATTTATTTATTTATTTATATTTATCTTTTATGAATGATATGATACAATGGCCATATTCTTTTAATATTTTTAAAATGCAGCAAAAATGAGTCAAGTTTGATTTTTTTTTNATATTTATTATTTTTTTTTTTTTTTTAACATTTATGAATGATAGGACATAATGGCTACTTAAGAGTTTATTATAATATTTTTAAATTATTTCAATGTCCAAGAGAGAAGACAAATTTACTTTTAATTTTCTTTTTCTTTCTCATTATTTTTTAACGTTTATGAATAATATGACGCAATGGCCACTTTTAACAAACTATGCTAATATTCTAAAGGCTAATTGTTACAAAGTCGTATATATAAGACGCGCTGAGTTTTGTAACTTTTTTTTAATTTCTTATTATTTTGTTAACGTTTATGAATAATATGACGCAATGGCAACTTTTAACAAACTATGTTAATATTCTGAAGTATAATTGTGACGACGTCGTATATATAAGATGCGTTAATCATTGCTACTTTTTTTTATTTCTCATTATTTTATTAACGTTTATGAATGATATGACGCCATAATCATTATTAACAATTTATTTTAACATTTCAAACTCGAATTATTTTTATGCTGTGGAAAAGAGTTCAAATTAATATTCAATTGTATTTTATTTGTTATTATTTTTTTAACTAATGTGAATAGGATCGGAACTTCCTATGTAGATGATATTCTTTTTTTTTTTTTAAATTGCCCTTAGTTAATTTTAATTATACTAAAAAATTTTCGGCTTTTGGATCCACTATTTTAAAATTATCATTAAATATTTTAAAATTATTATTTATAAACAGAAGAGTTAACTAATCATAACATAAATTTCAACTACTATATTTTATATCAATCAATAAAACTTTTCAATAAAATGATGACAATTAACAGAGATTTATTTTATTTATTTATTTTTTTTTTACATTTTGTTCTCTTTTTTTTAAAACTAAAATTGATTAACATGTTTTTTCATTCACAATAGTTCAAAAACCCAATTTTAGGCGGTTTTAATAACTTTCCGTACCTTTTTTCTTTTAAATAGTTCAAATAATCAGAAACGTTTAAATGTAAATTATTTTTGCTATAAATAATTGTCCTAATATTTATCCGATATTACGGTATTTACAAATTATAGTATAAGTTCACTTTCGGTGCATCATCCGTAAAATCCATATTTAACGTAAAATTATTATACCATAAATTTTACAGAAATATTTATTTAATTAGAGTGATTCAGTGATTTACTGTAAAATTACTGCGAATCAATTTTTTTGCTCCGTTATATATTCCAGTAAAATTGGATTTTACAACAAAAGGTACCGGTACGTTGAGTGTCTGAATTTTTTATCGTAATTTGATTCGGAATCTTTTACAGAGTTTAAATTCAAGACAGGTATTGTATTAAAGAAATAAAAAGAATGGTAAATTTTACAGTAAAAATTTCGGTAAATCAAATTTTTTGTTCCGTTACATGTTCCAGTAAAATTGAATACTACAACAAAAAATACCGGTACTCGGAGCAGCGGTATTTTTTACCATAATTTGATCTGGAAATACTAGTTTAAATTCATGAAGGGTAATGTATTAAAGAAATAAAAAGAGCTATTTCAATTTATTCTTTCATTTTTGACTCTTAATGTATCTAGAATTTGCTATGAAAAGTGTTTCGCAAAAAAGTGAAAATCTAATAAAATTATTAATGATATTGTTAATACTTTGAAATGTATTGGGAACTGTGTAAGTTATTAATAAAAAATTTGAAGAGAAAGCATAAATTCATTTTTAAAAAAAATATTAAATTCTTTGAAAAAATTATTTGGATTAATTTTATTTAACCGAATTTTACTTGTAAATCATTGCATTGTATACAAGGCTGGGATTTTTGAACATTGATGGTAATTTAAATATTTTGAATTTTTTAGTTTGAACTTGTTTATGACATTTAATCTATTTGTTTATTCACAAATAATCCCTATGGGATAATCGTAATGTGAGCAACCATAATCCATAAATGATTGTTATTTGAAGCAATTGTTTATTATTAAATTAAACTAATTAATTTGCTTATCCGCAAATAATTCTAAATAGCAATTTTTTATTCAGAAATTATAGAAATGATTCTTCCTATTTTAATTTTGTATAGATTGAAATTGTTTTTTTCTGTATATAAATATCTTATTAATTTTCATTGGAAACTTTACTTCATATACACATTTCATTCATTTATTTTAGAAATTTCACCTTATAAATAAAAATATAATATAATAATAAAATATAAATATAAATAAAATTCCTATATATTTATGTTAGGAATTTTATTTCGAAAACACAGATTACATATTTATTTAAGAAAAATTTATTTCGTCAGCATAATTATTCGTATTTTTAATTTCACTCTACTTACAATTTTTTATTTATTTACATTACAAACATAACGGTTTTTTATACATATATTTATGTCGATAAGGTTATTTTGCACCAGGTAAGGTTTTCGCTTTTTGCATGCATATTTTTTACAAAGGAAATTTAGTTCTATTTTGGGCAAAGTGTTCAAAATGTTGGTAAAGTTTGGTCAAAAATTGGGTAATGAGTTCGTGAGGCTATGAAAGCTTGAAAGAAATACCACAAAACATAAAAGAGTTGAGTAGCAGATTTTCATCAATTTAAAAAACAACTATTTACACAATCTCGCAAATAAAATTAGACTGATTGTCTTTTTGTATTTTGACACGCGTGGGTGTGTGACTTTTTAAGGGGTAATTTACCGTGACACGCGACTCCCGCGTGCAACACGCGATGTGTGCATTATTATTTTCGATCAACAGGTTGAGCTTTGTGTTTAACCTCAATTTGCTGTCCTCTTTTATTGAATCTCTTTGATAAGAAATATGAACTCTTATGATTGAGGCAATGTTTATTTTTCATTTAAAAATTTAGAAGAATTAAAATTAAAAAAAATATATATAAAACGCAAGTAAATTTGAAGGATTATTGAAAAAAAATAATACTTCTCTATTTAACGCTGTTTTTCGAAGCTCTGTCGCCAAGAAAAGAAGAAAAAAACATAGTTTAAGTGCCTTATACTTGAAGCAATACGATGATTTCAAACATAGGATGCCTCAGATATATCAGATATAATCTTGCCGTGAAGAATTTTCCAAGCTTTAAAACAATCAAATAACTTAAATAATTCGAAAGTTATTAAACTTTATTAAAAATCGCCGCTTTGTCAACACTTTTCCACCTGGATGAAAATTGTAAAATTCATTGCCTTATTCTCAGTTTTTGCACATTTTTATGAGCCCAAGTAATGCAGCATTTGGTGTAAGTTTCTAAATATTGAAAAATTAGATCACAAGCGCTTTTCATTTTCACAAAATTGTTGCTTTTCTCCATATGGACGTTTTGGGCCATTTTCAAAATAAGTGCCGACAGCGCTGGTTTTAGATAGGCTAAACTTAACCTAACAGGCATGAGTAACAGTTGCATATTCACAGCAGTTATAAAAATAGCACATTATTTGCTAAAAAGCATCATTTCATATTACGACGGAGCCTTCGAAAAAAACAGTCTTAAGAATCAAATAATTTTTGCACTAAACAATAGAAGTTATATTCTACCTAAAAAATTTATAATAATTTAGCACTTTTATTATTTATTTTATTACTGGTCAAAATAATTGTAAAATTTTAGTCATGAAAATTTTCAAATTATTTCTAACTGTATAACTTTACATGACAAAATCTAAAATTTGAGTGATATTAGACAAATAAAAATTTAAAAAGTTGAAATTTATTACGTTGCTTTGCGTGAAAAGAAAGGGTAGTAACATGAAAAGATCAAAACGTTCGACCACTCTTCTGGCTAAACTATGTCCAGATTGTAGCTATTTTTATGATAAAAAATCCAAAAGCATCCAAAAAAAAAAGGCATATTTAATTAGAGAAAGTCTGTGATTCCATAAAATATCGTCTGCAGATAGTAGTTAGAATACAGAGAAAAATCAATAAAATTCCATCTTAGTCCGTGAGAATCCTATAATTATATTGATATCTCTTCCTTTTGGTTTACTATATGAATTTGGAGAGAATGGGTTGAAAATTGCGGATTTGCATATCGATTAACAATCTTTTCGTTTAATATATGAAAACCAAAGATCATTGAACTCAATGATTTTTTTTTTTTTTTTTTTTTTTTTTTTTTTTTTTTTGAATAATTTATTACTACAACTGAAGAGCCTGTTCCAAAATCGTTAAAAAAAAATCTTAAAATTACTCAATTCTTTATCTTTAAGAGTAATGATTTTCGACTGTAGTTTTATAAAAACGAATTCCTATATACGAGCAAAATCTCAACAAAGAGATTTTTAATAGAAGAAAAAATATTTGTAAATAGTTTTCTTCATTACCTTCAGTTGATTTTTTATTTTTTAAATCACAAAATTAAAACCCTTTATTTGTGTTATCATCATCATTGCAGCATAACCTTTATATTTTCCCCTATATTCCTGTTTTATGGTCATCATCCCATCTGGACTGTGTTCACGTGGTTCTCTCTTCACTGTTAGAATTCTAATTCCAAAATTTTCGTAAAATAACAGGCAGCAGTCTGTCCATCCAATGAACCATAAAATTTACGGAAAAGAGCATTTTTTACCTTTACGGTTTTGAAACCGTTTCGAACTAGTATGGTTATAAGACCATGAATACAAAACTATACGGTTTTTTAACCCTTTAGAATTGGCATGGTTTCAAATCCGCTAAAAGATATTTAACTGGCTTTTCTTTTTTGCTAGGCATTTCATTAGATAATATGCATTGGAGAGTGTAGGACACAAATTAAGGAGTACAGGACACTGATAATTCTTCATTCGCTGCAAAGAATGAGGGAAATATTGTGGTGTCAACGCTGGGAGTCGAACCCGAGTTCTGCCAGTCATGAGATTGGCAGAGTAACCCTCTCGGCTATAGTATATACGCAGTTGCTTCATTAGGTGGGCTTAGTCAGCGCGATAAATTTCTGGTTGTTTAACCGTATTAGGTTAAAACAGTTATTAAATGATTTTTCTCACAGTTAACAATTTTATTACCATTTTATTTACCATTATTTGACTGTTTTGTTTATATATGGTAAAATAATAATTAAATAAATTGTTATTTAACTTTTTTTTTCGAGAAATTTCCAACAGTGTTTAGAGTCCTCGTTATCATATATGAAACGAGCCTTTCTGGCTCTAGTGTCCCAAGTTCATATGAATGTGATCTCAATTCGGTACTCTTGTAATACATATCGTATTAGTAGGTATGACTACAATACTATCAAAATATGCGAGCCTGGGAAAGCGCCTCTTTCTCATTCCTAAATTTTCACTCATATTTATATTTTATAATTTTCCCTCATATTTAAGAAAATTAGTGAAAGAAGGTACGGAATGTTCAACATCCTTAAGAGCATTCTATAAAAGCGTAATATTTTGTGAATAAAAACTAAGTATGTTCCTTTGTGATTTGGAACTTAATTTTGTTTGAATCTGTAATTAAATAATCTGTAATTAAATAATCATTTAGATCCTTTATCTACGAAGTTTTTTTATTGGTTTTGTGCCTTCACAGCAAATAAATCATTGATAAAATTCCTTTATAACATAAGTAAATGCTTTACATTCAAATGAATGAAGCTTAAATGTCGTTGCTATCAACTATTTCGGCAAAAATGTATTGACAAGTTTTTAAATTGTTACATAGTTTTTCCGGATTGATTTTATTTTTGTTGAAAAAAAATGGATTTTTCTAAGATAACTCGTCGACTGTTCTTTGCCAAATGCACTTAACCTTCTCCCACATTGTTAGAAATTTCTCGGGAAAAAATAGTTAAACAACAATTTATTTAATTGTCATTTTTACTATATTCAAACAAAACAGTCAAATAATCATAAAAAAGATGGTATTCAAACTGCTAACAGTAAGAAAACCGTTTATTAACCGCTTTCACCTAATACGGTTAAAAAAAAACCTGAATTTTATCACACCAACTAGGCTCATCTCATGAATTCACTTAGTTCCTTGCAGCTGAATGCATATTACAAGCGACAGGGTTAATCTGTCATTCTCATGAGCAACAGCGAGTCACAGCATTGTCACCATAATATTTGATAATAATATCGCAACACCTATTACCTAATGAAAAACCTAGTTCCAGTATCAAGTGGAAAATATATTTTAAGGTTTTTAAATAATGCTAGTTGTAAATGGTAGAAAAAATCGAATAGTTTTGTATTCATGGTTTTATAGCCATATTAACGGTTAGTGGTAAACGGTTTCAAAACCGTGAAGGTAAATAATGCTCTTTATCGTGTTAAATGGCTGGACAAACTGCTGCCAGTTATTTTACTTTAATTTTAGAATGAAAATTCTAATAGTACACTCCAAATGTACTCAGAGATTTTATATTAATATTTTATAACCGACGTCAAACAGCCAATTCAATTCTGAGTTTGCGACTATCACTGTTTAACTCCATAGCTTTATAATTTTGAACCCGACCTTAAAGACAAGGGAACTCTTGGAACAAGCATTGGGACAAATTAGCCTCGTGGGGAACTTTTTGATGAAACTAACATATACTTGCGTTACATGGAGTGGAACACCTACCACGATTAACAGGTCTAAAAGATGATCTTTCACCGATACTTCCAAATTTTTTCAAAAATTTTGCTCAAAACCTTCTTTTCCTTCAGTTCTTAGATAATTCACTTACATAATAACAGCAAAATCTTCTATATAAATCTAAATAGCGAAATCTCCCTTCACTGTTCAAATTGGCCACCTTCCTAAATTTACCTTCCATAATTAATAAAAAGACAGCTGAAATGTAGTATCTTGACTTGTCTATTTTGTATGTTGACCACTGATTTACATTTAAGTTGTCTACGTAATATCGGATGCTATACTAAACCCGTCATAAGTTGACCGGAAAAAAAAACTTCTTTTGGAAATATTCATTAATATAAATATTATGTTAATTATTTTAATTAGAATTTTACTGAATTGGTAGAATGGTATTAAAAGCTAACCTAAACCCCTTTTTAAGTTAACCATATGGGAATACTATTAAAGTCTTTTGTAACAAGCAGAAACAGCGTGAGCTTAATTTTTCTAAACTTCTCACTCTTATATTTAATTATCGTTACGTATCATGATTCCCTCTGTTAATTAATAAAATTTCTTTCGATACATTGTAAAAAATTCCGCATTAAATTACGGTTAAAGTAAAATCCATTTACGTAAAATCTATTTTAACCGTAAAATTTTATAACATACTTTTTACAGTTATATTTTTTTAATTATATTGATTCAGTGATTTCACAGGATTTTACTACTAAATAGGCAATGCAACGTAAGTGGTTAATTTACGTCTGTTTCACCTTTCATAGAATTTGTCGCTTTGTCTTTTAATTGTATAAATTGATTTTGTCTTATCAGATAGATTGAGAAATTTTGAATTTTTCCCATAAATTGATATGGGAAACTAATTGCAAAATCCATAAACTATTCTACCCTAAAATATTTAATCGCGTATGACGATTACAAAATTACATTTACTTTTAAAAAAACTAGTCTATTCCGCCCTGTTTTAAAAAAATTTTTCGATAAATTCATGTAATTTACAGAATATCTTAAGGCGGGGTTGAATCTTGAGCAATCATTGGTCGCATTTCTCGCATTCTTAACCACGCCTTCGTCGTTTAAAGAATGCATTTCGTCGGCGAATCCAGATCGAAATGAGATCAACCATGGGGGCGTGGCCCGGAGAATAAGTAATTGCCCGAACGACAAGAGAAAGAAAAAGCAACTTGCCAGAAAAACTGCTCGATAATTTTACGATGGAGGAAAAATGTGAACACTTAAAAAAGATTTACTATCCCGCTTTCTCTTGTTTTCAAAGGAAAGTAAATCATACAACAGAAAGATTTGATGTAAATGAAGAAACGTAAAAAAATAATGGCAAAAGTTGCGAAATGAAAGAATAAGCGCATTTCTACGACGGAATGTAACATATTACGCGCTTTTGTATGTGTATTGAATCGTACCGCTCTATAATACGCCCTTAATAAAAGTACAGATTTGGAATCTTTGGCAAAAAATTTATATAAAAAATACACAGATATGGGATCTCAAATTAATATTTAAGCTAGAAATAAATAATTAGGCAAGAAAAACACTTATTTTTGCTGACGATAAACGCAAAATAACGCTTCACTACCAACGAAGGCGGAATTAAAAATATCAAAACCTATTTTAATGCTGGAAAAAGCAAACATTCGAAACACATTCAAGGTACTTCAAGCAAATACAGTAAAACGTCGAATATCCGGGACGAAAGCCGATCCGGATAACGAAAAATCCGGATCCTATTCCTTAAAAAACGGCTGTGAGAATATTTCCAGGATTCAGATTGGCAATTCTAATGATGCCTATAATAGCATATTACAAAACAGCGAGTTTAGAACTTTTAATTTTTTTAAATTTCATTAGAAACCTGTTTCTCAATTAGAAACTACTTGCCACTCACAATAAAACTTAGTGGAAAGATTGTGAGGAGCTTTTCAAATTACACCGAGAGGTCATTTTTCGACCCCTTTCACGATATTCTGAAAATAAAAATAAAGAGTATTTTCGCAATTTTGATATTCTTTTTTCTGATGAAGTTGGGAAAAACGCATGGCCCTTGAACGATTCGGATAATTGGACAATCCGTTAAATCGGTGTTTGAATAATTAGTGCTCTACTTTATACCCATTACGATGTATCTCATGTTGCCTTTCTCATTGTGAGCCTCTCATCAGTGATTCCACAGATTCCGACAGCATTTTTTGTTATTGCTCTTACTCGCTTAAATATTCCTTTGCGACCCTTAATGTGTAGACTTTTTTGACAATCTAAAAATATGTTTTAAAGGTGATCAATTAGGAACATTTAACTATGAGAGAATGTTTCAGTGGTAGCTTATTTTTCAATTATTCTCAAAATTATAAAATCCTATAAATTGTACCGTTTGTATTCGCAAAATTATTTATAATAATCGGAAAACTATGTGGGAAAATGTGCTGGATTAATTCTAAAAACACTCGTAGTTTTTAGTGTAAAAACTTTTTGTGATCAGTTTTAAGTACAGAAGAGTAGTTTCTCCCCAGCCAAGTCTTTGAAGAAAAGACGTTTATACTGCAAAAAATTATTTGTCAAAATTGAGCAAAAATGTGTCAAAATAGTTCCGAAACAAATATAGTTGAATTGCAAAATCCAATGAACTTATTATTGAGTACATTATATGCTCAAAACAACTACTCATTGTTGAGCAAAATGCAGTTTAAAAAATTGCACCTCATGTACTTGGTTTGAGTAATTTATTCTTCAAACGAGAGTGGGCATAGTCTCAAAAATGGCACATCATGTACTTGGTTTGAGTAATTTATTGTTCAAACGAGAGCGAGCATAGTCTCAAAAATGAGTATATGATGTTTTGAGTATATCACTTTACTCAATAACGAGCACATGGAGTTTTTAAATTTGACTATATTTGTTTTGGAACTATTTTGACACATTTTTGCTCAATTTTGGGAAATTATTTTTTACAGTGCGGCTTACAGAACGGCTTTTACAGAACGGCTTAAGCCTCTAACTCTTCTTCCGTTGCAAATATTTCCCTTCTTTGATTTTTAAAAGTTGTGTAAGCTTTGAAAACTAATAACTTAATAAATAATAGAGCATTTTTTTTATTAAAAAAATAAACCTTACAAGTTCAAATAGTCTTGTTTTCACACTGTAACTTTGAACAATGAGGTGTTCATGCATTAAGAATTTTCTTAAATTATAGAAAGTCACTCTTCTATGAGTGAAAAAAATCGGAATTTTTGCAAAAAGATAAATGGACCCTATCAGAATCCAGTGTTGGTTTTCCGTTGATACGACCCATAGTTCGAATCAGGGTATTTGACGGACTATAATAAGATGAGCTTTAAGTGAGGTTGGAGAGCTCACTTACTCACTCGTAGATGTGGAAATCGACTGATTCGTTACTAATGCGACAGCCAGTAACAACACAGTCTAGTGTCTGGGGCTCATCTGGTGACAGCCAGACAGTATTGTGATTGGCTTATTCGTTTGCTGCTTTCATCAGCAGTTTGAACCAATAACAGTACTGATGCAACAGTAGACACGGTAAGGTTTCCCTCAAAATTAAGAGTTAACTTTTTGAAAAGTTCATATTTTGTCAGATTATTTTAATTAACGATTAAAAAAAAAACGATTTTGTTTGGCCATAAAAAAAATTCCAAAACGAAAGTTTTTTAAATTCTTGACTATTCTCTAATTAGCATCAAATTGCGACAAAAATGAAGTAAAAAATTTATACCATACAATTCAAAATTGTTTCGACTATTGAAAAAAAAAATCTTAAAATACTAAATAAAATATTAAATATTTACTTAAAGTTATTTTTTGCATGGAATTGTCTTCGGATAAACGAATTTTATAATTGCGTACAAAAGTTTTTCAACTCGTTTAAAAAGTTCTCAAAATATGGTGGAATACACGAAAAGTACAATTAATATTAACGGGTCCAATTGAATAGCTCTCTTGTTCAAGTTATTCGGACTACTCTCTTGTTCAAATTATTCGGACTATATTTCTCAGATTTCAGCTAGTCCCTTTACTTTGGGTGTCAGAAAAAGGTATGTTTATTCAGAGAAAGTACGTTTTTGTGTCTGATTTCGCAATTTAAAATATTGTCTGTACTAATTAAATAGCATATTTGAGATCACCCCCTTACACCATTACGATTGAATCCTAGAATGTGAAGATCCGATCATTAGATCAAAAGTTATTCCGGGTTGTCTGTTTTTAATTTTTATTTTTTTATTTTTATACCTTTGTAGTTATTTATTTTATTTTATTTATTTATTTGTGAGCTGCATCTTTTTTTCTTTTTCTTTTATTTTTCTTTAAAAGAAATAAAGAAAAAAAAAGATGGGTCTATGATAAATTTCCATTGATGACGAAACGAAATCATAGATTTAGGCTCTGATGAAGAATTTCTTGCAATCAAAGAATATTAAAACCTTAAACTAAAGAACTATAAATTGTTAATAGATGCTGCGATAATCTCAATGAATTAGTGTGCAAAAATCCATGTTAGATTATTGTTGAGAAATAAAAAGAATGATAAACTTTAGACCAAAACAAACGATCTAAATATTTAAAAACAAATGACAGATGAAAACTTTCGCTTTTTGAACTGCTGATGGATAATTTGTCTTATTAAACGCCCCGCTTTCTTTTAAAGATGGGTTGATGATAAATTCCCTTTTTATAGAGAAACGAAATCATATGTGGGTTGGGGGGGATCTCTGTTGATTAGTTTCTTCCGTTCCGTTACGCCTGCCATCTGTGAAGTGTGATACCGCAATGACTTCAAAAAAACCTTCTTTACTACTAACGGTAATTGTTACAGAGATCCTGCACAAGCTGTTATTTAGCTTTACCTGAGGGATTGTATGCGTATAATAACTAGCAGTTATTTTAAGGTAGTTTGTTTAAAAGTTATTCTCAGAATTGATTGCATGTAGCTGTTAATAACGAAACGTACGAATCAATGGATTTTCGAAATGAATTATTGATAGAATTGATTGGTATTAGCTCTCAATAACGAATCAATGGAATATTCCATAAATACTATAGGTTGAATTAATTGCTAATAAGCTGTTAATAACGAAATATACGAATCAATAGATTTTCTCTCTAAATTATAGATAGGATTGATTAGTTTTAGCTGTCTTAACAATTCAATGGAATATTCTACTTGCTGGTGATAGAATTGATTGCATTTAGCTGTTAATAACGAAACGTACGAATCGATGGATTTTCTAAATAAATTGTTGATAGATTTGATTGGTATTAGTATAACGATTCAATGGAATATTCCATAAATGTTATTCATAGAATTAATTGCTAATAAGCTATTAATAACGAAATATACGAATCAATGGATTTTCATTATAAACTATTGATAGGATTGATTAGTTTTAGCTGTCGTAACAATTCAATGAAATGTTCTACTTGATGTTTATAGAATTGATTGCATTTAGCTGTTAATAACGAAACGTATTAATCAATGGATTTTCTAAATAAATAATTGATATAATTGATTAGTGTTAGCTGTCAATAACAATTCAATAGAATGTTCTATAAATGCTCTTGGTAGAATTAATTGCAAGTAAGCTGTTAATAACGAAACATACGAATCGATGGGTTTTCTAAATAAGTTATTGATAGAATTGATTGGTATTAGCTAGCAATAACTATTCAATGGAATGTTCTATAAATGCTATAGGTAGAATTAATTGCAAGTGAGCTGTTAATAACGAAACATACGAATCGATGGATTTTCTAAATAAATCATTGATAGAATTGATTGGTATTAGCTCTCAATAACGATTCAATGAAATATTCGATAAATACTATTTTTAGAATCGATTGTATTTAACTTTTAATAGTGAATTACGCGAATTCTATGAAATTATTGATAGAATTCATTCCGTAAAACTGTTAATAACTGTTATGAGATCACAGTAGTAAATATGTTCATTGTTAAAATAATTAAACAGCTTGCTGGGAGAAGACACCAAGTGGCATTCTAAAAGAGAACATCATTTAAGTTTTAAAAACAAGTTAGGATCATTTGCAAATAAAGTCTTACTTCATTTTATTTTATTTTTTGTCTTCACGTTATTAAATGAAACTCTTTTCAGTAAAAGCGAACATGTTGTAAACAGTATTCTGCCGTTGCCATTTTTCCCTTCCATAAATGATACTCCTAAATTCAGATAAGCATTGCTAAAAAAACCTTCATCTGACAAGCAGCTCTTCAATAGTGCTAAGTTTGTTAGATCAATGGCATGAGTCAAATTTGAGACACCCTTAGAAAAATAACCAATTTAACCATGTTCAGGATGAATGTAGCACAAGTTAAACCATTTAAAAGAATTTTTATATAGTACAAAATAAACCATATTTCCATATATGTAATTTAAAAGAAGAAGATGAACTAGCTCCACATGAATTATCTTCTTAACTTCTTAGCAATTTTTATGACATCCTGAATGTTTTGTGGGAGCCGACCAGACTGTGTAGGGGTCAGAGAACTGGGCTTCAATAAAAAAAGACTCTGGGTTCGAATCCCGGACAAGGCCTGGATGTTCTTTCATTCTCTGTACTATCTGTCCGTAACTTGGGAGCAATGTTGGCCCACCTAATATGGTGCCCCAGAAAGAGTGGCCAACAAATCTGCCCTTTTTATCCGACTAATATGTCGAATGTCAACACAGGTGGGCATGGAAAAAATAAAAAAAAAGTTTTTTTTTAGGGGGGGGGGGAATGATATTATGTTTTTGATATGTAGTATATATTGTTTTTGATATGTAGTATATTAGTATATTTCTATAAAACTTTAAAACTGATTGCATCTTTTGCGGAGTGAGTAATAAAAATTTGGTTTTTGATTTGGTTAAAGAAGGCAAATGAAAATTGAATGATAAAATCAGTAATCGAATCGAATTTCAATCGAATTAATTTCCTCATTTCTAGAATCTAAGAAGGAGAAAATTGGCTATCGATCCCAAAAAGATGCAGTCTTAACATACGAGAACTTGTGAAAATCACGCTCAAACTTTGCATCACTCTTCATTAACATATTATAGGCTTATAATACTGTTACCATTTTGTAATAGTTCAAAATTTTAATATTTACACTAATACTTGTTTTGGGCTACAGGTGGTCTACTTATTCACTTAATCATAAATACTCAGTATTTTTGAGATCGGTAAAATTTATAGAGAGCAGGTTGTACTGATAAGGCAACCGGTTTCCTAATACAGTCAAACCCCGTTATAGTGAACATGGTTTATAGTGAACTTCCGGATATAGTGAACCAAATGCTCGCTCCCGTGCCTTGCTATACACAAATAACATTATTTTTTGTGGAATATAGTGAACCAAAGGAAGAGAGGGAATTGGACAGTATGAGCTTTTTTTTGTCTTCGACTGATTTTTAATCTTCATTATTTGGTAATTTTGAAATTTCTACATGAAATACTTATACCGATTTTTAAAACCATGTATTGAATGGAATGTAGCCATAAGCATTTTTTCTTGTTTGCATCTTCTATCTCAGTTTCCCATCCCTATGTGAAGGCCCTCCCTAAATGTTTTGTACGCAAGGCAAAGAGTTATAAAGAAAAAAAAAAAAAAAGTGAACATATTTTTTGTGACTACATAATGTTTTTTAATCATTTTTGTACTCCTTTTTGTGGGTCATTCATTTAAATAATGTGTCACAAAAAGGGAGCAGTTCGGAAAAATGAGTTAAAATTGTCTGCAGTACGGATATAATGAACTCCCGGTTATAGTGATTTATAGTACCCGGTTATAGTACCCAAAATTTCAATCCCTTGAAAGTCACTATAGCGGGGTTTGACTGTACGCTCCACTTGCAGACCTCTTGAAAACAATTAATATTTAGCACTTACTGCACAATTTTACTATCAAAAAGTAATATAAGTAGTTGAGTAACTAAATTTTGTTATTAAAATATTTCAAATGTCTGTGATTTGCGATTGATAAAAAATAAAATGTGAAAAGTGGTACTATTTAGGCAGCCTTCGTATATAGTTCAACACAACTCAAATTATAATTTCCATAATCAATTTCATCCTCCCTCAGCATTATTCCCCATATACCACTTCCTCAATATAATCTACAATTTATTCCTTCCAACAGCAATATGAATGACTGAAGAACCAGTTGCTGCTCATTCACAGACCCCCCCCCTCATCCAAACGAGCAATTTAATACGAACCCCCTCCCCCATTCCCCAAACAATGAATGGGTTGACACGCGTATTGCTTATGATAGTACTGACCTTCGCCCCTTGAGAAGAAAAAAAAAAAGAAGAGTTAATACAAGATCAGATGAGTAGATAGCAAGATCCATTGTCTGCTTATGATCGACCCTGCACATTTATGTGTTGAATTATTATTTTCCCTGCAGTTTTTTTTTACTTATTTATTTATTTCTCAGTTTGTTTTTGTTGTATTGGAGTAATTTTGTGGTTGTATAGCGTCTCATTCATAATTCTTGGGAATATTGTTTTCATGCAGAAAGAGATTGACCTAAATTTATGAATGAATACGCTATAAATGCTTCTTTTTTTTCGGAAGTAATGTCTGGGGTAGTTTTTTGCAGACAGAATAAAAAAAATTTAATAATATAGTATTTTTATTTAGATAACAATCATTTTATTTTTCCTAATTTTATTTACTGAAAACTTTATTTTTAGATACGTAAATCAGGAGGAAAGGTATACAGTTGACTCTTTTTAATTCGAGCATGGATAATTCGAAATACAGGGTAATTCGAATTAATGTAAGTTCCCCTAGAATTTACTTTAGGTACTCTAAGAATATCTGATGTAGTTTAGTTTTTATGGTAACAATTACAATAAAATCACTAAATACGTTAGTTAAATAAATATTATTGCAAAAATTACGGTATAGTATTCTATGTTTAAAATAGATTTTTCGAAGAAAATGGATTTTACAGATGATGCACCCAAAAGGCCGGTACTTTGATCCTGAATTTTTTACGGTGTACTAACGTAAAATTTTTATCTGTAACTGAAACGTCTGACCAATTTTTTGCTTATTTTGAAATTTAATACGATGAAAACAAATAATAATGAAAAAAATATCTGCTTAAGTTTTTAAAAGTCTTTTCCCTCCAATTTTTTAGAAGTTATTGAACAATTGATTAGAAATTCCAGATGAGAACATTAATTACCCGGCTTCAAAAATATGCAAATTGGGAAAAAAAACAATCCAAATAATATTTCCAATTTGCATATTTTTGAAGCGAATGAATTTTTTAATCAAATATCTTACTACTTTAGTTCCTTGGTTTTAATAACCAGATTTTTCATTTATATATATAACCA
>NC_092206.1:72421732-72558085 GCF_043381705.1 Parasteatoda tepidariorum
ATATAATTTTATATATATATATAATTTTCTTTTTAAGAACTGACACGGTACGGTAATTTTACAAGAATTTTTTACCCTTATATACATAATTTGTGAATTCTAAATACTACGATTAATATATAGTATCATAATGTGTAGTACTATTATATATAGTATTATAAAAAAATAAAAAAAAGGGAACTAAAACGATCAGTTTCTCTTCAAATACAACAGCTGAATTACTGATGAATATTTTAGGGGAATAAATAAGGGAGAAAATGTACCTGGCGCGTGCAGGCTCCGAATGATGCAGGTAGCGATTACTTTTTGATGGGAGTCAAACCTTGGTATGGGGGAGGGGGAAGACCTCTCTGACATATGGCAATCGGAAAGTATCTTTATCCAGGGGGGTCGGAGTTCAGAGGATGGAAGAACGGAAATGGAGTCTAACATTTGTTTGAAATGAGCACAAAGATACTGCTCCAGGTATAGACGATTTTATAAATTTCTTTTTACCCTTGTGGTAAAAGAAGAGAAGACGATTTTTGATAACTTCCTCTTCTCCATGTTTCGAAAGCGGAAGAGTTGGGATGATTTCCCTTTCAACGTTTTGGAGCTAAACATACATTTGTAAAAATCTCTACTTTATTGTTTTAGTGCTATTACAAATAAATACATAGACATTAAATGTTACTTATGAATGTAATAATATTTATTTTAATGAATGCATTATAAATGTAGAAGTTGTGAATGCGACCGTTCGCTGTGTATTGAACAATATTTAAAGACACTCATCCCTGAATTAAAAGAATTTTAAAGTTTGAGGCATGATGATACTTTGTTTTTACTTTTAATATTGAGTATATTTCACGAGATAGCATTAAAATACAATTCAATAATAAACTAGATTATTCATTTATAAAATATTATATTCAAAACATTATATTATTGTAATCTTGACCAGACTAGGGTGTGGCAGAACAAAACCCCACGATGGCAACCCAATATCTGGGCTATCCTCGTAGGAACAATATTTTGTGAGGACAATCCATAACGCGGAATATTTTCAATGGAACAAAATCCCGTGACTATAAGCATGCGGAGTGTGCTTGGAGCGAAAAAAAAAATCCCGCGTAAACAAACTATCACGTGAACTTAAATAAATAATCCCAAAAAACTGAAGCGGTAATATTATTCGATTAAAAACTACATTCACTTCAAAAATATTTAAAATGGAATTTCTCAGCCACTGTGATTTTTCTTGCTTTGATTTTCATCCTTTTCTCCCTCTCGACTACTGCGGTTTTTCTAGTTTTGCTTCTCACCTTTATTTTTCCATTTTTCGCAGGCAACTTTACGTTTTAAATTTCAAATCACTTTTGTTTCTTCTCATTAACGTTTGGCAAGTCTTGGCACCTATTTTTGGAGAGCTTGAAACATATCGACTGTTATCTCCATTTTGAAGACTTTTGAAGAGAGTTTTCAGTAATGTAATATCACGTAGATTGCTCTAGTAGGAACAAAATGTCTCGAAGACTAACCATCATGCGGGCTTTTCTCGAAGGGACCAAACCTCACAGTGTCACGTGATCACAGCTATCATGTGAACTATTTTTAAAGAAACGAAATCTCGCAAAGACTAACCATCACGAAGTCCTTTAACAGCATTAAAAGATGCCTAATACTGATAAAAGGAATGAAGTCTCGCTGAGGCAAACTTTTACATCACGTGGTTTCCAAAAAAACAAATACTCACGTGAGCAAAGTAAAATTAAAAAAAATTTGTTTATTAGCCTTTCGTACAAATTTCATTTCTGTGAGGACTTGGCCCCAATTTTTTTTTCTCTTCTTTTTTTGAGCAAAATCGAATTTAAAGTCTTACATTACCTGAATTACAGAAAAAAGAAAAAAATCTCCGACAAAACAAATGAAGACGTTTTAATTAGACGTTAATTGTACTTCTACATCTACCGTGCCAAACAGCGTTAAAAGGCTTTACAATGAATCAGTATCAGCAGCACCAGATCAGAGCCACGGGCAGGCGGAGATTTAATCTACGGCGTCCACTTGTCACGGTTAATAGCTGACTGATATGCACTGCGCAATAAAATGTCTAATATCAGATAAGGAAGAAAATGATCACTTATATCTTTCTTTTTATTTCGCACGGGTCTTGCGTCATACTTTCTTACAGAGATTGCCTGATAATAAACATTTGGTAATAAAAAAAAATTGAAAGCAAAACGGAATAGAAAAAAAAAGGAGGACGACGTGATTTATGCAACTTCACCATTTTAGAAAAGTCGCGTGACTTAGCCGATTAATGTAGGTGTTTTTTGGCCCCGTTTTAAAATGCGTTAAAACGCAATCAATTTAAAACTTTAGTGAGCTTCATCGCCAGTTTTAAATGCTTTATTTTATTGCCTTCATTGCATCAGTGTAAAGGAATGTCTAGTAACAAAAGACTAGCAAAATTTAAATGATTTTTGATTCCGTGAAAGTGTTGAAATTTTCATGCAGACATCTCCAACTGGATACTTGCAAGTGACGTCATCCTAAGTAAATCATGGCATTTGTCGATCCAGAAGCCAATCAGGTTCGACTCATACGTGTGACGCCGTTCACAGGTATCCGATTATATCTGACTTAAATAATATAGCTAAGAATAATTACTTCACTTCTTCTAGATTTGCAAGTACCTAATTTGGATACAGAACAGAGGGCCAATTCTACCTATTACAAAAAGCTGTTATCATAACTTTTATGTTCATGAAAGTCCTTCCTGTCTTACATTTATTAGACTCAATGCTTTGTATCTAAATATAAATAAAAATGGGCTGAAAAACCATTCACATAAGGCCTATTGCTATTTCTTTCCCTGTCCTACATCTTTCCCTATTATATTTTCCATATATAATATTATACTACTTTTCTAATTGGTTCCTTGCAACTAATCACATGATTGTTCACGGCGTGTAAAAGTTACAGCTTATAGGCTTGGGTTTAGCTTGGGAATCAATTTCGGATCAGATTTCGCTAAGAACATACAAGTGACGTCACGCGTGTATGTTGAACCTGATTTGCTGACCCACGCGTGACGTCGCTAGCAAGTATCCCATTCCTTCGCGATATTATTCTTGTTATTCCCCTAGAATCTGTTTATTTAGATTTTATTTGGTCGAGAATTGGTTGCATGCGTAGTCAACCTTATCTACTTGACTAAGCAATTAGCAGTTAAAATATATTTTAATGCAATAAAGCATTATGGCATGTTTTCTACACATGAAAATTTTTCACACTAGATTTGTCAGTTTTTGTAAATTGAGATTTCATTTAATCACGGTCTTTGCGTCTCGTGCACTGTTATGATTAACAAATTTATAATTCATGAGCATGGTCAAAAATATATTGAGTGACATTTTATGAATTTGAGAATACAAATTTTTGGAATTCTTTGAACATTTCAGAATGCATGTATTTGCTTTTAAACAACAGGAAACTGTTTGAAAAACAACACTCCCTCTCCATAAAATAAAATAAAAAAGCAATAGAAGTTCATTGGCATACTAGGCAGAATAAAAAAATTGCACTACACAATGGGGTTCGCAAATGACCATTTTTTGTTTTGAAGCTTTTAGAATTCTTGTCGAAATTGAAGCCAGCAAACTAAAACAGGAGTCGAATATTAATATTTAGAATCACTACTAAGGAAAATAGGATAACTAAAAATTATGGATGAAAAATATAAAAACTGTAAAACGATGAACAAAAAATAATTACAACCCAAAAATATGCAAGAAATTTTAATCTTTTTTTTTTTTAATATTTTCATCCAAGAATCATTTTACATGCTGTATTGCGTTGCTAGAAGATATAGAGACGAGTTGTAAGGGTGATTATTACATAGAAGCACATCCATTTCTCCAAGCTTTATCAGGCACTCAATCTGGTTTTAGTGTTTTTCATTTCACCTTTTTTAATAGTGATTTGTCAGTTTTGATTAAGCTTTTTTCCCCTGGCTTGTATATTAATTTATGATTTCTGATCAAAATTATATTATGATATCCCTTTAATAAGGATTCGAAAAACATATATGTATTTACAGCTGACAATAATCTATTTTTTAACGTAAAATGTAGAGTACTAACTTCAGAATTTTTCTAAACATGATATTTTGTAAAGTTCCTCAAACGACATGGGCACTAATTTATCAATAAATTCAGTAATTAAAAAATAACTTACTTTTTTTCTTCGATTCTTGATCTACAGCTTGTTGGGGGTGCCCAAGGTGCCCCAAGTCCATCATGGCCATGTGACTTCCGGCCATGGATAGGGCACCATACATGTCATCCTGCATCATCATCATTGTAAAGCTGTTATGTAAAACCAGACTTCTTTATTTTTTTAAATTCTTTGTGCCAGCTTACAATATTAATTTATCCTAATTTTAACAGGTTGATAAAATCTAGTTAAAGTTTCTTCCTTCATCAAAGCGAATCTTAATCCTAAAATAAGAGAAAACACATTATAAAATAAATAAATATTTAATATAAATTTAAAATTTAAGTTAATTTATACTAAATGTCCTCTTCAGTGATAAATAGTAAAGCAAATCAATAAACAAGGAAATAAAACATTTGAAACATTGGCACTTGAAAAAAAAACATTTGTTTTACTAAACATGTTCTCATACAAAGCTCCTGAAAAAACACTTTTAAAAATTATTGCATATTATTTTATACTAGCTGAATACCCGTCCTTTGTTCGGGTGGAAAAAAAAGTAAATAATTAATAAATCAGTGCTAAACAAAGCTACGAAATGCAGAAAAAAAATTGAAAGACATGCACCAGAAAAAATATGAAAGCTACATTTAAACTTGCGTAACTTATTATCATTTTTTCATCATTTACGTTATTAGATTAAGGACAACAAGTTTCTAGTAGTTCATCGCATCAAAATAAAGTACTCAGTATCATTTAACATAATGCTGTTGCCAACTAACCCCCATTTGCATTACATAGGGAGGAAAACCTCGAGAATCTTCCATGGTTAGCTCGATGGCAAGGGGATTCAAACCAATGACTCGCTACCACTGATGATATTTTGCGTCAGCACTGTGGTCGGTGCGAATCGGGAGCAGAAATAGCATCGACATCAAGTCTTTATATATTTTTCTGTTGTTTAACTTGAAATAATGGTTTGTTAGCATCGAAACAATGGCAGTCAATGAAAAAAATCCTATTTTTCAAATGTTTCTCCCGAACGATGTAATTGAAATTTTCGAACGATTTTTAGAATTGTGGCTAAAATTACCTCTTTCGCCTACTGTTCACGTTTCAGGGCGATTGTGATTTTGGAGTTATAAGAGTAACATACAGACAGTCAAACTCTTCATTTTGTGGTTAAAGATATTAGTTTTCCATTAACAATATAATGTAAAAATGAAAATCAAAAGAAAAAGAAAAAAAAAGTAGTTGCCTAATTTTTCCGTCCAAGTTTCACACTTATCTCTT
This sequence comes from Parasteatoda tepidariorum, assembly GCF_043381705.1. Lineage (NCBI taxonomy): Eukaryota > Metazoa > Arthropoda > Arachnida > Araneae > Theridiidae > Parasteatoda > Parasteatoda tepidariorum. The sequence continues at coordinate 72,427,226 of NC_092206.1, forward strand.
GAAAAATCACGAAATTTTTCTCCCCATTATTTTCCTTCAAGCTTCATTAGATTTCGTTAATTAAAAACATAATGCGTTTAAATTATGTCACTTTTAAAACTTTTATTTTGTTTAGCTTAATGGGCTTAAGGAGTTAGTAAAAAGTAAAGTTACCAGAAAACTGTTACGGAATGAATGTTTTCAATTATAATGTGCAATGTTTTAATAATTAAAAAAAAAATAATAATAAGTAACTCCACTAATTACAATTTTTGTTTGTTTGTTTTACCAATCCACAGCACATATTTGTGAGGAACAACGTTTTGAAAGTAAAATATTTGGTATTTGGAGAAAAATAGAAAAAAAGCTTAATTATGTGTTTTAACTGCAATTCAAAGAAATATACTAACGAGGAAAAAAATGTAAGAATTATTTCATTTAGTTTATTATATTATTTAATTCAATTTATTTTGCTAAGGCATTGCGCCTACCTACATCCGTTAGGGTACTACCGTTTACCTGTGCAAGGAAATAGTAAGCCCCTTCCTCTTGGGTGTTGATATTATCAACATTATAAACTTATATAAAGCAATTTCAATACAAACAATATTATAAACTTATATAAAGCGAGTAAGCAATATTATTTAATTCATTACTATAGGGCATTAGCCGGAGATTAATCTCCGTATCCGAAGCACGCGTGGTAGAGCCTAACTCAAATCATTGTTGATCTTATAGGATGCCGGACGCTCCCTATATGGTTCTTCATCTCCCCCCCCCCAGTAATTTAAATTTTAAACTGAAAACAATTAAAACCTGATGAAAAAAAACTTTACAAAAATTGCAAACAAATTAAAACATGTAATATTAATAAGTTGATTCTAAGTAATATTTTAAAAGTAAATACCATTGCAAGTAATTGCTCAATTAACTTCAATACTGTCATCTGACAAAATATTTTAGCTTCAATCAGAAGTATTCGTAAGTACACCAAGGTATTCGTTTTCATTTAAACGTCTTGACTTTTCAACGTTTCTTCGCAGCGCCTTCCGCTGTCGCGTATTGATAGCACTACGATTATTTTCCAGTTAATTTTGTGCAGCTAAATCATGCTCAGTTCTATGCCGCTGTTGATATCGCCTAAGATATTCACGGCGATCCACTTTTTATAAAAGATATAAGTATAAAGTAAACTCTGTTCAATATATTTTGATAATTTGGAATGTAAATACTTTTTTGAGAGAGTGTTGATTCGTGCTTCCAATAACTCTACCCGATTTATCAAAGCTATTAAAATATATTGGAATTCTAAAATAAATAACTGCGTTCTATCAAAACAAACATTTTATTATAAAACTTTAGAACAACTATCTTTTTACATTGCCACTCAAAATTATTAATAAACACTGGATAATATTGCGTTAATGACACTTTTATCTAATGACGTCATAAACAATCGTTTGCATAAAGTTTAGTTCATAATAATCATATATAATCGTTTGCATAAATAATCGTTCGGTCTTTTTATAGCTTTACGTAACAAGTGTGAGAATTGTTTTTTTTTTATTTTTTTATTTATTTATTTATTTTTGGAATGGCGATGTTATAATTTTGTTGGTGAGTTAATAAATCTTCCCTTTTATAAACGTAATAGTAGAGTTTTCTTAATTATTTGATTCGAAGTCCTCTGAGTTTTATTTGAGGTCAGTTTGAATTTTGTATTTTTTGACAGCATTATTAAAAATTATTACCTTTTCACGTACACACGTTCTCAATTTTGATTGGCCAAGAGCCCGCGCTCTGCTGTCTTGTTACCAGACTTTTTTCTTTCTTTACTTTTATAACCTACGTTGAACAGCCGACTCAACAGTTTACGATTATCACTGTTTAACTCCGTAACCCTGCAAATCTAAACCCTATCTAGAAGCCATGAAAACTGCTGGAACAAGCATTGGGACAAATTAGCTTCGTGAGCGACTTTTTGATGAAAGGAGTATGTATTTCCGTTACATGGAGAGGAAAACCACGAAAACATACCACAGTTACCCCGATGGCAAGAAGACTCTAACTCATGATCCGTCTATCACCAAAGATATTTTACGTCAGTAATGTATTTGGTGCAAGTTGGAAGTAGAACTTGTGCCAATCGGCCACCGCTGGAATTCGAACTTGAGTATATCCTGAGCCTCCATGGCTCCTGTCTGAATGTTTTACATCCGTCGTTGAACAACAGACTCAACCCCGTAGCCTTGTAACTTTGAACCAATCCAGAAGACAAGGAAATTCCCGGATCTGTACCCCCAGAAGTATTAATTTGTTATGGGAACATGGAGAACTTTGAGACTGGACAGATTTAACGTGCATCAGTCACCATTTGACTGCACGGGGACTTTTCGGCACGCTGGGATCGAACCCGTGAACTCCTGACCATGGGCCCAGCGCCCTAATTTGTGGTATTGTTATCTTCGGAAAGCATCATAATTTTCTAGATTATGCTTAGAAAATGTTCTTTTCGCCAAAAACTAGAAAAAAATGACGTGTGAAAAAAATGGGTGAATTAATTTTAGTTTATAACCATAAAAATAATTTCAATAACTTCTAGTTATCTTAACTAGATTAAGAATAGAAAAAGAAATTAAAAGTCCCTTTTATCTTTCCCCGACATAAAACACATAAGCTCGAGTTAAGAAGAAAAAAATTACCGAGAATTTCACTTTTACTCTATTCGTATTCCATTAAACGATTTCCGGTATATCTCAACACTCATAGATAACGCAAAAAACTCGTCTAGGATTCAAAGCAGGGGAAAATAAAATAAAAAAAACGATAATACCGACAAAAATATCAATTTTTTGCTTATTTATTTGTTTGATTTCTCTTTCCTTTCTCAAGGAAAAGTTGCTGGCATATTTGTTCTGCTCCGCCGAACGCTAATGCCCGATCTTCAAATCCCAAATTTCGTGAAGGCCACCCCGGCCGATAACTATCTATTCTCAATTACTCTATAACAACGACCTTACCACTTGTCTTGTAGATTTCTGTTTGCAAGGTCAAGTTTTTGGCCACTTCTAGAGGGGGCGGTAGTTTTTCCACATCGTTCACTTTTTTTTTCGTGCAAGTGAAGATGGTAAGATGTAAATCACGACACTTCCGCCAAGCCTTGTGAGATTAATTATGTTTTAAATGTAGTTGAATTTTTTGATTAAAAAAGGCACATTAATTTCTCTCTCAATGTGCAACCTTATATCTTTTTCATAATTACCAACACAAATACAGACTGTTTAGCGTATAAGAGTAAGTTTGCAGATAATTATTATATTGTTCAAGTGTGCTGTTAACTTGAAATATTTCACGAACGATCTCATGCAAAAAAGGGTAATTGTGGAATACAAAAAGGTTTAATTTGTAAACTGGAGATTGTTCTTTTGGCGGAACTTAGCAATACATTTATTAAGATGTTTAAAATGGTTTAAACCACATAGGCAAAACATCAAACCGAGCATTCAGAGGAGTTTACCTTGCATCGGTCCAAACTTTCAAAAACTTACAATCTTACATCGGTCTAAGCATACGAAAGGGTTTAACTTACATCGGTCCAAATGTTGAGAAGAGTCTGCCTCACATCGGCCTAGACACTCAAACGGGTCTAACTTACATTGGTTAAAATATTCAAAAGGGTTTAGTTCCCGTCCATCTGAATTTAAAAAAATCGATGCCATTACAAGCAATCACCAATAGGTGTGCAAACATCCAAAAGTTTTCAACTCAAATCAATCGGAGCATTCATAAAAGTCTAACCAATATCGATCCAAGCATTCAAATGGGTCTTCCTCACATCTCTCCAAAGATTTAAACGGTTCAATTCATATCAAATTAAACATTTAAAAGAGTCGATCTCACATCGATCTAAGCATTTAAAAACTTTAAAACTAACATTGGTCAAAGCATTTGAAAGGGTTCAACTTACATTGGCGTAAACAATCAGAAAAATCTACCTCACATCGGTCGAGGCATTCAAAGGGGTTTAACTTACATTGGTCAAAATATTAAAAAAGGGCATCTGCATTTTAGAAATCGATGTCATTACAAGGAGTTTGCCAAACCATAGAGTCATTCCACGTTATGTATGAGGATACAAAACTCCTGTGCTTCAAATGTAGCAAACACATTTGGAATTCGCTAACAGTTTATGGAAAATGATGAACTCTTATTTGTTTTATTTATTCAATTTTTTTTTAATGTATGACGGACATATCTGATATATCAGCAAATTAGAATTCTATAAACTATTTTGTAAAGTATTAAAATGGAAACTACGAGTATATTAACGTAAGTTTTGATTTTTGTTAATTTTTTTGAATATTTTTAAATCAAACTGAAACTAGAGTAAAAATTTATGTATTTTAATTTGTATTTATTTCCAATGTAATTTAGTGAAATTTCGTAGAGGAAATCGAACATTGGTCTAATACTCCATATGAATCTCTGTTGTTCAGGAAGAATTCATCAGCTTGAATACATCTAAAATATTTTTACATTAAACCATTACTGGTGTAAAAGTTTATGCAAGTTTTTAATTTGTATTAATTTCCAATGTAATTTATTAAAATTTCTGTGAGGTAATCGAACATAGGTCTAATAATCCATATGAATATCCGTCGCTCAGGAAGAATTGGTCTGCTTGAATTCATATAAATATTTTTCCATTAAACCAATACGGGTCTAAAAGTTTACTCAAGTTTTTTGTGTATTAATTTCCAATGCAAGTTATTATTTTTTCCAGGTTATTATTTTATGAGGAAATCGAGCATCGGCCTGATGCTCCATGGGAATCTGCGATGAACAGGAAGAAATCATCAGCTTGCATAGGTCTTAAATATTTTTACATTGAACCAAAACTTGAGTAAAGGCTTGCCCAGGTTTCAATTTGCGATTATTTCCTAGGTAGTTTTTAAGATAATTTCGTTGGATCTGAACTTTTCAGAAAGAACTATAGTAAATATTTTATACCAAAATAATATTGAAGAAAAAATTTACGAAAGTTTTAATTAGTACTTATTTGCAATGTAATTTATTAAAAAAAATTTACAAAATTAATCCAACTACAAATTAATTATTTCGTTGTCATTAATTATTTCCAAAATTAATTTCGTTGAATCTGAACTTCTCAGAAAGAACTCATCACGCTTATCTCGATTAAAATAAAGTGAATATTTTCATACCAAAATAATAGTGAAGTAAAAATTTACGCGAGTTTTAATTTGTACTTATTTGCAATGTAATTTATAAAAAAATATTTTACAAAATTAATCCAACTATAAATTAATTATTTCGTTGTTATTAAGTAATTCCAAAATTTATTTGGTTGGATCTGAACTTTTCAGAAAGAACTCATCACGCTTATCTCGATCAAAATAAAGTGAACATTTTTATACCAAAATAATATTGACGTAAAAATTTATGCAAGTTTTAATTTGTACTTATTTGCAATGTAATTCATAAAGAAAGAAATTTGCAAAATTAATCCAACTACAAATTAATTATTTCGTTGCTATTAATTATTTCCAAAATTAATTTGGTTGGATCTGAACTTTTCAGAAAGAACTCATCACGCTTATCTCGATCAAAATAAAGTGAATATTTTTGTACCAAAATAATATTGAAGTAAATATTTACGCAAGTTTTAATTTGTACTTATTTGCAATGTAATTTTTATTAAAAAAAGATTACAAAATTAATCCAAACTACAACGAACTGCAATATTAAGATAAAATAAAAGAAGAAAGAAGAAAAAAAATCATGACAACAATAACCAAGTAGTTACTCATCTACCAACAGAAGTTGAAACACTTTTTTTCTTTTTTCCCACGCGCAGTCATTAGACCGAAATTACTATAAAAAACGAGCGAGAGGAAATCGAACAATTTGAGTGAATGTTGGGGGTGGAGCGGGATGAACAGAGCATCTTAGGATCTTCGAAAAGCTGTCAAACGAAAATGCAAAGAAGTTTGAAGTAGGGATAATACAAAAGAATAAAATACTCTTAACAACGAAGACACAGCCAGGGTAAACTTGGGTAGCAAACCTCGCTCTTGTTCAAACACGGATTTCCTTTCAATATAAAAACGTTGCCATTTGGCTTCTCTAAGTACATCGGTTTTATTTGTCATTAGGGATTTGTTATTTTACTTCATTTATTTTTTTGTATCCAGTTTTTTAGATTGAGTCCCGCTGAGAACTCTCCCCTCTAATACCAGATAAACTCTGCGTAGATTGGCGAAACGTTGGCGACATTGGATAAGATGTTTAAGTTCTTTTCTTAGTACACGATTACTATAAACTGAAAAAAAGAATAAGGAATAAACCATTAAAAAATATATCCTGACTTTTCATGGTAAAATAATTCATATATTATTAATGCTGATGAACTTATAAATACTAATTTAAAACTGAATGTACAAGTGAATATGGTTTTCCTATGATATCTTTATTATTGTAATTTTAAATAGATTATGGAATAAACCATTAAAAAATATATCCTGAATTTTCATGGTTAAATAATTCATATATTATTAATACTTATATACTAATAAATATTAATTTAAACTTGAACGTACAAATGAATATGGTATTGCTTTGATATGTCGATTATTGCAATCTTAAATAGATTAAGGAATAAACCATTAAAAAATATATCCTGACTTTTCATGGTAAAATAATTCATATATTATTAATGCTGATGTACTTATAAATATTAATTTAAAACTGAATGTACAAGTGAATATGGTTTTCCTATGATATCTTGATTATTGTAATTTTAAATAGATTATGGAATAAACCATTAAAAAATATATCCTGACTTTTCATGGTCAAATAATTCATATATTATTAATACTGGTATACTAATAAATATTAATTTAAACTTGAATGTACAAATGAATATGGTATTGCTTTGATATGTCGATTATTGTAATCTTAAATAGATTAAGGAATAAACCATCAAGAAATAAATCCTGATTTTCCATGGTAAAATGATTCATATATTATTAATACTGATATACTAATAAATATTGATTTAAATTTGAATGTGCAAGTGAATATGGTTTTCCTTTGCTATCTTGATTATTATAATTTTAAATAGATTATGGAATAAACCATTAAAAAATATATCCTGAATTTTCATGATAAAATATTTCATGTATTATTAATACCGACATACTAATAAATATTAATTTAAAACTGAATGTACAAGTGAATGGGGTTTTCCTTTGATATCTTGATTATTGTAATTTTAAATAGATTATGGAATAAGCCATTAAAAATATATTCCGTCTTTAAAGGGTAAAATAATTCATATATAACTATTACTAATACAATGATATACTAATAAATACTAGTTTATAATTGGAAGTATAAAACTAATGAATACGACATTCCATTAGTATATCGAGATTCATTATAATGAGACATTTAGACCCAAAGTGGGTCAGTTCCAAAAATATAGATACGATATTCCTTCGATATATCAATGATTGTAACCTAAAATACATTAAGGGGGGAAAAAACTATTAAAAAATATATCCTGACTTTCCATGGTAGAATAATTCATATATTACAAACACTAATACTGAAATACTTAAAAAAAACTATTAACTGAAAGCAAAAGACAAATGAATATGTCATTCTCTCGCTATATCGAACTTCATTATAATGACACGTTTAGATCCGAAGTGGGTCAATTTCATGAAAATACGATATTCATGGAGCTACCTTTATAGATACGATATTCCTTCGATATATCGAAAATTGTAACCGATAACAGATTGAGGAATAAATTATTTAAAACTTTATTCCGACTTTCCATGATAAAATAATTCATATATTTGTAATATTAATTACACTAATAAATACTAAATTATAATTGAAAGTACCAGACAAATAAGCACAGCGTTTTCTCCCTCTATCAAGCGTCATTATAATGAGACCTTCAGATCTAAGGTGGCTTAAGTCCAAAAATTATAGTTCTGGGATAATCAAGATTCAAATGTACACTACTGCTTGTTGAATCCTATAGTTGTTGAATCCTATAGTTGTTGAATCCTATAGCTAGTTGAATCCTTGAGACCTTCAGATCTAAGGTGGCGTAAGTCCATAAATTATAGTTCTGGGATAATCAAGATTCAAATGTGCATCACTGCTAGTTGAATCCTATAGTAGGTTGAGACAACTTGGTTCACTTTGTTTTCAGAGGTACACTTCATTTTGCCTCTGAAATATGTTATACATAAGGCAAGAATGGAAGATGAACCAAAATTGATTACCTACATTGAAACCAAGATTGATTGAATTGTCCAATTAGGACCTAATTGGACAATGGACAAATAGAGATCTCACAAGATTTTTCGAAGTTCAAAAGTTCAAAAGATGAAGTCCAAAAATTTTACAATGCCTCTACCTGTAACTGGCTACGATTTCACCTCACCATCAATCCTTATGGGTCAATGCCCGGAATTACAATACATATTTTAATAAAGCATTATAATATTAGAAAGTACATAAATCAAAGATAGAAATATCTATTTATTAATAAAATTGCATGCTCCTATTAAACTAATCCCAGGTTTATTTAAAATTTCTGTTTATGATTGTATAACATGTTTGAATGGCATTCAGAGTTACATAAAATATTTACTGCATTGCATAACCAGAGTTGAAGTGCTTCTTCAAACGGTAAAAAAAAACAACTTTGTTCTTCCAAGTCAATGTTAACATTTTATTTTATATTTTAATTTTTAGAAATGTAGATATCAGATGCTGGTCTGTCATCAGATTTCGATGAGAAAATTCATCTCGAATAATAGATTAATTAACGAGATTAATAAGATAGTATTGGGTAAGAAAAAACCAACATAGAAAATGATTCTAAAACAGTTTTAATATTTACTATAAATGTGGTGAAAAATTGTTTTTTCCAGTGTTAGTCAGTTACAGATAAGAATTTTCCGTTATTTAAATTGGGGCAAAAGATACATTTTATGAACGTAGTACTTCTGAATTCACATTTAATAAAATATTTTATTTTTCTCATCGAACATGCATTGTTTGATTTACTAAGACGCTTAAATACAGAGGTATCTTCCAAAGAAATAAAAATTAATTTCTGTTTATTAATACTGCAGCTTCTTAGTTATAATTGTTTAAAGAATTTCTACTTATAATTATAAGTATGCGATTCCTTATTTGGTTTCTAAAGTCCCATGCTAAAGGTACCTCTTAAATTAAATTTTTAATATAAATTTCTAACATAGTAGATCCGTAACGATGAATTGTGCATCAGTAGATGGAATTGCCCTTTCGCCTTTTTAATAAACTCATTATATTATCATTCCAAAAAAGGAACTTGAATATATATATATAATTATATATATTTATATATATCTTAATCTAAAGAAGATTTTTTTAAACCNTAGACTGTATATATATATATATATACTTTTCTTTAGTGAATAATATGCATGTAATAAATCAGTTTCCTACTTTTAAATGCTCAATTAACACTGTTTTTCGAGGCTCTATCACCAAGGAAGAGGAAAAAGCCATAGTTTAAGTACATTACACTTGAAACAATGCTCTGATTTTAAACATTACATATAATCTTGCCATGAAAAATTATCTTGGCTTTAGAACAAATGAATAATTTAAAAATTTAAAAAGTTATTAAACTTTTTAAAAATCGCCAATTTTGCGTTATTTCCCCACCTAGATGAAAATTATTAAAATCATCGTCGTATTGTCAGTTTTTGCAAATTTTCATTTTCATGATCCCAGGTAATGCAACGTTGGAGTAAGTTTTTAAATATTAAAAAATTAGACCACAAGTGCTTTTCATTTTCACAAAACTGTTGCTTTTCACCATACTGATGTTTTGCACCGTTTTCAAAATAAGCGTAGACAGCGCTGGCTTTAGATAGTCTAAACTTGACCTAACAATCATGAGTAACAGTTGCAAACTCACAACAGTTGTACTATAATAACATATTATTAGCGAAACAGCATCATTTCATATTACGACGGAGCCTTCGAAAAACAACCTTAAGTTAGGACATAAAGATTTGGTTAGAAAATTAAGAAGAAAAAAAATGGAAAAATATGTCTTCTTTAATTTTTGTTATTTCAGCTTAACAATTTATAATATCCTTTTTATAGCTTAAGACGATTTCACTCACAATGTTTTTAAAGCGTGCATGAATAATAAGGGTAATAAATTATTCACAAAAATGAAACAGATCAAAAGTCATCAATAAAATTTTATATGTATAGAATGTTGTAAGATTTGTATAATGTGAAATTGTATTTTAATTTTTTTTCAAATTAAAATTGAGGAGTATTTCATATTGAAATTGGGCGGAAGAACTCATCTCAATGAACGATGAAATTCCATCCAACAAATTAGAATGAAAAAAAAATCGTAATTCTTTCTTCCTTCGTCGTTAGACTTCCATTATGAGAATCCAACACACTAAGTCTTTTTTAAAAACACAAATGAAAAATCAAAAACTTTCAGCGATCGCCAAATGGCGCCAACACGCAGACGTGAGAAAAATCAATCTGTTTATTAGCAATAATTGCTTGTTTGTAATGAGCTAAGGTTAGAGCCTTTCATGTTTACTCTAGGTTGTCGACATCTACAATTCTATTAACTACCCTACACCCACCCTCACTCCCCTCCATCGCAAACACATTCATTCATCTGATTTTTTCGCGCGAGCCTACAGGAAATATGAGTATTTTTTTTCCTCTCTTATTCCAACAAATCCATTTGAGGGAATTAAGATGAGCAAAACGTAAGAGGGTGCTCAGATTTTACTCGGGTGGACTTGTCAGACGTTTTTCATTCATTTTGTTTTTGTTCGTAAAAGTTTTTGCTCAACTACTTAAAGGAATTTACATTGAAATTATTTCTTACTTTGCGTCAGATTGTGGACTTAAAGCAATTTTGTGTTTTTAGAGATTCTAAAACAGGAAGGTGTGTTAAAATGACGTAAAATTTTACTGTTTTCCGGAGTTTGATGCAACATAAAATGGGCGTTTTTTTTGGCCTTTTGACTTCCATGTAGTTTTTTCCCCATAGTTAATTTTATCATTATAATTTTTTTTCTATTTCAACCCTTTCAGTACAACTTTTTTTTTCTAATTGAACAAAACAAATTTCATACTCCTGTATCTAACAGAAATTTAGGGGGGAGAGGACCAATTATATATGTTTATAAATATAATTTTTTTTATCCATGCTATATATTGTAATTCATATAATAACAAAATATTTTATACATTTTTGTTGCTATAACGCAATTTAGTTATTATACTACATTGATTATGAATTTAATTTTCCATACTAATTATGAATTTTCCGTTCATAATTAGTTGTTAGAAATATCAGAAAATCATTATTTTATTCATTCCTAATCATGCAATTTCATTTATAGATAAGAACTGCATTTTGTATGATACATTGTACAACCACAATCCGGTATTCAAACATGCACACACATTCTTTGTTATATTATATGCACAGATTATATATTTATATTGTATATTTATAATATAAGTAAATGGTTGATGAAAATTGACAATTAATTATTCCTAGTTACCAATTTTTATTTATAAATAAGGACTCGATCATGTATGATACATTTCGCGATAATGGAAGATTTTTTATATGTTTTTGCATTATTGACAACATAATTGATGTATTGTGCGTATTGCCGATGCAATATAATCACTGAATTATGCTGATTCCAGAATTAATTTTTAATATTTAAATTGTATTTATAAATCCAGTATCAGAAAACTGCAACTCACTTTTCCTTATGTTTAAGTACAGGAATGAATTCATATTTTTAGTATGAGACATGCTGCCATTGACTTTTAAATTTTACTCAATTCTCTATTGAATAATTAAAAGTTTAGCGATGACATAATAATTTTTATAGGAAATATACTGACATTAAAATCAAAAAACTAACGTAACTTATTGTAGAATAATTAAAAAAATTTAAATATTCATTAATATTTATTTGGAACACATGCTGATATTAAAATCAAAGGCTGACACAACTTTTTGTAGAATGATTAAAAGTTCAGAAATGCATTCATATTTATAGAAAATGTAATGATACTGACTTTTAACTTTTTACACAACTTACTAATAACTAAAAGTTAAGAAATACATGCGAATAAATGATATTGACTTTAGTTGGTAAACATCCCCCAAATTTATGTAGAGTTATTAAAGTGTTGGAAGTCATTCATATTTTTATATAAAAAATTCAAATAATGACTTCATATGTTACTCAACATTATCGATTGGTAAAAAGTTTTCTATTTATTATAAAAGGCCTGCTGAAATTAATATTCAAGTTTTACATTAAGAAAAGGTTATATAATAGCTAAAAGCAGGAAAACATGTTGGTATTTTAAAATCCAAGACTTATACAAATTATTGTTTAATTATTTAATATGTTTAAATACATTCATATTTTCCATAAAAAGTGCTGTCACTCCTTACAAAACGCATGCTAGAAAATAATTTGGTTTCCAAAAACTCCTTTTTTTGGTTTTAGTTTGTTTAATACCAAAAATTTTTAATTAAAAATGTTAAACTGATTTCGAAAATCCGCTATTTATTATAATCATTTGTTAAAAGAATTGAGTTTTTTTTCCATTTAATTTTTTTTTAACTCAATAAGATATGAAGCCACTTTGATTAAAACCAATTAATTTTCAGAAATGCTTGAAAGTTAAGTAAAATATGAAACAAAATTTGCCATTTTTCTTAAAGATAATGTGATTTAAAAGTTTTTCTATATTCTTCAAATTTAGAAGACGATTAATTTAATAGAGATTACTTTTATTATTGATAACTATTTACAATAAATCTGTTAATTCAATGACAGATTGAATTGGAAAATGCATTACTTTGCAAACATATTTATTTACTCCTTTTAAAATTAAACAAGCATTATTCATAATAAATGGAGAAAAAAAATTCTAGTTAATTACCGTACTGTATGGTAATGACTTTTCTGGTAAAAAAAAGAAGAAAAAAAAAACTACAAAATTTTGATAATAAATAAAATATACTGTATTCAAACCGAATTTGAAAATATACTGTATTCAAACCACTAATTTACTAATTTTTCAATTCAGATGAGAATGGTTTAAAAGAAATTCCGGTTTACAAATTATAGTTTTTACTATTACTGTAAAAATTACCGAGCTTCTTGGTGGTCCCATAGAGAGAGAAACAGGGTACATTTTACCCTAATCTGGTAGTTTTGACCATATTTTTTCTTTCAGAGTGTGAGTTTTTGTTTATAATTTTTTTTAAAAAAAAAAAACTCCTATGAGTGCATACTTGTCAAATTATGATAAAAATTGGAAAAACGATTTTTTGAAAACTGATTAATAGGAATAGATAGATAGAAAAAGACTTATGAAGAGCATAATTTATAAATAAGAAACAGATAATAGAATATATTTAAATAATATTCTTCCTGTAACAATTTTGGTCTTAATTCTTCAATAAAAGTTTTTTTTTTTAATTTTAACCATCTGCATGAGATTTCTACATTACTAATGCGTCATGGGAATTAAGTTTTATTTTATTTTATTGATTTGTTAAGGAGAACTACATTTTTCTGCGGAAGTATGCTAATTTAAATATAATTATGTGTTTCTAGAATTTTACAGAGAAGAATAACTTTTTTTTCCGCAACAAATAGTATAAAAATGAAAAAAAAATATTTGGAATGAAAAAAAAGTTCTAAGAAAAAAAAATTTTTTTCTCCTTCAAATAGTTATGAAGAAACGTGCTCTTCAGAAATACTTGAGGAAAAAATTTTTCAATTTTCTCACCAAAAGTCACTCAACCTGAGAGATATTATTTTGAACATGAGGTTTCCTGTTCCAAGAAAAATACTTAATCAGAAGAAAAATAAGAAAATGATTAAATAATAAAAGATAGATAAACACGACTAACTAACAACTTAGCAAACATAGCAAAATAATAAGCTTAGTATAATAAATTTAGAAACATAATAAACTTAGCAAGTTAAACGTATCTTGAACTTAAACACGATAAAAATTATTTTTCTAATTTAATTATCCATGTTTTGTTATTTTGCACACCAGAGATTTTCTGGTACAGGAAAAATTCTTACTCTGAAACAAATTTGTAAATAAAAGATACATTAAAGTAATAAATTTAACAGATTAAATATTATTTTAACTAACAGATTAAAGAAAATGTTACTTTAACTTACAAATTATACGTTACTTTAAGATTTAAATTTAAAAAAATAAATAAATAAAAGGTAGTTAATTGAGGTTATCATAATAAATTTTAGAAATCAAATACTTAGGCTAAAAGGCTGTAAAAATCAAAATTTTGAAATATTGTAAAATTTGTGTGATTCTGATAAAATTGGCAATGACGTGTGATAAAATTTGGTTAAAAGTTTTTATCATGATACCTTAGAGCAGGGTGTAAAAGCCATTTATGCAGTTAAATTTACCTTTCAGTTTCGTATTTTTACTAAATGTGCGGTAAAACGAACTACAATTTTGAAAACCAGACTTTCCGGTAAGCCATATGAATATTGCCAAATGAATAATTCAAATAACTTATATTTTGGTTATATTAACAAAAATTAATTTTTTCTTTAAACGAGAAATATTATTAGGATAAAGTACAGTAATTTTACTAGAATTTTTTCTCCAGGTGTAAAATTCGTCGTGTGACAAAATTATGATTTTTCCTACATCATTTCTTACGAAAAATGAAAATGGAAAATATATCTACTATTTGTCTTTAAAAAAAGAAACGGAAGATATTAAAAATGAATCTTCTTTTTAAAAGAAGAATAAAAGAAAAGAAAAGAAAAAGCATTTTGTTAAAATGCTTTTCCTTTTCTTAAATATCTTAACTAAACTTACTCTTAAACATTTAATGAGAAAAACAATCGAAATAACGATTTTACAAAAACTTTTCCATCATACACATAATATACTGCTTCCCCTCCGTGAATTACATATATAAGAAAAAAACTCAAACTGCTTCTGCCGGAAAAAAAAATCTCTCATAAGCTAAGAGACAAATTATCCGATGTCGCCAATGCACTTACATTAATTTGTGGTGTCCAGCTCTGAATTACACATTTTGAGAATCAGTGATCCGAGGAAGAACTGTTATTATCGCCTTCCGCCATATCTACTCACAGTGTGTCTGATGTCCTACTTTCAATGACATTTGCAAAAAAAAAANAAAAAAAAAAAAAAAAAAAAAAAAAAAAAAAAAAAAAAAAAAAAATGAATCGAAATGACTATGCAAACAAAGTTAGGAATAGTAAGAATAAGTTCATTCGGAGAATTCTTTATTAAATGCAAGGAAAAGAACTTTTATCCTCTTCTTTTTCAGTTTAATAAATAATAAAATATGCGCAATACAACCAAAATCTGGTAAAATTTATCGTGTTTCTGGGTCTATGCTATGCCGAAGCACTTTGGCAATGATTTTGGAAAAACTAAAAAAAATTTGTAACTTTATAATATGTGATAAAATTTGGCAAATAGTGAAATTTTGTAGTTTTGTTTTATCATTGTACCTTAGAACATGTTATAAAAAATATTTATTCAGTTAAATTTAACTTTCAATGTATTAATTTAATAATATTAATTAATTTAATAATCAATAATTTTGAAAACCAAAATTTTTGATAGATCGCTATCATATGAACGGAAAAATTACCAAGGGAATGGTTTAAATACCGTATATTTTGGTTTTTATCTCCAGAATTGTCTTTTTTCCTTTCTTTATTTTATACCAGAATTGTCACTATGTTACCAGAATTTTTTTTTTCTTCGTGTATTTATTAAATATTTTATACCTTATAAACATTCTCTCATTTTATTCTTTAAAAAATATAAATCATCTCATTTCAAAAACACTCTCTTATATTAATGTTCCTACATATTTTTTTTTCAAAAGTATTTCCGCATATTTATTTATTTATTTATTAAATATTCCCACATATTTTTGGTTCACCCATGTTCCCTTATACTTATTCTTTAACCCCCTCATATTTATGTTTAAAAATATCCCCTATTATTTAAACTTTAAAAATATTTCCCCATATTTATGTTTTCAAAATGCTCCCTCACATGTATATTTTATAAATGTTTCCTCAAATTTATGTTTTGAAAATACATCCTCATTTTTATGTTTTGAAATTACGCCCTCTTATTTAAGTTTTAAAATATTCCTCCATATTTACCTATGTTTTAAAAATACGTCTTCAAAATTATATATTGTTTATGCTAAAAAAAATATTAATTCACATTACTCATATTTAAAAAATATTATAAATGCTTAAAAAATATTAATTCATATAATTTACGCTTAATAAATTTTATTAAATATTGCTTCGATTTAAATAAATTATTATTTCATATTATTTATCTATTAATAATATTACTTCGTTTTTAAAGATCTCAAAGGTAGAATATTCTGAAACAAGTTGGCTTCTAGAAAAGTGGAAAATTTCTGGTTTAAAATGCACATCCTGTTTAGTTGCATGCATAAAACAATTTTTTTTTCAGTTGTGTAGTTAAATAAGATAATTTTCAGTAAGTTGTTGCTTCGTGAACTGCTTCACGCTTTTACTATCTTTTCTAAAGCCGATGTCCTTAAAGTCAGTAAAATGATTTTTAAAACCTTTTTCACTGAGTTCTCAATTTCTGTTTCACAAAATTTCCCCTCATATTTATTAATGTTGAATGTTACAATGTTAGTAAAAGTCTTTCCTAAACTAATAATTGAAAAGATTAGGATTAGAAATTTTGCTAGATCATTCCATAAGAGCGTTAAATTGTAGTCTGAATCAATACATCATACAAAGCAACTGTTAAAATAAGTAAATAATTGTTATAAATCGATCCTAAATGCCATCTTTTATTTGAATTTGTTGAAAAAATCTGTATGTTTTGTCATTCAGATATTAACTTATCACTGAAACTCGTGCATTTAAAAATGTGTTAATTTCTTTTTTAATTATTTATGTACAAGTTATATGTACAATGCTTAAAACTCATGAATTGCGATTGCAAAATAAATAAAAAGGAATAAGGAAGTATGTAGATTAAATATTTTGAATGATAAAAATATTTTCCCAAGTCATGCATGGGATAATGGACTACTTTATCCATATAAGATATCTGATGATAAATGCTTTCGAAAAACAAGCATGGAGATTTTTTTACATTACAGAGATTTCAAATTGTTCAATATTTTGAGAAATAATTATATATATATATATATATATATTTTACTAAATTCATTATTATTGATTTTATTAATAGTTTAAAAAAGAAATGTTTATTTGGCAGAAAATAGAAACAACAAAATTACCAGAAATTTTTTATAAATGTATTACTGATTGCANAGATAGATAGATAGATAGATAGATAGATAGATAGATAGATAGATAGATAGATAGATAGATAGATAGATAGATAGATAGATAGATAGATATATAGATAGATAGATAGATAGATAAATAGATAGATAGATAAATAGATAGATAGATATTTCCAAATAGCTTTTAACTGACTCATGTTTATAAGAGCAAAATTCAAGTGATTAATTTAATTTATTATTGAATATATAAAAAAAAAGTTCTTAATCGAAATATGTAAATAATATATTTCAATTTCTTCGTTTATATATAGTACCCGACTCTCAATATAACTGGAAAACTGGTAAATAAAGAATTGCATATTTAAGCAATTTTTTTCTAATATTAATTCAGTATTTATAATTTCTTCTTAAACTTTAAAAGAATCAAGCCTGAAATCAGAGTCATAAACTAAATTCAGGAAGCTCCTGAATTATTTTCTTAGGGCTAAAAATGAAATAAAATAAAATAAAATAAAATAAAATAAAATAAAATAAAATAAAATAAAACGTTTAAACATGCACAAGAGAATAAACTTTTTCTACGAAAATGTTTTAAAATGTTTTTATGGAAATATTTTCGAAGAATCAACCCAGAATTCCTAGCATTACAGCTTTCTTAGAGTTTTAACACATTTTAAAAAGGAAACTTTAAAAAATACAGAGAAAGAACTGATTTAAGTTTTCTTAATAACAATAAAAAACATGATTTAACTAATAAAAATGCATACATAAATTCAAGTAAACAGCTTTAAAAATCAAAAACTTATCAAATTTTTTTTCTTTCTTAACAAAACGTATTCCTTTTTAAAAAGAGCTTCACTACTTTTTTAAATCGAAATGATTGACACTTTGAAATGAGAAAATTTAAAAAAATAAAAAATCCCGCTTTCAATTTAGAAATTTATTCCATTAGATAACCTAGTTATAAAAGTTCCATTAAGTGTTCTAAGGCATGCAACTGAGTTCCGGTACATGAAATGACTGATAATATAAATGTATTATGCCTTTTTATAATATTTCGAAGAGATATAACTTTTTATTCAAAAATGCCTTTAATGCAAGATATCTAAAAATGAAAAATAAAATGTTTTATGAATAATTTCAAGGGAAAAATAAAACTGAGACTTAGGAATAAAAAAATTGTAATCTGAGCTTAACCTAATTAAACGTTTTAAAGCTTTTTCCTTATTTACTTGGAAATGTTTATTTTCACACTTACTGCATCTGTCAAAACGAGTATTGATAATGCTATTACTTAACTGTTAATACTTCTTCAAGATTGTGTGAAAAAGAAAAATGTTTCGTCATTTCTTTAAATTTTATTTTTCAAGAACGCTATTTAAAGAACAAACAATTTTCTTGACTTTTTCTTTTTAGTTAAATAATGCTGGTGTACTATTATGCTGCCTCTGCAAGCGCCATCTCGGATTTTAGGTTAAATTTTTGATTTTCGTTAACTTGATGTTCGGTTTTTATTTTTTTTCCATTTGTTATATATTTATTTAATTTTTTTCTTCGTTTTCTTAATGTAAAACTTCTATGAAATTTCCCTCTAAACTCTAAAGCAATAAATATTTTCGATTTGTGGTTTTGAATCAGTAATTTAAAACTAGACATTTTATATCTTATTTTATATCCATCGCTGAACAGCCGACCCAATTTTGAATTTACGACTACTAATGTTCAACTCCGTAGCCATGTAATTTTGAGCCAATCCAGAAGACAAGGAAACTCTTGAATCAGTATAGTGCGGCCTTCAGGAGAACTCCTTCAGACACCCGTCTAGCGTCGTGGCGGGTACTAAGGTTACGAGGAAAGGACACTTCGAATAGGGGTCTTATAGGTATTTGTCTTAATTTTCGGCATAGGTCGTGAGTAAACTAATCGACACCTTCTTTCCTCCATTTCATCCCCATTAGAAATGTGATCTCACTTGTTATCATAGTAGCAGACAGCCCCAGAATTTTAGTCTGGAGGAGTTCTCCTCAAAGCCGCACTATACCCCCAGAGGTATTGATTTGTTATGGGAACATGGAGAAGTTTGCGACTCGACAGATTTAACGTGCATCTGTCACTATTTACTACACGGGGAGTCTTCGTTCAGCTGGGATCGAGCCCACGAACTCTTGGACATGGGCCCAGTGCCTTACTAACCAGGCTATCTAAAACTAAACATTTATCAGTTTTGATATTTTTTAAAATTCAATTTTAGTATAATTTCAACTGATGAAAACCGATTTGGATAGTTTTTTATAAAGTTAAGTGCACAAAAAATATTCATCGAAAATTAAAAAACAGACAAATTTATACCATTAAACTACCTTTTAAAAACTACCGATTCAAAACTGAAGTGGTATAATTTTGACACAAAAAGAATTAAAATATAATCTAAAGCACTGCATGCCTTATATATCAAGTTCTGATTAGGTGAAGCCTTGTATTTAGCGAAAGATACTACCGAATATCTAAGCCAGTTTATTTGTGAAAATTAAATAAAAAGGATTAAAAGCATATTTCGAATTTCCTATTTCCATTCTTTTGACAGTTGATTTCGGTCAAAAGAGAAAGGCCACTTAAATTAAATTTCATTTTTATAAATAATTTTGGTTTTAAAATTATATTAATGTTTCAGCGCAGAAATTTGTTCACACAAAAAGTTTGTTATCCAATACGTGTCTTCCACCATTTAAATTATCATATCGCCTTTTATCTCTCTATATTGTTTTCTTTAATCTTAAAATCTCTCGAATTTTTTACTTCCTCCAAATTTGTTATTTTATAACGCGTCGAGTTTATGCAGTTTGAGAATCTTGCATTTTGTTCATTGAATTCGAAAACTTTCGTCAGGAATATTTAGAGTTTGTTTTCAGAGTGTGTTCTGTTCACGTCAACCTTTCAGCATATTGCGTCCTCCGTTCAAATAGAATTTTGAAAATCTACTTTCTGCTCCTGCTCAGAGGATGCTTACTACGAATCCAACTTAGCTTTTCATTTAAACTTAACTTTTCATTCTTTTTTTAAAAAAAGTTGGTTGTGCTAAATTTAGCAGTGTAACCGGAATCCAGTTTCTTCTTTGTTTTAAAAATTTAAATAATTGTTGATGAAACGATAATTCGAATTGAATCTGGAACTTAAAGCTTGCGTAAAGTTATATGGTGCCACGACACGCAGAATAGAATAATATATTCCACTAGCCTAAGATTGATAATCTAAGAGCTTGTGAATAATAAGGTAAAATAGCAGGTAGTCTGTCCATCCAATTAACCGCAAAGTTCACGGTAAAGAACATTTTTAACCATTACGGTTTACAACTAGCATGGTTAAAAAACCATGATTACAAAACTACATGGTTTTTTAACCATTTATAACTAGCATGTTTTCAAAACCATAAAAAAGAAATTTAACTAAACATTGAATATAGTTCAGCAGATTTTATGGTGATGATATCTATGCCAGAACGAGAATATCGTATTCTAATAGCCCTTGGTCAAAATATGGGGAGAGCATGACACTGGAAACTCTTTATGCATTGAAAGGAGTGGGAAGATATTGTGGTGTCAACGCTAGGACTCAGGATCAGGAGATTGCTAATAAGCCCTCACGATTATAATATGTACCCATCTGCGAAGTACTAAGTGGCTTCACTAGGTGGGCCCAGTTGATGCGATAAAATTCTGTTTGTTTAACAGTAATAGGTGAACGCAGTTAATTAACCGTTTTTACTCACTGTTAACAATTTAAATACCGTTTTATTTACAGTTATTTGACTTTTTTGTATGAATATGGTAAAATAACAATTAAATAAATTGCCATTTAAGCATTTTTTCCAAGAAATTTCTAACAATGTAATATTTTCTCAGTGCTGCGTGATTAACAACTAATTTTATTATGTCAAATAGTGTATACATGCATCCTAAATTAATTATTCTTACTTTATATTGTATAGTAGGAATGTCTTTTCTGATTATAATGTTTTTCTTATCCTACTGAAAATATTAATTATAATGTTTTCCGAATAACAGAAGTGGTGGCGGCTACTTAACACCAAGTAGTGCAAAAAAATGCTTTGGTGTAGTTACGTATGACGCTTCGCTACACCACTTTAGTGTAAAGTAGTTGCAACTATTTTCAGCCTAGAAATACATTAAGTTTTTTTACAGTGATGACCTATTGTAATGAATGTAACGCTGCGTGTCAATCAGGATTCAGATTTTGGACGTATTAAAGTGGTAAATATCACTCCTAAGCCATTCAGAATTCCATAAACCTGGGATTTTATTTATTAAAGTTTAATCAGTCAAAACTCCAAATATAATTTAACTGGCGAATTTATCGAGAAAATTTCATGTGGTATTTATTTTTCAAAATTGTTTAAAACCTGTAATTTTACAAATAGTTTAAATCATTTGAAATTTTAAATTGAATTAGAAAGGTAAATCCAGCGGGAACATTTCAAATGAAATTTTCGCTCCAAAACAATCCAAAGGTGATTAAAAAAACTATAATTCTAAAAATAGTCAAGTATCTTAAAACTCCAAAGGAATCATCAATTTCAGGCTTAAAGCATATGAGGATACATCTGACGATATATTTTACGAGTTAAAATTTAATTTTTATTGTAGTATATGTTTATTATAGACACAAAAGAGCTTTAAGTGGAATAAAATTATAAAATTAATAGATCAATATCAATTAAAATTTCCCAATTTTTCAAAATTTTAATAATGTAACTGTTAATTATAAAATGAGTGATTAATATTGAATCGAAATGTTACAGAAACTCAAATAATGTTTATAAAACTTGGTATTTAATGTTCATAATAATTTGATGTATGGTTTTGATTAAACACAGGAAAAATTTTATGAATGTATTTCTCTCATTCATTAAGTAACTAATTATATTTCCAATTTAATTTTATTCGTTTTAAAGTTTCTTATTGCACCTAGTTACCAAATTTTAAAGTTGTAACTATTCAAATTTTTTTTCTTCAAAAATTAAAATATATATCATTTGAAACACAAGCCGCCTACTCAGTAAAAATTTTTGAAAATATTTGAAAAATTTGAGGTTGTATTGCTGTAGAATGTAAATGTAATTAATTCGAAAACATTTTTTTTTAAATAGTTGTTAATTGCGTTAATGTAAAACAAACTAACAAAATTAATGGCAATGTAAGAAGAAAAATAAGGAAGAGAACTACCAAAAATGACGAAAATATTGAGATGTCATTCTTGGTTTCACCTCAAAAGGAAAGTTTACGATTGTAAAAATTGGGGCGTGGGAATTACAGAAAAAAAATTATATAAACTTGTCAGAAATTAAACAATAAATTGACATTATTAAATGATTAATCCATTTAAGACGGATTGAAATTTTCCACAAACATTACTTAATTTTGCAAATAACTGAATGACTCAGCAAATCGGATGTTTAGAAATTGTTTTTTAATTTTATTTTCTTCTATTAGATTTTCCGGGTACTTAAGTATTTCCTCAATGTAAGCTATGGATACCTTTAATCAACTTCTCTAAATCATTATTATACATTAATGCTTTATATTTTATTCAACTATACAACTTTATCTTTAAACTATTATCAAATTTTCAAAGATAATTTAAACACAGTTTTAAATTTAATGAAGTCAGCAATAACGTTGCTCAATTTTTATATTTTTTCAAAGTCTAGGATATTTAAAGAAATAAATTAATTAATTAACAATAATAATAATCAGAATAAGAATTTAAAATATAGCGAGTTCAAAAAAAAACAGTCATAATATTTGCATATGGTTTTTAAAGTTCATAAAAAGTAATAGTCAAATAACTTTTTTATAAACTTAAATTACATAAATTATGAAAAATAAAACTTTTCTCTAGTAGATAATAGTAAATAGCTTTGAGAGGTGATATGTTATAATCGTATAAAATTAAAATATTTTTTTAATAAAAAAAACACCAACTAAGATAGTTAAGAGTTTTATAAGTAACATTGCACTATTCCTTCCAATTTAAATAAAATTTCAATAAAAAAATTAAACATTTTTATTTTTAACTTTGATTTTTAACAGTTATAAAGATATTTAATGTTAACATAGATGTAATTAATTTTTTTTCTATATTCCATTCAAATCATTTAAAAGTTAAGTTCTTAAAATGACAAAAAATTGCAGTGAAGTAAGTAAGTGGTTGTAAAAAGAATTGTGAGTGAAAATGTACATACTTATTTGTTACCATTTTCAAGGAAAAGATTCTTTTTTAAACAATACTAGTCATTAAATAAAATCATTCAAATAATTAAAATTTAATAAAGACAGTTGGCAGTAAGTAGCGATATACGAAGTAATTTTCTAAGTTCAAAATATTTCTAAATTTCTATTTTAAAAACTTTGAAATACAAAATTTTTAAATTTAAGACCATTAATAAGTAGATAGTCTTAAAGAGTTTCGAGGGAGACCAATTTATTTATTTCTTCAATAGTAAAAGCTAATTTAAATTAACAAATTAAATATTTAAATTTTAATAAAATTTAAATTTGGATTATAATATTTTTCAAATTTAATTTTTAGTTTAAATATTAAAAAAATTTAAATATTTAAAAATTTATATTTCAGATAAAATTATTTTTAAACATGAAATTTATATAAAAACTGGAATTGAAAATTAAATAAAATATTTTAAAAATATTTGAAATTTAAATAAAATAATAAATAAAATGATTTTATTTAAATTTCAAAATTAAATTAAATATTTGAAATTTAAATAAAATATTTTAAAAACTTAAATATTTCATAAGTATCGGAGATATAAGATGGGGGAATAAAATTTGGAAGAAACAATGTTCTTATCTCTTTTAATTTATTAAAAATGAGAGCTCTTTACTGAGAACTATTTTTTTAAAATGAACTGTTTTACAAATAAAATGCTTTAAAAAAAGAGGAGTTTATCATTAAAGATGGATTAGAAACTGTTTGCTCATTCAAGAAAACTTCGCGGAAATGCAGCGGACCTAACATTAGTGAAACAAACAAGTTTTTATGTCAGCTAGTATGAAAAAAGCCTTGTTTTTGAAAAACGCTATTTTAATTTTGTAATTAAATTTAATTTTAGTCTCATATATGAATAATTTTATTTCTTCTTTTTTACTTTCATACTTCTTTTTTTTAATTCAGTTTCTTTCACACCTTCTCGCGTCGAAGCAAAATGCACAATATTTTACTCCTTTCCAAAGCTTTATCTTATACTTTTAGGATATTTGTACGGCTCTCAAAAGATGTTAAAATAAGATAAACTAATTTTGAGAAAAGTTCAATTCACTTCTTAAGAAAACATCACTTAAATGATTTCAGTTTACAACCTAATGTTGAGCAGCCGACCCAATTCTGAGTTAAGGACTATCAATGTTCAACTCCATATCCTTGTAATTTTGAACCCAACCCAAAAGAAAAGGGAACTCCAGGATCCATCATTGGGACAAACTAATGTTCGACTAGTGAGTAGAACTTTTTGATCGAACAAACCTACATTTGTTTTGCATGGAGGGGAAAACTACGAAAACCTTCTTCAGTTAAACCAATGCCAAGGGGATTTTAACCCATGATCTGGTTACCACTGAAGATATTTCGCGTCAGCACTGTAGTCGGCTCGATCCGGGTGCAGAAGTAGTATCAATCAGCCGCCGCTGTGATTACAACCTGGGTCACCTCCTTGGGAGGCGAACGCTCTATCCCCTGATCCATCGCGGCTCTTCTTAAATGAATTAGAGTTATTTCTTCTTTAAAAAAATCACGAAACAAAGAAATATAAGTAAACCTCAAAAATGTGAATGTAATCTGACAAACAAAAGCTCAGCTTCCATTCTATTTAGCAATTTTACGACAACCCTGATACGGTGCTAAAGTGAACCATATCCTGCACATTGTACCCTCTTAAACATTATTGAACAGTGGTTTGGTTCAATTAAACGCAAGTGTGGTACAGTTTAACACAGAGTCTGTAGACATTTTGAACCATATTAAGGTTCAAAGCATCGATAGTGGTCCGACAACCGATTTTTCTGAGAGTATGGCTATACGATCTGGCCAAAAACATTCGAACATCCACCTAAATCAACATGGTGGGGGTAATTTTTTTTGGTTTGTCCTGAGTCTTGGTCTGTCCTGAATCTGATAGACATGAACTCTGAGATGTATGTTGACGTTTTGGACTCACTGCCATCATTCGCTTCAACTGGGATGAATGCTTGGAGTTTAAAACTAATGGAAAATTTGCCCAAACGTGTGCAAGCTGACATTGATGTGAAAAAGGAGACCAACAGACCAACATCATATTGATATAAGTACCAGGACTCTCCGAGACCCTACTACTGGGTGCTCGGATACTTTCGGTCACACTGTTAGATATTTTTCGGAAAAAAATGGTTAAATAACAATTTATTCAATGTTATTTTACCATATTCAAACAAAACAGTCAAATAACCATAAATAAGATGGTATTAAAACTGTTAACTGGGGGAAAAAACGTTTATTTATTGTTTTCACCTAATACAGTTAAAGAACCAGAATTTTATCACACCAATTAGGTTCACCTAATGACACCAATTAGTTCTTTACAGCTGGGTGCATATTATAGCCGAGAGGGCTAATCTGTCAATCTCATGACCAACAGAACAGGGGCTCGAGTCCCAGCTTTGACATCAAAATATTTCCTCTATTCCCTTCAACACATGAAGAGTTTCCTGTGTCCTGAAATGTCTGATTTGTGACCCTGGACTATTTGAATGCGAAACTATCACTCACGCCTAAATGGCAGCATCATAAAGTTACTTAACACAAAGAATCAGTATTTCCCATTTCTTACGATAGGTAAAAGAAGCAAATATAATTAAACCACATTCTACGCTTCATTTGATGAAACACGACTCAACCACAACCTAGCTCCAATGTCTGTCACATAATGAAAAGCATAGCTCTAATGACCAGTTAAATTTCTTTTTTACGGTTTTTTAACCCTATTAGTTGTATACGGTTTTAAACCGTAAATGTAAAAAAATATTCGTTATCGTGAACTTTATGGTTAAAAGGACTGCTGCCGTTTATTTCACCGAAATTTTAGAATGAAATTCTAAGAGTGTAGCTAGTTTTTCATTAAAGATTAATTTTATTTTAAGGATTAATTAACAAAAATAAATAATTATTAACTTTAGTGAAAGTGTTTAAAATCATTTAGTGTTCGAAATTTAAAATCTGTTTATTTAACGTGGGGTAAGCTGTTTTATAACTTCTCTAAAGAATCGATTATATTCATATTAAGTTATATTTTCTTTATTTTAGGTCACTCAACTGAGCTTAATCAGATGTAAAATAATGCAAACGTGTTTTGTAGTTTATTTGAAAATAGGATTAGTTGTTGAGAAATATGTTAAACAGATCTTTACAAATTCGATCTCTGTCATTGCTTAAATCCTCTCAACTGCTTGAGTTAAAATGAAAAGTAGAAATTTTACGCGTCACGAATCATTGCAGATTTAAAAACAATTAGATATTTCAATTGAAATAAAGATAAAGAATTAAGCTTAAGCAAAAAAAATGGTTTCAATTTTCGTAAAATTACATAAATATGGGAGATTTGTTAATTTGTTTTTCATTATTAAATCACATGCTGAATTAATAAGAAAACATGATCGTAACGTGATTTAAAATTGAATTGTTTATCATCGATATCTTTGAAAGAATGAAAAAGAAAAACAGATTATTTTTTTTAAAATTTTTTTTAATCAAAACTATTTTTAGTCATTGTTTTCGCTTGTTATAAATATAATTTAACCTCTGACTTTTTTGGTTCATAAGGGCTGTACAAAATAATGTGAACAGTTTTTTTAATAACTCAATGCCTTTCTTGAAAATAGTGCATTTCAAAATATCGTGATCAAAGGCTTTCGAAGATGGTGTAACTTTTTTTATTTAAATTTTGTATAAACTAATTGATTTAATTAAAATGAGAGGTAGAATTTAAAAGGTTTCTTCTTTTTAACATCATTAAATACAAAAATATTCTATTTATTAATATCACGATTTTAAAGAATCATTTTCAAAAATACTAGCATTAAAAAATATGACATTTTAACTTCCTCAGCTTTCTTTAGTCATATATATTTTTCAAACGTAAATTTGGAGCCATTTCTAAAAGCTTTGATCATAATCTTAAAAAATGAGCTAACAATTTTGGCATGTGAAATTTTCAAAACACTTACAGCAGTTTCTGTAGGTTAGCATAGTGTAGTATAGTATGGAATACACTGTAAAAAAGCTCGGTAAATTTTTAAGCTGTATTTGGTGCAAAATTTCTCATTATCCCAAAGTTTGGTTAAATATAGATTATTTCAGTTACACCATAAATTATGAAGTATGATCCAAAAATACTTCCATGGGGCAACTGACTGCACCAAAATTTGGTAAAAGTCACGAAACTTTGACGATGCCTGTAAACTGAACGATATTTGTTTACGACGCCAAATTTTCTTTAAAACTCGGTCTTGGTGTATAGGGAGGACTAATGCATGTTGTTTCAAGCATCAACTTATTTAGGTTGATAAATGTTTTATTTGCCTTAATTAAAGTTCATTTCTTTTATGTTGCTTTTTTAATTTGGTAGGCGGTATAAAATGGTTAGGGGTATGTCATAAAATAACCTACTTACGGTAAATAGTTTTGTTACGGTAAATAGCAAACTTGGTCTGCCTTCGAGTGCTTTAAAAATACCAAATAATGGTGCAATCTTCCTCTGCTTTTATAAAAGAATTAAAAGAAGGAATGAAAATAGATGCTTTGTTTCTTCAAAATACCTGCTTTTGGTGCAACCGTCTACTGATATTTGGATCTGGTGAAAATAACAAAATGTGGTGAAATTGAGCTCCATTTTATGAAGTCAACAAATGAATAACAATTAGTGGCGCTGCGTGGCTCGGAATTTTTTACAGTGTAGTATAGGAATGTTCAAACATTGCGTAAGCACTAAAAGGGAAGAGTGTTTTTTATGGTTTGCTTATTTTTACTGACAAGGAGAGAAAAAGGGTATGGTAAGGCTTACGTAAAACATTAAAATACCCTTATTTTTAATTTTTTTTAATGCAAAATAACGAAAAAAATTGGGAAAAAATTTCATATGGAAATATTTTAAAATTGGAATAATGTTAAATTTTGGGAAAGAAAAAGTTTTTGATTAGTTTCAAAATTTCATAAGTTTCTTTTTACGTCAATTTTGCTTTATGAAAGGACACATCTTCCATCTTAATTTACTTTTACAGTTCCAAAAACTAGATTATTCTAAAAGTTGAACGCAAACAAGAGAGGGGGTTTCGATTATTTTGCGTAAGGATAGAGAGGTTTTATTTTTTGTAAAATCAGCTGGTGGAAAAGAGCCAAATAATTATCCACAAATTTAAAACTCAATAATCAAGTTTTGCTCATGGCATAGTGCGTTACTATTTACAATTGTTACAGGTTTGGAAGAAATTAATGGTACCATGGTTTTAACGGTTGCAAAGATATGTACTGGTGATGTTGTTGTTGTTCTCGATTCAATAATTAATTTAATTAATCTAATAATGCCAATTTTTTCTATTTTTAATACTATTTTCTGCATGGTACTTAAATGTGAAATCAACTAGAAAATCACTAAAAATGAAAGTTGAAAGTAATACCTGAAAACTGATAAGTTTATTTGAGAAAGCAAAAAAGTTGCGAAAGTTTTAGAGATTTAATTCTTTAAATCCCCTTCATTTTAATTAATTACTAACTACTAATCTAACTAATCAACTAATTTTAATAACACAGGCATTGATTCAATGGACAATTCATCTTTTACGGATTTGGTCTCATTGGCCAGGTACTCCGTGTCACCTATTATTAGTTTTCGCAGTTTCCGCAATGCTATAAATGACTCTAAATTATCAAAATTAAAATCATGTGATATTCTTCCAATCAGAAAAAAGTATTTCATATTTCCATGCGCATTAGGGTCAATTTCGGTTTCATTGCAAAAATGTATTAGTAATGTATTTCACTAATTCTTTTAAACAATTGTTATTTTGTCAATTTTGTACTATTATTTGCACAATTACTGCAGTTCTAACATCAAAACTGGTGGCAGTTGTCACCAAAAATTTTTTATAGTGCAGTATCATCCCTAAAAAATTGGCTTCTCTTTATTGGGTTTATAGTCCTAAAGAGTTAAGGACTTGGTGTGGTAATAAGACGCATTTTCTCCATAGGTCTTCTGTTTTTCTGCTCGATGTAAAAGTTCTTGCATCGAGCTGCTCCTTAAGATTGCATCCAGACAGAAATATGTTCTTTCAGACTTTTACTCCTTACTCTCAGAACAATCAGTTCAACATTGAACCATAATGTCAGTACCTTGAACCATAATAAGGTGCAAATTTTAGGTAGTCTTAATAAGATATTAATTTGCATCACCTTTTTGTTCAAGTTGAACCATAGCATCGTGCAATGGAGGTTAAGAAGTATGATAAGGTTGTTAAACTTTGCCCCATATTAAAGATTTAACAAATTTAAGTGATATTTTGATTTACCAAGTTTTGATATAACAGTGCACCTGCTCCTTAAGTTTTCGGAATTTCGACTATGTAACATCACAATACGCATAAATATCTCATTGCCGAAGAAAAAAAGAAGTATAGACAGAACTACCAGAACATGGTAAAATTTAAAGTGTTTCTGGCTCTATGGGAACATCGAAAAGCTCGATACTTTTAACCGATGTGCTTTGGTAATGATTTTGATAAAATTAACTATAAAATATGGTTTTATAATATGGGATAAAATTTGGTAAATGTGATAAAATTTGGACGATACCTTAGAGCATGGTATAAGAAACCCATTTATTCGGTTAAGTTTGTTTTTCAGATTTGTATTTTTTACTAAATGTGTGGTAATGAGAATTATAATTTTGAAAACCAGAATTTACGGTAAACCGTTACCATACGGATGAAAAAATTATCAAATGAATGGTTTAAACATGAATATAATAAAATTTAGCTTTATCAATCAGAATTAAATTTTTCTTTTCTTAAACTAGAAGTGTTATTACCTTACAGAACAGTAATTTTAACAGAATTTGTTATTCGGTGTGGCAGTTATGGTGCCTTCATTCAAAAACGCTCTCCTAAATATTTAGATGATATATATTAAATCGGATATTATTAATATAGATTTGTTTAATCCCTGTAAAAAGATTACATACTAGGGGTCGAAAATTAAATTTAAGTGAGGGGGAAACAAAAACACTATCGAAGAGAAGTATCACCAGAGAAAAAAGGTTGAAAACACAAAAACCAGTTTGATTGCTTGATAAAACTTGTCAATCACCTTTCAACTCCTTTTGGTTTCCCTCAGCAATCAAACAGATTTTGCTAATGGGTTTCAAGTTTCCTCGACATCAACTTTCTTTCTTAATAGCGAACAAGTCAACAAGTTTATTAATAGTGAATCGTTAACGTTTTTTTTTTCTCCCTTCGATTAAATATAATTTTGTAAATCATAATCTGTATACTTTTTTTAAACTTCTTTTTCAACTATTTTCAAAAAAGATTAAGAGGGTTTTTTTTTTCATTTCCGAAATCCATGTATATTTCAATTTTAAACTTTTGGTTCTGATTTTTTTATTTTTCATTATTCAGCAAAAGTTTTTAAGTTTACATTCTCATAGAAAAATGAATGTAGAATTTGCTTTGCTTATACTTTAACTCCAGGAAACTTTGGATAGAATTGTATATTTACGTTAAAGATTAATCTTAGCATTAAATTCAAGATTAGAGGAGAGATTACTCTAACACTTTCGAGGGAAAGTACATAACACTAGGGTTAAAAGAAAAAAGTAATAAGAAAAAGAAATGTAGGGGGAAAAAAAAGCAAGAACATAACTTTAACATTACAGAGGAAAGAGCACATGCTGGTTTGAATACAGCAAATGTTTAAAATGAAAACAAAATTATCAACTTACGATCCCTAAATGGAAAAGTTAGAAAAAGAAGTAGAATAGAAAATGATAAACGGCACCAGAATTCTTAACATCAAAAAATTTTTTCCTTGGCTCATCGCCTTTAAAATTTTTAAAGAAACATTATCAAACTTCTCCAAAAAACTTGCGCGTGTTCTTGTAGTTTTGTGCGTATTCTTTCAATTTTAATAGACGGACTTCGTGAACAGTTACGTTTCTATAGTTCAAATTATTTTATTATTTTTAAAGGAAACACAAATGATAATTGCATGTTGTGCCTTCTCCAGGATTTCAATGCTATACGGGAATGGGAAAGAAAAAATGAATTTTAAACTTTTGGTAACTTTTTGTTTTTGTTACCCTTTACAAATTTTTGCACTACACTAGTAGGAAAGGGGATGAAAGTAATATTAAAGATATTAAACCCACAATATAGTACGGCAATGAAGAAAAACGAAGATAAATTGAACCTAAACAGAAATTGAACCAAAAAGAAGAGTTTTTTTTTTTTTTTTTTTTTTTTAAGCGGTGTGTTTGGTGTTGGAGAAAAAGCGGAACTTTTTTCTGACAAATTTTTTCGCTTCAGCCAAGCAAACTATAGTCAATAATGGGCATTTTAAAATCGATTTTATTATAAAAATAACAATAATAAGCCAAAAAATTCTTTTTTTAGAAAAAATGAAGGAGAATTTGGAATTAAAAGTACATGCCTTGATTTAGATAGCTTTTTACTTTTAATAATTCCTTAGAATATTATAAATTTTAAAGAAATGCACTTTATTATTACAGGTATTTTCATATAAAAAATTTATGTTTGAATAATCATGATTGTGTTGTTTGTCTTACTTCCTTCCTGAAGCAGGTAAAAAAAAATTTTTAAATTCGAAAATGTGACTTATTATTGTTTCAGAATTAAGTTGTAAAATAATGATGAATGAAGCTCCTTATCATTAAAATAAGTGATGAGTTAAGATCTGACGTTTCGAACCCTATGTTATGTAAAATTTTTATTATATTTAATGTATGTAAGAATTCACATAGATTACTTATAATCACTTCACTAATTGCATAAATATAACTTTTTGCGTGCTAAAAAATTCTTTGAATTACTAATTTTCTTTTTGAAATAGTATTTTGTAATACTAACTCTATAATATAAAAGTAACTAATAACTAGTAACTCCGTAATAAACTAGTAACTCTATAATAAAGTAACTTGTTACTCTATAATATAAAAGTAATTCTGTTCAGAAAGGATTTTTGAAATGATCGTCAATTCATGTGCCTTCACGCTATGCGTTTCAGAGACCTAAGAATATCATTTATACTCATAACTCCTATTAATAATTCCTCAAAAAAATATATTTAGAATCACTATAATTAATTTCTGTTCAACGACAGTTATAAAATAAAATAAAATGAAATTCACTTTTAAATTTATAATGTTTTTACAATAAAGAACTAAAGTCAGTTTTTTAATCTGAAGAAAATTGATTTGTTGATAAATATTATTGGAAAAATATAAATAAAAGGTGAAATTATTTATATCTGCCATTAAAATGAATTGAATCTTTTTTATTTATTTAAAAATTAATATAAATTTTTAAGTTAAAATTATTTTTCACAGTATTATTATCTGAAAAAAATGTTAAAAATGACATGATTGAAGAAAATAGTTAAGATTTGCCTTAAGCGTATATTCTCCTAAGTTTATGTTTAAAGAATATTTTATCAATATTTAATTTTTTGTTTGAATATTTTTGTATTTATCAATAAAAAAACTTAATGCAACCTAAAAAAAATTGTAAATAAAAACGAAAAATGATTCTACCACCGAAGAAAAATTTGTCACTTAAAAAGTAAAGTTAGATTTGAATGATCAAAAATTTTAATAATGTCATCAAGATTAAATATTTTATACAAAGTTTTTCAATTTATGTCTAATTAAGCAAAACAAAATTAACTCACCTTTTTGCACATTGTAGTAGGGCGTATCCTTCAATTACAATTAAAAATCCATGGATCACAGTTCACTTCGCGTGGATAAGCACAAGTTAGCATCACATTTAACTGACCAATGGTCACACGTTGTTACACTCTTTTAATAATCCAACTTTAAACTTCTATATTTTTGCACTCAGTTGTTTAATCTTCAGTTTAATCACCTAATTTGCTTCTTTGTTTTCTTCTTCGCTGATATGATTAAATTGCTGCTTCGATTTTGTCAACGTTTTAAATTATATTACTAATTAGCAAAGATTTTAAAAATCTACTAATTACGATTAATTACTCTGAACATTTGAAGGCACTCTTTTCAAATTTACATATCTATGTTTTTTTTTTTTTAAAGGAATTTTTTTAAAAAAAATACTAATTTTAATAATATCTAAATCCACAAAATATTTGTTGAACAATCTCTTTCGTACTTTTTTGCTGAATAAAGTAATTTACTTTTCTGCAATTGTTGTTTATATTGTTTTAGAAGATTTGTTTAGAAAACTTTCGATTGATTACAAAAAAGTACTTGATCTGAGAAAATCACTCAAGAATTACAAGAGGGGTGTTGTTCGGGGCAACTGTCAATAAAAGGTCAATTCTTGGATGAGTACGCAGAGCTTCGGAGTGTGACGTCACAAACAACGTCACGCATGGTAGTCCAAAAATGGCGGTCGTCATGCAAGCCTGAGGCTGGATACGCGTCTGAGTAGCAACGAAGATATCTCTACTACTACGCAAGGCTACAGAGGCTAAAAGTCCTACCTCAGGTACTTTGTAGGGTTACTCCACCTTGTCGAATCGCCAAGAAAACATCGAAAAAAACTTTCTTCTTGCGTCGCCAAGAATTGGCGCCGAAGTCATAAATATTTTGCTGCGTTCTATTGTTGTAGATTATGAATGCCTTCAAGCAAGTTAACGCGCACTGGGCTCCGATAATTTTTGCTTTTTTCCTCAGCGATTTTTGCTTTTTAGGAGAGTGGAATTTCTTCCACCATTTCTAAAGTGCCTCTGGGGCACGTGGGACATTGTTTGTTTTTTAATATTTTTAAAATAAGTAAATTAATATAAGATTAATAGGCTTTGCTTTATTATTATTATTATTATTTATTAGTGACGGTAAATGTAATATTTGAGACAGTCTATATTTCAAACTGCATGTTCAAAAATAATTTACGAAATATATTTATTAAATTTCTTGTCTTGTGAAGAAAGCGGCTCATACCCGTGTACATATGCTTCCTTAATTATTGTAAGTCGCATAAAAATTTTGTCTTATTTTTTTTTTATAATTTTATTTCTAGAAACTATGTCCAATATGTCAATACTATGGAAAAATTCCGTAAAAGAATACAGTAATGACTAGCAATGAATATCAGTAAAGTTTACAACAATCTCATGTATGATTAATGTGAAAAATAGATGAAAACCTAGGGGAAAACGGTTTTTTTTGTGTTCATTTTTCTCAAAAATAACTATTAAATCAACATCTGTTGCATTTAGAGGACTATTAAGTTAAGATAACATAGAAAATAGGCACTCCCCGAGAATTATAACACGGTGAAGATGGGTCGAAAAACTCTTTCTTTGTGAGAGCATAATTGCCTTTTCACTAAATCAGCTTTCATGAGCATAAATCGTTCCACTTCCATGGTCTTCATAAAATGACGACAGAAATTATTTTATTTTTAGTGTAATTTTTTAAAATTGAGTATAAATCTTATTCACATCAGAATTTCTGAAAAAATGGTTGCCTAATTTCTTTTAAAAACACGTATTTTTGATCAAGACTGAGACAATAATACTTTTAATGAATGAAAGGAAATTTGATTTTAGAATCAAATATTCCTGAAAAAGTAGTTTTATTCAAAAATTTCTATAAAAAGTTAGTTCAACTAGAAGTATTTTCAAAATTAGCAATTAAATTAATATTTTCTCTCTCGGAAATATAGCTATATTTTTGGAAATTTTGCATTTCCGTTTAAAACACAAACTTTCTTCAATAACATTTAACAATCTTTTCATAAAAATTAATTTATATATAATTGATGTTTTTAAAGAAAATAATACTTAGCGATAACGAAATAATACTTCCTTTGCTTTAAATGACTTGCAATTCCTTTAAAACTAACTTGTATTTCCACGTGTGTAGATATCTTGTTGTGGTATTTTGTTACTTCAGATTAAAAAAATATTTTATATGTAATTCCAACAATTATTAATTTCCACGATAAACTGTTTTTGAATTATTAATTATAAAACTAAACAAAAATATATTCTAACATACAAGAACAGTAAATATTAAAGTACTAAATTAAATAAAAAATGGAGCTAATAACTGAGCAAATAGAAGAAACTTTTTATAAACTGAAAAATAACTTAAAAGAAAAAAATATTTTTAAAAAAAATTGCAATTAAAACAATAAATTAGTTCTGAAAAGTTAATTTCGAAATTGAATTTTAACTAGTAATGACTACTAAAAACTACTTCAGGTAATTTTGAAATCATACTAAAATCTCTTGGCTGTTTTTTATTTTTATGTTTCGATTTATTGGAAAAAAGAGCGCCAATATGGCGAGAAGGTAGAATTGTGAACAGCTCCAACGAAAACAAACTTTAAGAGACACCGAAAAACACCTTTGAACAAGAAGATATGTGATTTGTTACAGTTTGGAGTGACGTCAAAACTTTGGTGTGCAGTGAGTGGTGGCGAAGTATGTTGATAAGGCGGGGCTAATATTCGTTCATCCTCTGAGTTCTAATCCTTTGAAATGAAGCGTTTCGGTTTCAGCCATTGGTCAATAGATTTTTTTTTCTATTTTGTCCAGTTTCTCCACCCATATTTTATTTTGGGTTGATAGAGGCTGTTTCTTTGTTTAAGTTAAAAATAGAAAGAACAAGCAGTTGATACACGAAACTTAATTGAGCTTTGTAAATCTATGTTAACTAAGTCAACTAAAACTCAAATATTTGGTTACAGAAATAGATTTCCTTTTCTTTCTTTTTTTTATTTTATTTATAAAAAGTAAACTAATTTTAAAATAATATTCACCTCCTTTTTTTCCGAAAAAAATAGAGAAGGAAATGGAACCAAAATAAATTAGTTTTCGAACTGTTTCGATCCAATTTTTCAATTTTGACATAATGAAAATGTCTAAATTTGAATATAAATCACGAATTTCCAATGCAGCTTTGACGAAATTTTGCATGATTGAATTGAGTTCTTAGGTTTGAATGTATTATTTTATCTAATATGAATTTTGTGAAAATTTTATGTTTGAATGATTTTTTCTTTATTTTAATAAAAATTCGCTGTAAAAACTTCAAAAATTCTTATTTTTCCCCACTTATTCTTCAGGAAGAGACGGTATCAATTCAAACTTATATCCAAATATACTCTCAGAAAATTGGTTCAATATTGAACCATAATATCGATATTTTAATTCATAATACAGAACATAAAACCTTAATAAGGTATTAATCAATCTTATATGGTAACACTTGCAATCAAATATCATGTTTCTATTCCATCATAGTATAATGCAATCAAGTATCATGTTTCTGTTCCATCATAGTATCATGTAATCATATGTCATGTTTTTGTTCCATCATATAATCATATAATTAAATGTAAGGAGTACGATAATATGGTTAATCTTGGCCATAATTGAGTTATTGCAAATTTGAAAAATAACGTTATTTATTTATTTCCTTTAAAAAATTTTATGTTAACGTGAAAAGTTACATATTTTACATCATATTCCGAATTTAGTTACATATTCTAATTTTCAATGTTCCTCTGCTTGCAGTAATGCATCAACATGGGTAATGTAGCACATCCAGAGCACCAGTGGTCCGATTGACGTGTATTTTAATTAACACTTGATTTATCATGTTGAAAAGCTACAAACTGTTACAAAAATTGCAGAAAGTTATAAACTGAAAAGTTGTGGTTTCAAGAGGTGCAATGACGAAAAATAATATTATTTTATTTTACCTACTATATTGTAGATAAATACAGGGTGTGGCAAAAAAAATATAAATAAATAAGTAAAACAAATTTGTTTTATTGCATCACAGAATAGAAATTAATTCATTTCTTTTTAATTTATGTTTTCATTTCTTTTTGTCTACCATTTTAATTGTAAAGGATTTTTGTGATGTTGCTACATCACACCTGCGTCAATATTCTACTTCTAAATTGTTTTTACAGTTTTCGTTCGTTTAACCAATAGCCTTCTAATTTTAAGAATCGATATAAAAAAAATCAATTGATCAATTTTAAAATTAGAAGGCTAATAAGGTTAAACGAACGAATACTGAAAAAAACAATTGAGGTGTAGAATATTGACGCAGGTGTGATGTAGCTACATCACAATTTCATAATCCCGAGTCCCGATTATCCGAGTTAATGTGAACCACGACAAACTCGGATAACCGAAAAAACTCGGTTAAAGCGAAGAGTATAAAAAAGGATAGAGTAGGTATAAATGTAATATATTTAACAAATACAAAATTTATACAACTACACCGCATATGATTAAAATCATAATTGTAAAGTTTACTTAAAAACACTTAAAGAGCATATTTTACGAGAATTACGAGAAGAGTTTTACTTAAAAATGTCTTTAATCGTTTTTTGTTTTACATAACTTTGGCGTTTTTCTGCAGCAATGTTACGCCATATTTTTTCGGGATAACAGGAAGGCTGGTGTCGCCTCTTCCTGTAGTTCGATATATTCAATGGCATTTTCGATAGCTTTTAGTCCATCTGTATGTGAGATTTTTATACGCTGATTTTCATCGTCACTGTCTTCATCATCTTCGCTAGATTCATTTTTATTATTGACGATAATAACGATCATTTCATTGGATCGAGTTGTCGGATTTCGTTTCCCTGAGTGTTTGGAAGATAAAATTCAGAATTTTTTTCGCTGGTAGTTTTAAAAATAAAAAATAAACTAGAACAAAATAAAATAAAAAAAAATATTCGTGAAATATTTGATAGCTCGGTTGAAGTGGAAACTACTGTATATCTTTTAGTTTACATATTGTTTGTTGGCGGCAGTGGCAGAATATGGGAAGGAACAATCTTTTAGGATCCCAACTGTGCGAGCCACCAGAAGAGTATGATCCCGAGCAAAGAGCAACCCAGATCGAGTGGTAATTACCAGGACGACTAGGTCACTGTGTTACCAAAGGTAGCACATTTATTGTAAATGCTAAATGTAAATATGTACATATTAATTTTATTCTTATCAATGTATTACTATTTTTAATTTTATTTCTCAATATTTCATTACCCATTTTAATGTATTTTATTGGCGAAGAGATGTTTACTTTTTTAATACTGTATATAACGTGTATGACTTTCACTCCAATTTATTTATGACTATTTATGACTATATTATAGAATTATATTTATGACTTTTTAAGAAAAGATCTAAAGACTCGATGAATCGGTCACTGGAATTTCGTGTCAAATCACCGAGACATGCTAAATTTCAAACTTTCCAACATTGTTCTTTTTTCTTTCCTTTTTTTAATTTCCAACAAAAGATCTGCTATGTTAGAGTTGTTTCAGGGAAAGTGGCATTAGTTCGGATTCTCTAAAAGAATCACTTTGGAATGGGATAAACCTTTTGACGTAGATTTTTTATTAACCATATTTTTCATACTTTTTTCCCCTTATTTTGTATTAATTTAGGTCAAAATAAGTGAAAAGTATCATATTTAGCATTTTAATAATTCATGGTTATGAAATACAACTTGAAACACAGCTGTTTTTTTTCTGAGTTAAAGGTGAAATCTTCCAAACATGGCTCACTTCCAAGCAATAATTTTTCAAATATGCACATATTTGCAGTTATTTAGATCTAAGTAAAAGACTTATTTGTAATTGAAATTTTTTTAATTTACAAAATCAATCATTGATAAATTTCTGAATTTGAATGAAAAGAAAACTTTTCACACAACTTTGTTTAGATTTTATTTTTAATACAAATATAATTCCGATTAAGTAGCAGATTTTTCTTTAAAACTATCAGACTATTTTTTATAATTTAAAAAATACCGAAATATAATTTTTCTTCCAATTAGAGCATCAGAAAATATATATAAAAGGGACACCGTTGTCCTATCTACGTCAAAGAATTGAAAATAGGAGATTTGCAGCCTAATTACTGGAAATTTCAATTAGTATTTGCACCTCTGCATCGTTGCAGAAGACAAAAATGATAGACAAAATTTATTTATTTGTAAAAGTCAACTATTATTATTATTTGTTATATTTTGTTAATTTATTTATTATTAATAAAAAAGAGTTATATTAAAAAAGGTCTTTTTACCGCATCCTGTGTCTAAAGGGGAACGAAACTTGAGATTTGCTCGTTTTTCTTACAAATGGCAGGAGAAGAGGTATGAGAAATGGTTACGCAAAACACTAAAAACTACTTATTTTCATAAGAAAGTACATAAATAAAAAGAAAAATTTGGAAATTAAACGTGATAATATTTTGAATATGTTGCAAAAATTTATTTCGTGAAGAGTAGGTATTTCGATCACAGAAGGAAAACACAAAATATTCCTACAGAATATTTTATCCAAAATTTTATGAAATGAATAAAAACGAAATTTTATGTGACAAAGAGAAATTGAAACTATTTTTGGTGACAAACGGGAGGGATGACAGACGACAAGAAAGGGGAGAAGTTCTAAGAGCAATGCTTACGTAAAATTACGTAAAACACTAAAAACACCTCAATAAAGTAATGGTAATAATAATCTAACAAAAATTTGAAAAAGGAAGTATACATTGGAAATCTTTCAAATTCGGAAAAAAAGTTTAAAAACGTTCTTAAGGAAAGTTCTTAAAGAAAGAAGATTAGTACACTACAAAAACTAAAGCAAAAATACAATTTAATTAAAATAAAATAAATAAAAATAAAATGGATAAAAATAAATAATAAATAAAAAGTTGAAAGATTGTGAATTTGTGTGAGTCGTGATTTGTGAATAGTGAGCATGAAAGGTGGTATGTGATTTTCTTATTTTCGCTGATAAAGGGGAATCATGTTAACTTAACTTTAGATAGCAGTATAGTTTGTCTACGGTAAGAACTCCCCCCGCCACAAAGTCTGAGGCCGTCTGCTGCTATGGAAACATGATTACCACATTTCAGGGTGGATAGCTTCTCTTCACTCTAGGGCGAGCTCAATTAACCAAAGAAAAATGTTCCCTTTCTCTCGCCGAACCGAGCCAAGACCAGTTCTAAACAATGACCTACACCCCTGCTTAAAATAGTTATACCTCGTTACTACAGTCACCGCCACGGGTCCAGGCGAATGGCCAAGGGACTTCTTGCGTTAGCATGTAAGTATACAAGATGATTAAACTGATAGCATTTTAAGTAGTTTTTAAAACTATTTTTGAAGTTATTTCGTTTTTGTCAATCATAACAGTCATTTTTCGT
Source organism: Parasteatoda tepidariorum (assembly GCF_043381705.1). NCBI lineage: Eukaryota > Metazoa > Arthropoda > Arachnida > Araneae > Theridiidae > Parasteatoda > Parasteatoda tepidariorum. The sequence continues at coordinate 72,468,201 of NC_092206.1, forward strand.
TTAAGGACAGATTTACACATTCAGGAGTTTTGAGAATAAAGTTTTTTGGTCCTTTACGAATGATAAAATGATAATAGTAACAATTTTTCACAATAACTCCTGATTTTGAAATGATATTTTTGAAATTTTAGGGAGTGTGACCAGTACTCTTCTCTAAAGCGGGCCTGGATTTCATGTTTGCATCTGAATCACTTTCTTTTTTGCACAATCGTGATTGCTCAAATATTTCGGAACTTTCTTCGTTTTTGACGAAACCGAAATCTGGTATATGCTCCGAGCAAACATTTCGTCAAAGTGACAAAATAACTATCATCTCATTTTTGAGAAAGCGAATTTCGTTAAAATCAAAAAAATATTTCGTTATTCTATTCCCCCCCCCCCAAAAAAAAACAATTTTATGGTGTCTAATATATTTAATTTTCTAATAATCACTTTACCGGGGACCATATAGGTAGATCCTTGTCACCCCAGCAACACGAAGACTGATAGAGCAGACAGATAAATTACACGCTTGTAACACTATGGGATTCGAGCACGGATCTCCCTGATATGCGGCCAACTCCTTGATCATCATACAAACCGGTCGGCTTATTTCGTCACTTTATTTCGGATCATCTAGTCTTCATCCTTATTTTGTCATTCTGGTTTTAAAAAAATCTCCTACAATGAACTAATGTAAAGGTTTTGAGTTGAGGAAACATTTTCGTCATGTATTTGGGAGTTCGCGTTTCGACAAAAATCGTGGTTTTATGACGACATGATTCACAAAATTAACAAAATGCAGCTCAAGGATTGCTGAATCGTCAAAAATGAGAGTTTTACTTATGAGAGTGTATGAGACAAACTTTTCAAATTTAAGATTAGAACATAAAAATTATTATGATGTTCGTTATTATTACATCTAATACGTACACGTGACCTGAGCAAATCAATGGGATTCGGCTGAGCTTGCAAAACTCATAAGCACCACTATGTTATCCCAAAAAATAAAAATCTCAACACATATGGGAAAGTTTGAAAAAAAAAAAAGGTATACTAAAATAGGATAGTACCAATATATAATTAAATCTGTAATCCCTAATTGCTATAATTTTGGATCATGGTTATTTATTGGCAATTTTATGACAAAAAATATATTTGTAAAATATTCTAATAATAATTTGAATAAAATAGTTTTTATTCAAATTTAACAAAAAATAATATATTTTATTGGGAAACTAAAACTAAAAAGCTCATCAAAGAAAACTTTGGTTCACATGGACTTTCACATGGACCTTCACATGGAAACTTTGGACCATAGCCATTAGAAGGCTTTCGTTTATTTAATTGTGTCCGCAATCAACCTTGGCGGGCATTTCAGATTGTTTTTGTGTTTTGTCCACCGTCACCACTGGCTGCAATTTAACAAATTTTTTCTTATCTACAACTTAAGAAATTTTTACTTTACAGTCTTTCTATTTTTTATGCCTTTTTTTGTGTTTGCTTTAAGAAGTCATAAAAATTGTATTTTTCTTAAACTGTACAGCTACTTTTCTTCCGTTATGACGCTAAAGCCCACTGTGTGCTTTGTCTCGCTGAACAATATTAGTCCAAAATATCTTATTAGTTTGACACTGTACAAATTACTAATTTAAAAACTGTTCAAAATAAAAATATGAAAATAGATACAGACAAATAAGAGGTAGATGTTTTATAAACATTTTATAAGATTTTTATAAGATTTTTTATAATCATTTTAGGATTAAGTTGTGGAGGAGAGTTGCGTAACTCGCATCGTTTTTCACCAATTATTTCTCTTCAACTTTCTTTTTTTTAGTTACAGTAAATGGGGCCTTCAGCACAGAGGGTACTAGAACAGATCGGTCTATCAAATCACATTACAATCCAATAATTACTAGATCACTACTTGATTATTTTCACTCATCACTTAGATACTTTTAATCACTTTTCCTTACTTGGAATGAGGAAAATAAATCTTATCAAAAGGATATTAAATCTCATAAAATTTACAGAAATTGTTTATTTCTTTTCAATTGATCCATTTACAGAAGGAGATTATGTGCTGTCAAGTAGTCAGTTAAAAAAAAAGGACGTAAGATTCAGTAAAAGTATAAGACAAAAATGTTGGCATCGTTTGAAATTGAATTTACGTCCGAAACCTAAATTCAATTTCAGCAATGTCAAAATTATTTAAACTTCAGTCACATCAACTCATCTTGATGCACCGGAATCTTGTTTCATTCATGTGAATGCTGACTACTCCCTTGTTAATGACATCACCTCCCCACCTCGCAATAGCGAGTGGAAATGCATTTTACTCTGACTTGCCTCTCACGACCATTGCAAGTTTTCGTGTTCTGTTTTTTCCCTTCTTTTGTGGCTACTGTAGCTCTTCTAGTTTTGTTTCACACCTTTATTTTAGCACTTTTCTTTAGCAACTTTCCGTTTTATATTTCAAATCCCTTTACTTTCTTTTCATTCACGTCTTTCAAGTCTTAAAAATGGTGTCTTGCTTTTAAGCGTTTAAAAACATGCCGACTGCTATTTCCATTTTGTATATTTTGAAGCGAAAGAAGTTTTTTTTTATTAAGTATTTGCCCTTAATTGTTGAAGTTTTTATTGTAAGCCTCACTCACAGTTTCGATGAAGTACAGATTAAATGACTTGAAACTTGATAGTAGAAGATAATACCGTCCTAATTAATCACAACGGTACGATTTAGGCAACTACGTAATGTTTTCAACTAAGTGTTGTTTTTCGCCTCAAAAACAGTTAGCTAGTAAAGAAACGAGTAGAATGTAACAATATAAGTTGTTAAACAATTATATGATGCATTAAGTAATCTTCACATTACTGTACTTCTGCTGTAATCTTACTCAGAATGTTCAAAAATTTCATTGAAAACTTGTAAAATAAGTTAACTTAAATAGAAACTTGAAGCAAGTACACAGCGACTTGGTTCTTCTGCATGGATCCCCATGTGAAAAGAGCTTCTAATTTATCTATTAGAGTTTTATACGATGGTTATTCAGAAATCATAGATGGCTCGATTTAAAAAATCACTTAACTAATAACTATTAATTTTTGTTTAAATCTATTGCATGGATTTAACATTTACTTAATCGAAAACCAATAATTCAGTCAAATTAATATTACGTTCAATGGAAAAATTAGGAGTTAAATGCTTGATTACAGATGGAGAAATGAATTCGTTTAAGATTGAAAGAGTTTTAAAGTCTGCGAAAGTAAAAAACTTTGTACTCAGTGTACATTTTAGCATGTCAAGTTTGCTGCGAAAACCTTATTTATAAAAGGTTTTTTAATAAAATTAAAAAACAACAACTTTAAAGGCGCATGTTCTCACATGTGCTTGCACGGAGAAACAAATTACGGCAAAATTGCCATATTGTATGGTATTGACATTTCCAGTAAAAAAAATCATAATTCTACTAAAAAAATCCAAGCTATACTGTACTTAAGCCATTCTTTGTTATTTTTTCCATTCATTTGGTAACCGTTAATCAGAAATTCTAGTTTTAAAAACTAAGTTCTTGTTACTACACATTTAGTAAAAATTACAAAACTGAAAAGTAAATTTAATCAAATCTACGCCAAAATTTTCCAAATTACCAAATTTTTCACATATTTTGAAACTATTGTTAATTTTACCAAAACCATTACCAAAGCGCATTGGTAAAAATTATGAAGCTTTTTGGTGTTCCCATAAAGCCAGAAACACGGTAAATGTTACCATATTCTGGTAATTCTGACAGTATTTTTTTTCTCAGTGTACTGTCAAATTATGAAAAAATGAAAATTATTGTTATTAATATTATTTTATTTGAAATGCCACCATGGTGATATTCTATAAATATTGATATAGAACCACAATGAGCGAAAGAAAAATTATTGAAGGTGAAATACATATTTGAATGAAGGTTTGCGTTTTTCTTTCTTATGTTCTATACCCTCTAGGGAAGAGTAATTGGTTGTAGCACACATTTCCCTTTATTCCCATTATACCATCCGGTGCTCACATAAAAATGGCCCCAGGGTACCTTTACGGTTGAAGCATTAAATTAATGGGTGACTCGTGGCAACACCTGTTGACACGTTACGTGACTATATCCTTAGCGGTGGGAGATGATTTCAATTTTATATCACAACTCTTTCGAACGGTTGAGGGAACACTCTATTGTTCTCTTTAAAGAAAAACAAATTCGAATTATCTTGCGTAAAGTATTAAAACATTAATTTTGTTTTTTAAATCATTAATATTGTTATTTAGAATTAAGGGAAAAATTACTCACTAAATTTGAAACTTTTCAAAACGTGTACTGTAATCTATTTGAATTTTACAATTACTTTTGACAAAAATTATTTTTGATCCACTTTAAAAATTAAACATATGAAGAAAAAAAAATTACTTCTTACATCTTTATTTCAATTTTTATTTTTCCAAAATTTGGCTTAACTATATATGTTTTAAGAATCATAATTTTCTTGTGTTTTATTTGACCCTTTTTTAAGAAATATTGTTTAACAATATCACTGTTTTCCTGTTTCTACTGAAAGTTCTCGTGTTCATGCCTCAAAACTGTTCTGTTTCTGTTTGCCACATTTTCAAAAAATACAGCATCGCAGTAGATTTTTTACTTGTATTTTTAGAGAGATTTTCCGTTACTTTATCGCAAATATTTTGTGTTCATATTTCTCACTTTTCAGCATACTTGACTTCACAATATTTTTTCAACGATATTGTTTCACGGTTTTGTTGCTTTGAACGAAAGTTTCTCACTTATTCATAAAGTTCTTGTGTTCATGATTTGCGTTTATGTTTGCCACTTTTTCAGAAAATTTAGCTTCACAATATATTCTATTTGTATTTTTTTAGAAATATCTTTCAATTTTTCACCAAAAAGAGCAGTGATGGCTCAGAGGATAGAGCTTACGCCTTCCAATTGGGTGAACCGGGCTCGAGTCCCGGCTGTGGCTGGTCGATACGAATTTCGCAAATTTCTCCCATTACAAGATCCAGGAGTTCCGTTGTCTTCTAGATTAAGTTCAAAATTACCAGGCTACCAGGTAATTAAGATAAAAATTACCAGGGCGGTGGGGGGGGGGTTAAGCTAGTTATTTATAGTTGTAAACTCAAAATTTTGTCTGCTATTCAACGGCGGTTATAAAATAAAATATAGCAGCCATGATATCAATATATTTGCATGAAGTATATTGGTTAAATATGAGTGCTTCTTTTCACATTTATTTGTAAAACTGGTCTTAGCCAAGTTAGTATAAATTCTCTTTAATGATTGATGAAAAATAATGATTGTGGTCGATAATTTTTCAAGTATTTTCAATCTTTTTGTCGGATTGATTTGACGAACTACTCATACATACTGTTATAAAATGCATCCATGTTTTTAGATATAAGATCTAAAACAAGAATTCTAATCTAAAACAATCTAAAGCAAGAATCATATATTTAGGATGTGCATATATACAATATTTTCATTATATTATAAAATTAGTTTGTTAATCAAACATACACACAGCACAGACAGAATATTAATATGAATTCGAAGAAAATCGAAGTGAATAAAAGTTAAATATTGTAAAATTATTTTATACAATTGCAAGACTTGTTTATTACTTCCTATAAAAGCATAAATAGCTTTATTATACAAATAAAAGCATGCATGCCTTTTATAACCGTTTGCATGATCATTTTGTCAAATCAGTCTGACATGAAGATTAAAATTACTTTGCAAACAACTGACCACAATCACTATTTGCTATCAGTCAGGATGTAGGATTGAATTTTACTTGGTCTTTGGCTATGACGAGATCTTGTCAATATCTCGATATTGCACAATTATTCACCCTTAAACTTTTAATAATGGTCAAAAGGCATTTGCTAGAGGCTTAAAAAATTCCAAAGCAGTATTTCACACAAGAATTTAGTTAAATAGTTTAAATATACGCTAATTATTTGGCAAATTTACGGAGCTCCGAAAAGTATGGTATTTTTCACTAACAAGAGGCAAATTGGTGTAAACTTTATTAATTATTGGGATTAAGATTAAACTATACCCTTTAAAGTGTACAAGAACGCTTGATTAGGTATTCACTTGATATAAAGTAACCATTCATGCACTTTTTAGAGTTTTTCAACACCAAATTGGCATAACACCACAGTATACACCACAGTGAAGGTTTTAAATTGTCTGATTTGGGACTTTACACAACTGAAAGTATACATCCAAAAATGTTTTAGTCAGGAGAGCTGTCAAAGTTAATGCTAATTTCATTTTTTTTGTGTGTTTTGCCATATCTTTGGAAGTTATAAATCAAACAATTTTTAATTACAAAATTTGTTTATCCAAAAATAATTCAGAGAGAAAAATTCTTTATGATTATTTTTCATCATATTTTACATAATAATGGCTTAAAAAATCAGGCATTGAAACGTATTCAAATTTTTATATTATTTTAAACCGTGTAATTTGAAATGAAAAAACACAAAATTTGAACTAAATTGATTGAAAAGTTTTTGAAAAATTAAAGTTAAAAAATATTTAAGGAAAGCTTTTCTGAAGTCTTATAACTCAGAAACTTCAGATTTCGTTGCATGGTTCAAAAGGATGTAAATATACTTTACAACTCTAAATCTTTTCGACATTTATTAAATAAAATAATAAATAATCACTTAAAATTATTTTTTACAAGGAAGATTTTTTAGTGTAAATTTTTTTTAAGGTATGAATTAAAGATTTTCGATTCACTTAAAAAGCTCTCGATTTATAGCAAAATATCTCTATTAAAATGAGCGAGTTAAAATAACTAAACTTGAGTTAAATTTCAGTCATTTGTCTGGTTAAAAAGAGGCTTCTCATCTTCAGTTAAGTGTCATCTGTAATAACTCAAGTTTGAGTGCATATTTGATTTGATTTGATTTGATTTGATTTGATTTGATTTGATCAAGTTTGAGAGCATACTTGAATTTGATTGAATTTCAATCATTTTTGATTGACCATCCATAGTGATTTCTACTCTTTTCATTTAACTCATCATTTCAACTTGAACTTGAGTGAATTTCAGTTAATTTTGATTAATTATTAGTATCAGTTCAGTGTATTTTAACACGAACTTGAGTGAATTTAAATTGTTTTTGATGCACTTGAGGGAATTTCAATCATCTTAGAGTGACCATCAACATCATCTGAGAGAATGGTTTTAACTCAAACTTGAATGAATTTCAATTTTTTTCGTTTGACTATTAGCATCATGTGAGCGAATTATTTTAACTCTAATTTGAGTGAATTTCAATAATTTTTGATTGACTATTTGCATCATTTAAGTACATTTTAACTCGGGCTTGAGTGAATTTCAAACGTTTTCCTACAACATTTTAACATTTCCTCAAGCAGTTTCCTACTGACAGCTGAGTCAGCCAATCTGGTAAACTTCTTACGTAATCTATCATTGAAGCTCCCCTCTCTGAAATGCGCTATTCTTGCTTCCATAGCAGCAGACGGCCTTAAACTGTGTACGAGGAGAGTTCTTACTATAGACAAACTATAAGGTATTTCACTACACCACTTAGGTATAAAGTAGTTACCACCCTTTTGGCGTTGAAATATACTAAAAAATGTTCACATCGTAAAAGTAATCCTTTTGGCACTTAGTTTTAAAAAGTCCCATTATTAGAACAAAAGTTATTCGTGATTATGTCTTTTCTTCTTGTTTTTTCCCCTCACTTTAACGAGAGTTTCCCTATTTCCTAATAAGCTCATGTGTTTGCAATTTTTGCCATTGGTTGCCTGTTTACTAGAACCGACAACAAATATAAATGCTCATGCTCAATATATATGCCCATAAAATTAACCAAATATCGATTCAAAATCAGTATTTTCAGTTCACACTTATGAGAATATTCTGTTTCACTACAAAATATTTATTTTGAATACTGATATCATTGGAACATAGATGATGGTTCATATCCCTGGTTCATATCATATATACTTTGGAAATGAAATTATGGTCTCTAAAAGGTGTACACAACATACTTCTGTTCATATCAGCGTTGCTCTTTCAGAACAATAGAGATAAAAACATTATTTAACTTAAATATGCTAACAGCGTTAGTCAACACACATGAAAATGATAGCGGAAAGTGAACATACGAGTTACTGCCTATAGTTGAATGGAATAGAAATGTTTTTTTAACCAAGTTTTTTCTATTGTGCTTTTGTCCCCTACCAGATAAAAGTTTTAGGAAAACTTCTGCCGCCTGTCAGCGTTATGGTTCCATGCAAGATATTAACCATCTTTTCGTCACTTACAAACGTTTTATCACCCTACATAATTAGCATTTTTAACATTGTGTTTGGGGTCGGGATAGCCTGGTCGGTAGGGCGTTGGGCCGTGGCGTAAGGGCGTGACGTAAGGGTGTGGCAGAAGTCGAATTCTTGGCCATAGATGGCGCCACTGAAAAACAAGAACAATCGCCCCCCCCCCTCTGTCTTAACAGGCATAAGTCAACAACAACAACATTGTGGTTTGAGACAATGCATTGATTCGCTTCATCATCTGTGGCAACTCAAGCCACGAATAAGGTTAAATCCCCACAAAAGTGATTTCTACTAGGCGTCTTACCTAACCGAGGGAGAATTCAATCAGAATGAATCTTAAAATGGCGGGATAAACGTCTCGTGGAATCGGAAAAATCCGATTTGAATGTATAATGGACAATCAGAAAAATTTTATGTTTATTTGTGTTTATGTTTGGTGTTCCTATTGTTCTGTTTAATAAATATATAAAAAAGGAAAATTTGGAAAATCACTACAATTTCAACCTACAGGCTTGATAGAGGATAAGTAAAAATTACATCATCATTAGCACGACAACCTGCCTTGGCCTTTTTTGTAAATTTCTTCATGTCGTTCTCCTTGTTGCTAGATCTTGCCAGTTCAATACCCTGATAGTTTTAACCCGTTCAAAGCTTATGGGACAAATATGTCCCAAGTCTACTGTTGGGTTAAATAGATCCGATTTTAACAACAGATTTGCATATAACAGTCTTTTGCACTTTCCTCCTTCTATTTGAATGGTTGGCAACACTTGTAAAACTATCATAACGGTATGATTTTGTAGAAATCCCATGTTTGAGAAGACTTATTTCGTGAAAAAAACGGCTGAATCCTTTTTCTCATTTTGTATCATATTTTGAATGATTTTGAAAGTTATCACATGAGGACAACAAAAAGTCTTAGTTTAACGACTTACACTGTAAAAAAAAAAGAAAAAAAGATAATAATTCCGAAACGTTTCCGAATATATGAGGAAGCTAACGTTTCTGAATATTTCGGAATTCTTTTTCTGTAATATGCCGAAACATTTCGCAGTACTTCAGAAATATTTTAAATCATTTCTTGCATTTTTTAATTTTTTTTCGAAATATTTAGAAGCGTTTTATACAAGCGTTTCATAATATTTTAGAAACCAGTAGTGGAGTAAGATTACCAACAATGATCGTCATCTATCAAAAGGTACGTCAAGAGAGAATCGAGTTAACATGTCTTATATACGAGTGAATTGGAATTTAATAGTTCTAGTGGTAGCTACGCTACACTCTGAAACTGAATCGGGAAATAAAAGAAATGCTTCTCAATTGATCGGAAACATGATATTAAATATATCATGTATGAAATAATATGCAAGATATTAAATATAAGTTCTCTGAGTATTTCAGGAACAATTTTGTCGAGTCAAATTTGTAGTTTTTGAAACTTTTTACAATGTGGGGTGTATATGCAACACCTACTAGAAGGTGGTTGTGGTATATGTCCCAGTACTTTTTTTTTCAGGAGTCATTAGTCACTCAGAAACATTAATAGGACATCAATGTCCCAGGGCCTAACTGCCAGAAGTGGGTCCAGACTTTTTTTTAAAATTAAAAACTTGTTTGTCATATGGTAAAAAAAAAAAAACATGTGCTACTAAAGGAAAAAAAAAATTGCTATAAAAAATTAGAAATCAGTCTTGAAAGAGTTAAAAATCTGCCTAAATGGAATGCATGTAAGCAATTGCATACACGTAAGCAATTTATAGTCACAGCACGCCTTCTTTTCAACCATCCTTAGGCTTTAAATGGAACTACCATTTCTTTTATTCTTTTAGAAATTTTGGAGTGTACTGAACCATATTATAATATTATAATTTTATGTTATAACCGTCATTGAACAGTTGACCTAATTTTGGGTTTACGACTACTAAGATTCAACTTCGTGGCCTTGCAATTTTGAACGCAACCCAGAAGACAAGGGAATTACTGTATTAAGTATTGGGAGAAATTTTGCCTTCCTAGAGGAGTTTTTGATGGAACTAACTCGCATTTGCTTTACATGGGAAGGAAAACCACGAGAACCTCCCACGGAAGCGGAATTCGTATCGACGAGCCATCGCAGGGATTCGAACCCGGTTCCCTCATTGGAACGTGAACGCTCTATCCCCTGAGCCATCGCTGCTCGGATTGAACCATAATATCACTCGAGCTCATTTTAGCAATGATTACAGACCATGACATACTGTAATCATCGCCTGTTATACGTATATTAAAGAACATTCGCGAAAATAAAGTTAAAACTATACTCATTAGGGGTCGAGAATTAATATTTAATAGAGGAAGTAGCAAAAGTGCTATTGAAATTTATCGAATAAATAGTGAGGAGGGGTGAATGAGAAACATCAAAACCAGTTTAAATGTTTGAATTACCCTCTGTATCCTCCCTTGATAATCCATCAGGTCTTCACTTCTTGTCATTCATCAGATTTTTGTAACGTTTTTAATTTTTTCCAGCTTAAATGATAATTCCTCCTCTGATGTGTAATTTTCTTTGTCTTTATTTTCAACGATTTTAAAACAATATGCAGTGTGTTACGTAATTACCTTCCTTAATATGCATTTTTAGAATCATTGTCAAGCATGATGTCAAAAAGCATGCACAATAGAGGTAGTACTTTAACATTAAATGGACCAAAAATGAAATTTAATTGCAAAGTTTTTTTTCTGTGTCTCAGTGTATCCTTTTCTCATTTCGTGCTTGGATAATGAGAATAGTTCATGATTATGGAACTGAAACTATGTCTGTTTTTGTGGCATTATTTTTGGATTATATCGTGTTATTCATCTTTGTTCATATATTGCACGAAGTATAACATTCTTTCATTTAGGAAAACGCTGCTGTAATCAAGGGAATAACTAATGAGGAGCGCGAGACTGATAACACCAAAAATGGTTTACTTACCTTGAATCTTCTAATTCTCGATTTCAACGTCACACATCCTTCCTCCTTAGTATACATTAAAGGCGGTCATTATAGAACATCTTGCAATTAACTTTTATTCTTTTTATACGATTAAATTGTCATTTCATACCACAAATTTACTGCTGAACTCCTAGATCAATGAGCAACCAACGCAAGAAATGAGTTTGAGAAGTAGCCTTGTAAATTTGTACCCAACTCGGCAGGGAAACTTAAAACTATAAAATGGTGAAATAAATATTGGAGTAAATGTGGAGGATTCTTCGAGTAGATATTATTAATATAAACTGAGGTAATATAGACTTTTCACGGTTAGCCCAACGGCAAAGGGACCCATGTTCCGTCTACGACTGGAAATATCTGACATCAGCATAGTGGCCAGTGTAGACTGAGGGCGCTATCGAAAATTACCAAAATAAAAAACCTTTTATAATAGTATTATGTACAAGTACATAGTGAGTAGACCATTTTATATTGCTTTTCCAGGAAAAAAATATGTGAATTACTAGCTTTGTCTGGCCATTTGTACTATATTGAAATGAGACCTCACTTTATCGTTACTAACATTTTCATGTACCTAACTCCATTAGTAATTTAGCAAGCAACACTATAAGTTGCCTTTACAAATTTTTTATGAAGATCTACCGCCAAGGAAAGTAAAAAAAACAACTGTTTAGGTACTTTACACTTGAAGCAAAACGATGATTTTAAACTACATAAATCAAATTGTCGTAAAAAATTATCTAGGGCTTAGAACGGACAAATAACTTAAATATTTTAAGTTATTCAACTTTTTTAAAAACCGCCAATTTGGCGACATTTCTTCACCTAGATGAAACTTATCAAAATCATTGCCTTATTCTCAATTTTTGCTTATTTTTATAAGCCCAGATAATATATTGGAGTAAGTTTGTAAATATTAAAAAAATTAGACCACAAGCACTTTTCATTGTCACAAAACTGCGGCTTTTCTCCATGTTCACGTTTTGTGTCATTTTTAGAATAAGCACTGGTAGAGCTGGCTTTAGACAGGCTAAACTTGATTCCCGCTTTTATTATTATTATTATTTTTAATGAATCTCTTCTGTATATTTAACGGTTTAAGGCTGTTTTGTAGACAAAACAGTTTTTCTCCGTTTTTCACCCTAATCATTTACGGATTAAAGCATTCGGTTCAAATTCTAATTGTTGCTATTCAGTTTTGCTTACCGTACGGAAACTTTTTCAAATCAAATTTTTCAGCTCATTTTAATATTTTAATATTTTCTATACTTGCTCTTACTTTTCAGCAATGATTTTATGATTTTGAGCATCGTATAAATAAAATTGCGAATCGATTTTGTTGTCGATTTTATTGCGAATCGATTTTAATGATAGATATACTCGTATTGTGCTTGCTTAGACATAATTTTGGTTAGTTAAGTTGCCAGACAATTTTTATAAGGGAGGGTCATTATAGTTTTAAATGTTTTTGCACTTAAATATGATTTCAATGAAACTTTTAAAATAAAGACAGTTTAATATTTTTCTTCATAATAAAAAATCGAGCTTTGGTTGCTCAGGGAACAGAGCACTCGCCTTTCAATGAGGTGTGGGCACTGTTCTATTCATTTTTTTTGGGGGGGAGGGTGTCAAAATAACAGACTTTGTTGTTAAAATAACAGACTTTTTCGTTAAAATAACAGACTTTTTCGTTAAAATAACAGAATTTTTTGTTAAAGTAACAGAATTTGCTTGTTAAAATAGAGTTTGTCTGTTAAAATAACGAAGTTTGCTTCTTAAAGTAACGAAGTCTGTTTGTTAAAATAACAGTACTTATGTGCTTAGAAAACAGGTGTTGGTTTTTAACTAACAGAATTTTTCTGTCAAATAACCGATTTTTTAGGGATACACCAGCTGACAGTTTTTCCCCCATAAATTTAACCGATTTTTTTTCAGTGTATCGATATGTGGCCAGAGTTTATTAGTGTATCGATATGTGTTCAGTGTATTTGAAAAGGCTTGAGATAATTTAATAGTAGGCCCCCTTTTCAAATTGTGCACAAGAGCGTTTTCTTCGAAAAGCATCACGTTTTCATTGTAAGTGTTTTGAAAATTCTGGAAACTTTTAAAGTACCTTTATCTGGAAACAACACTCGGGAACAGTTTAATATATAAGACATCACCTTTAAAAAATATATTCCTTTTTACTAACAGCTCCAAAACTCTCATTTAAAAGTGAAGGTGAGAAAAAGAAAGAAGAACAAACGGGATTCTAGGTACCAAACGGGGTGAAAACCAGGAACAGAATTATGTGGATTTAATATTCGTTCCTGAGTTTTGTAGGTTTTGTTTGCAATCTAGGATTGATCTAAGATGAAGTCTGGAAGCCTAAACACAATGACAATAAACAAACAAAGTAAGAAATAATTAAAAAAAATTCATTCAGTTTAATTGAAATTTCATTTGTTTTTGTTGTCAAACTTAATTCAACTAAATACATATAGTTTGTCTAAGGTAAGAACACCCCCAGTCATTCGTCTGTACCCGTGTCGGTGACTGCGGTAACGAGGTATAACGATTTCAAGTAGGGGTGAGGGGTCATTGTTTAGGGCAGATTTTGGCTCGTATCGGCGAACGAAAGGGAATCTTTTTTCTTCGGTCTCTTGTGTTAGCTCTAGAGCAGTGTTCCCAAACTTATGACTTTTGTTTACCCTTTATAAATTTTTCGCAACGCTGTGTACCACAAATACAAAAATGAATGTATTTTTTACTATAAAACAATTGCACAAAAGTTAAAAATTTGTTGACACCATTGATTATTAACTGTTAACTCTGCAAAAGACAGCCCATAGAAAAATACGTAATCGTAGATTTTCATGGTTAGCTTTGTTTTTAAATAATTTTTTTGAAATGTTCGTTTGTTGCAAGATATTTCCCATAAGAACTCGTACCTGTTCCCGTACCCCTGGGGGTACGCGTATCACACTTTGGGAAGCACTGCTCTAGAGTGAAGAGCAGCTACCTTCCCTGAAATGCGTTATCCTTGTTTCCATAGCAGCACACGGCCTCAGACTTTCTGGCGAGGGGAGTTCTTATCGTAGACAAACTTTTTCAAGGAGATCAATATCAAGGGGAGAAAAGTAAAACGAATTAACACACGTGTTAGAAGCTATTCTCAAAGCTTATGCAAAAATAATTTTCAACAATAAATCAAAAGATACCTACCATTTAAAAAATAATAATAATTGAATATATGAAAAAACCGCGACGAATTAGTGCAATCAGAGTCGGTGAAAGAGAGAATCGCCTATTCTGTCGACGGCGTTCCGGTCGATATGGTGGCCGGCAGCCACCTGTAGCGGTAAAACTCTCACTTCTCTCGGCATCGCTGATCATCGAAGGCCGTAGAAGGGAGCAGGCGTGAAAAGTAATACAGTGTCGGGGATTTTGTGACGAGCACCCACGATACCGTGATGCTTGAAATGTAATAGGCGTTATTAGTGCTTCTTTAATGCGTGAAATAGTTGAAAGGGTGGGAAAAAAAACGATGATTAATTTAGCCAAGTGAGTACTTTTATATGCTTCTCTGGGTTAGTTTGGATTCAGTAATGAGCAAATTTCATTTGCAATAAGTTACAATTCAAGATTAGGTGCAAAACTATTTTACGCTTTGGATTCCATAAAAGCACACATTAGTTATTTATCTAACTGACCCATATATTTATAGTGTGCAATGTTTTCACGGTTAGTAGTAGAAATTTTTACGTTTTGCTGCTTAAGCTTCAATTTATGCTTCATTGTTTAGTTTCTTTTATGTGGTACTAAAATGTATTTCTCTGTCTAAATTTGCAACACAACTAATTAGGTTGTCTTAAGTAATAATTTAAATAGTGTTAAATAGTTAGTTATACGTTAATGTATTCCTTTTGTACACGTTAATGTATTCCTAATGTAAAGTTCGTCTTAAGAAGACGCCATGCCGCGGGAGAAACTTTTCGTAGCAAGTTCACTTTTACCTCAATAACTAATTTAAAATTTAAGCTATAGAGAAAAGGAGTTCAGGCAAACCTAGTGTAAGGCAAGAAGTTTTAAGTATTGAAAAGAAGTTTTTAAAATATGAAAATAAATTTTGGAAGGATAACTTAGTACTACGCAAAGGAAAAGCTCTCTTCTAATAATTTGCTTGCATTTTGATATTTTGAAATTATTTTTTTGGCAATTGAAAATTCATGGCTTACTCTAGGGTTGCCTGAACTCACTTTTTCTTTCATTTAAATTTTAAATTAGTAATGGAGGGGAAAGAGAATTTGTGAGGTAAAGTTTCTCTCGTTGTATGGCGTCCTCTTAAGAGACCCTTCCTCTCCCGACCGAACTCAACTGTCGATGGAGTGGGGGACGGGGAGGGAAAATTCTAAATATGCTTTTAATCCTTTTCATTTAATTTTCTCAAATAAAATGATGAATATGTATTTACCCTATTTGGCACTATCTTTCGATGTATGTAAAATATAAAGCCTTCAGCCAATCAGAATTTGAGATATAAGGTGTGCGGTATTTTAGATCCTCAATTAATTTTTACTCGCAGGGTTAGGCCAACACTGTTATCTCAACAGTTTTTCAAAGATATTTAAATAGTAAACAGTCATTAAGTTTTAAGTTTTGATGAGTAAATTTATTTTTATGAAATTAACATTAAGGGAAATTTTTAGCTTCATCCAACTCGCTTTGCATCAATTTAAACAGTAATAAGATTAAATTTTTGCAAAATCTAAAAGCTGAGAAGCGTGCAGTTTGAACTTGCTTACTCAAGACCAATGATTTGAAAATTAAAAAACGTAAATGGAAATGAATTGGTCATGTTCTACGTAAATCTGAAAAATTTAAAGTAAATCAAGTTTTTTATTGGAACCCTAAAGGCATTAGAAAAAGAAGAAGGCCTAAAAATACTTGGCGCAGGACGATTGCAAGCGAATTGAAAACAAGAAGAAAGACACGGAGAGAGGCAAAATATCTGGCCACAAATAGAGTGAGATTGATAATAGGAGGAGCCCTATTCTCCAATTCCGAGTAAAAAGGAATATATATGTATATATGTGCTCAAAACAACAAATCACATCAGTTTACTGCTTTAAAGTTTGGAAGAAAAATTCATATAAGTTCGAAAAATAACAAAGTGCTATTTCTCTTGATCAAATTTTCTACCTTTTTTTTAAAGGTATTGTGCTGTCTAATTATACTATATCATCAAAAGTTTGCTTAAGTACAAAAAAATAGCGAGAAAACTCAAATTAAAATTTTAACCAAGAATCCAAGATGGCGAGGTCTCTAAATAGATTAGTTCAAGTAGTGTTGAATAATTAGTTATACGTTAAGTATTTAATTAAAATAGTTTTCTATTTTTATAGAAATAAAAACTTAGTTGCCAACTTTTATTTCGATTTATTTTTGATGGTTTGCAGAAATTCAAAACATAAACGGTGCTATTGTGGCACATTCTGCCATACCAAGAGTTGGTGATGGGGATTGCCTATTTCAAGCAATGTCATAGATACCCAAGTAAAACTTTTGATGGTTTTCCATTGATAGACCACCATAATTTTGATGGCAACCATCAATAATTCCGTCATGAACCAATATATTTTTGATGGTAGCCAACATAAGTAACCATCACACCAAAGTCACATAGGAATTCGGACTGATGGTCCAACATAAGAATAGCAACTTGTTTAAATGGTTTGTTTATGTTGGACCATCAGAAATTTCCATCATAGTTTCGTAGAAATCTAATGTTGGAACGATCATAAACAACCATCATCCCAATGTGAGAATTCGGACTGATTCATGATGGTCCAACGTAAGAACAAATTGTTTTGATGGTATATTCCTGAGAACCAACAAGAATTCCCATTAAACCATCGCGGAACATCATAGATTGTTGGTCCATGAGAATCAAACTTTTCTTGATGGTTGACCATCATAGTATTAAAGTATCATTTTCCATCATGGAATGATGGAAGACATATCAAAAACCTTGAACGCATAATGGAAAATGTTAGATGATGGTGATCATCAAATGATGTTGAACCATCAAGAATCGCACTGAAACCAACATAAACCATCAAATTCTTGATGAGACCATCAAGAATTTTAACTTGGGTATGTACGAAACTCAAGTCATGGCTCGAGAGTAGCGTGAGAAAGCAGCACAGGATTGGTATGAGTTTTCAATCTTATCTCATGACGTAGAGGAAATTAATTCTGCTACCTACTATGTCAAAATGTTCCGAATGGATGGATACTTATGGTGACTTCCGGACAGACTTTAAATCATTATTAAAATTCAATTACATCGAAGAAATATAACAATATCGCTGACATATCATGAAAATAGTTAAAATCGAAATCGAAGTACATTCTTGAGGACAAAAGAGAGGGTAACAGTTAGTCTGATGTTAAAATAATAAGAAATATCCGGTGTGATTTCAACCTATAAAAAAAGGAATAAGTGTCGCCAAAAATAACGTGATATCTATTATTTAATTTTAAGAAATTAAACACTGAAATCTCAAATTATAAAACGCTTCCATTGTTGGCAAAATAACAGAAACGTTTGAGCAAAAATTATTATAACTGCAGAATAATTTTGCACCCAAAAGTTCATTGCTATATAGTTTTAGATATAAACAGAAGTAGGAATTCGTAAATTAGAAAACGATTTCAAAGGCCTGCAATTTAAAAAATTTTTTGAACAAAAGCTGTGATAATAACTATATACACTAAACTGTAGAATAATTTAAAATTCGATTTTTTTTTTTTTTTTTTTTTNCCAAATCCAGCTATTTTTTTTTTTTTTTTTTTTTTTTAAAGAGGAGAAAGAATAAATTCAAAAATCGGAAAATTGAATCGATTCTGAAAATTGACTGTTTACAAAATCATTATGAAAAAAATGTAACTATTGAATATTTTGATACCCATAATGTCTTGATCTTTTTTTTTCTGTATGCATACTTCACTTTCTGTATGCATTCAGGTATGCAAAAAAAACTGTGAGACAAAATTCTAAAAACGATTGCATATAGGCATTTGCATACTCACTTAGGAAAAACGTCGGGTAATTTTAATTTCTTAAAGTATGACTTTTTTAATTGTAAAATCCATTATTTACATGATAAAAATGTTTTGTTTAAAAATTAAAATTAGCTTTCAATTAAATAGAAAATAAACTGATCTTAAAGATCTGCCTCTCTGCTCTCTATTTCTTAAGAAAATAGAATTAAAAAAAAACAACAGAAAACTTTTGAATTATTTCCAATACAAAAATTATAAGTTCTAAAATAAAATTAAAAAAATAACTATTACAAAAGCGTGCAATTTGCAGAATCGTAAGAGAAAAATTATCTATCTTCCCTTTTCTTTTTTTTCCTTCTTTCTTCCCTTATTTTTTCTCATTACGTCGACATATTACTTTTGATTGAAATAAAATATATCAAACTGTTTTTGAGTTGACGAATTCATGTGTAGTTTTTCTACATTGGGAAAAATTCAAAAAGTAGTTAAATTGTTATAAATTCCTTAGAGAAAACTTTATTACACATCTTTTATACAATTGTCTCCGATAACTGACTAAACTCGGAAATTTTCTTAATAACAAAAGGAGAATTAAAGGCGCAAGACACACTGTGAAAAATGTCAGTGCCATTTTTTTCGTGTTGAAGTAAACTAAAATTTTTTACAGTGCATGTAGTCACATCATATGTAGTCATAGTCACACGTAAGTATGAATTCGGGACATTTCAGCATAGCATACAGCAGAAAAATTAAAAAAAATTTCCATCTCTGTCATGAGATAAGATTTAAATTTTTTTTTTAATTACGTGCTATACTATACTTCTTTACGCATCTCTCAATCCGAAACTTGAGTACCGTAATATATACTACATGTTTTTGCTCGAAAAAGGCAAGCTCTGTCACCAATAATAGGTATGACGGTGGGCGACACCAAAGCACTGTTTATGCTTAAAATTTCTACATCCATTTTAGAAAGGATCAAACATAAATCTAAATAATTTTAATATATAAGTTTTCATTTTCAGAAAAAAACATAATTATTCTAAATAAATACTTAACGTATAGCTAATTATTAAACACTACTTGAACTATCTCTTAAGACAAACTAATAAAATAAATCTAAATAAATACTTAACGTATGATTAATTATTTAAAACTACTGAAATTATTACTTAAGACAACATAACAAAATGAATCTAAATAAATACTTAACGTATGACTAATTAATTAACACTGCTGAAATTATTACATACGGCAACCTAACAAAAATCTAAATAAATACTTAACGTATGACTAATTATTTAACACTGCTGACATTATTACTTAAGATAACCTAACAAAATGAATTTAATTAAATGCCGAACGTACGGCTAATTATTTAACACTACTGAAATTACTATTTAAAACAACCTAACAAAATTAATTTAAATAAATACTTAACATATAAGTAATTATTTAACGCAACTGAAATGAATACTTAGACAACTTAAAATGAATAATAACAATAATGTTGCTAAAAATACTCGAGTTTATGGAACCACATAAGGGAAATTTAAATACAGATTAAAATAAAATGCATAGGGAAAAAAAATGCATTGCTAGAATTATGCTATAAATTAAAAATTCGTGGTGCGAAAATAACTGTTGTATTTTTCGAAAATAAATAATACTTATTAATCTCATCCTTATACACAAATAAAAAAACATGAGCAATAGAATATATGCATGAACTAATTGCAAATACATTGTCACCATTTTAAAACAAAAGTAAAATATAATTTTTATCATTATTTTTATAAAATTTTCAACTTAAGCTCAATTTATTTCTAGTGTATGTATTTACTCAGTATTTCATGTCATCCTTTAAATATACGATGCGAAACTTTTAATAGCGACAGACCTGAAAATAACCACTCGCCACGCAGCGAGTCTACGAAAAAAAAATAATGTGGTGACCTAAATGAAATAAACAACCATTCACTTTTTACCCCTTTTTTCTTGGATTTGTTTAATGATAAAAGTTCATCAATGCAGAAAGACTCTGAAAAACTGAATTTTTATTAAAATGACCAATTGTTCCTATACAATATTTTGAACCTATAATCCATCAATTTGTGATGGAACGATTCATTAGGAGCGCAAATTCACATATTTCAAAGTTGTAATGTATATATTAAATAAATTTGACCTCATCAAATATTTTTAAATGAAGTTCTTTAAAGTCACTATGTTTCACTAAATTTTGTCAAATATTTATATTATTTTTATTGTTGAATTAACTTTTTATAGCAGTAAATTATTTATAATATGATTTTCTTGAAAAAAATATATAATTCAATCCAAATAACAACAGTAAAAATATTTGCAAAAAGTGGTTATTAAATGAAAAGGAGCTATTGGTATCGGTCACTGACTCATTCGATTTGAGGATAAAGCGGCTACTGGCCACTGGCTATTAACTGAAAATTAAAATTTTCAGATCTAGGAACAATTAAAATATTTGTCGATGCAATAAATATCTTTTATAGATAAAGATACACAAGGGTGGGTGGACCAGAACAATCAATTCTACAAACAAATTATACAAACTTGATCTTTAGTAGTTGTATTTGAAACCAAATTGTTATGTTTGCTATAAACCTTATCAACAGTACGAGATGTAAAGTTCCCTTACAATGAAGTTTAAACTACAGTCTGACCCCGATTTAACGAATTCATAGGGACCGAAAATATTATTCGCTAAATCGAGGTTAATTCATAATATCGGGGGCAAAATAAAAAAAAATTGACTAACATTATGGAATATCCGAACATCTCTAATAAGCAAATACACAAGATGAATAGAAATCTTACACTTTTTATTCAGGAACTTAAACTACAGCGAATGAATACGTGCTGATTAATTTGAAATTTTAAAACATTTCGTGAGTAAGGTTTGCTTATTTTCTTGATTTATTACTTTAAAAAGTTCTCTTTCAACGTCATGAAGAGTAGAAAATACTCATTCATTTACATCTTGCATTATCAGGTAAGTTTTCACAGTTTCCAAACAGTGCAAAGCATCAAAAAAAGTAACAGTTTTCACTGGAGATTCATTATCATCGACTTCTGTGTAAAAGTCACTATTCATTGTTTCCGATAAATCTACTTCTTTAATTTCATGAAATTCGTTAAATCACAAAATTCGGTAAATAGGGGTTCGTTAAACCGGGGTTCAACTTTATTATTTTTCTCAGCATTGCTAAAATTAAGTTGATATGGATTGTAAAAACAAAACTAGAGTTATTTTCGAATAGGGGAAATACTTAAGTATAACATTATGAAATACTTAGTTGGTTAGTCGATAATGTCTATTTACTTTTTCACACTGAAATTTAAGATGAAAAAAATATTATTTTATTTTCCATTTAATTTATTCGCTAACTGAATAATCATTCTTTGTACATTGAGAAAAAAAGAGTATGATCAAAACTACAAGAATAAAACAGAATTGCACGTGCTACTAAATATATGGTTGCATAAAAAAATCGGTAATTTTTGCACACTTTGGTAATGAATTTGGCAAAAATAACAATAAAATATGGTTTTATAATATGTTATGAAATTTGANGCCACTGGCTATTAACTGAAAATTAAAATTTTCAGATCTAGGAACAATTAAAATATTTGTCGATGCAATAAATATCTTTTATAGATAAAGATACACAAGGGTGGGTGGACCAGAACAATCAATTCTACAAACAAATTATACAAACTTGATCTTTAGTAGTTGTATTTGAAACCAAATTGTTATGTTTGCTATAAACCTTATCAACAGTACGAGATGTAAAGTTCCCTTACAATGAAGTTTAAACTACAGTCTGACCCCGATTTAACGAATTCATAGGGACCGAAAATATTATTCGCTAAATCGAGGCTAATTCGTAATATCGGGGGCAAAATAAAAAAAATTTGACTAACATTGTGGAATATTCGAACATCTCTAATAAGCAAATGCACAAAATAAATGGAAATCTTACACTTTTTATTCAAGAACTTAAAACACAGCGAATGATTACGCGCTGATTAATTTTAAATTTTCAAATATTTCGCGAGTAAGGTTTGCTTATTTTCTTGATTTATTATGTACTTTAAAAAGTTCTCTTTCAACGTCATGAAGAGTAGAAAATACTTATTCATTTACATCTTGCATTATTAGGTAAGTTTTCACTGTTTCCAAACAGTGGGAAGCATCAAAAAAAGTAACAGTTTTCACTGGAGATTGATTATCATCGACTTCAGCGTCAGAATCGCTATTCATTGTTTCCTATAAATCTACTTCATTAACTGCATAAAATTCGTTAAATCACAAAATTCGATAAATAGGGGTTCGTTAAACCGGGGTTAAACTTTATTATTACTCTCAGCATTGTTAAAATTAAGTTGATATGGATTGTAATAACAAAACTAGTGTTTTTGAATAGGGGAAGTTTGTAACTTATTTTTGAATAGGGGAAATACTTAGGTATAACATTATGAAATACTTAGTTGGTTAGTCGATAATGTCTATTTACTTTTTCACACTAAATTTAAGATGAAAAAAATATTATTTTATTTTCTATTTAATTTATTCGCTAACTGAATATCCATTCTTTGTACACTGAGAAAAGAAGTACAGTATCGAAACTATAGGAATATGACAAAATTTTACGTGCTTCTAAATCTATGATTTCAACAAAAAAAAATCTGTAAATTTTGCCCACTTTGGTAATGATTTTGGTAAAAATAACAAGAATATGGTTTTATAATATGTGATGAAATTTGGTTAATGCAGAAAAATTTAGTAATTTTGTAATGATACTTTAGGCCAGATATTTCCAAAAGGTACTCCGCGGAACCTTTGGTTTCTGTGTGAAGATCAAAGGGGTTCTGTGCGTTAGGACTTCTTTTTCTTTAAACCAGAAATTATTTTTAAGCCATTAACAGTAAACTGTATCAAACCAATAGATGATTACTTATTTTTAATTAGATTTATCTTTAATTTATCTGAAATTAATTCCGAAAAAAAAACTTTAAAAAAATGAAATGCCAAATTTTCAAATATATATTTTTCTATTTTCGAATATATATATATTTTTTTCTGGTAACAATATATTGAATAAATAATTGCTAAAATATATTCATTTACTAGTCATTGCATCCGTATTTCTTATTCCCACCGTTATAACACATCAAACACCACAATTCAGCTTCTTTTACGCAATTTGATTTATGCTCACGCCAAAAATTATAAGACAAAAAGCCGCTGCAAACTTGAGAATTCAACGGAGAAATATAAAACCTAATTTTAAGACTGTTATTGATGAGACAATGAAAAAATTTCATTATCCACATTACTATTTAGTTTTTAGATTACTATTATTTTTTTTTTTGCTAGCATATTTGCACCTGCTAATAAACTTCTTTTAAAAATTCAGGGTTCCGCCAGAAGTAACCGTTTTGGGTTCCGCAGCTGGAATAAACTAAGAACTGCTGCCTTAGAACGTGAAATAAAAATAATTTATTCCATTAAATTTACTTTTCAGCTTTGTGTTCTTCACTAAATGTGTGGTAATAAGAACTATATTTTTGAAAACCAGAATTTCTAGTAAACTGTTACCGAATAAACGGAATAATTACAAAATGAATCGTTTAATAAAGTATATTTCGGTTTTATAAAGCAGCATTATGTTTATTTATTTAATAAGTTTTTACCGGAAATATCGCTACCATACAAGTATGGTAATTTTATCAGAATTTTCTTTTCTCATTTAATTCAGGTCCTATGTACCTCATTTTTCACCAATCTCTAATGTGTTTTTCAAATTATTGTTTAGTTCCGCAATAGGTCTTGAGGGATTGGCAGGTAAAGTTTTAAAAAAATGAATAAATTTGTTATTGAAGAGTAGTCCACATTGTACTTGGGGCAACTGCATCCAGCTTTCTCTTTCCTTAAATTCTAACGATTTTTTTTTCTTCTTTCAATTTAGTATTAGTTCCTTACGCGATTGGTCCAAAGGAATTGGACATGTCCATAGAGCAAAAGCTGATCCGTCACGCACCTGCTTTTTCCTGTCATACTTCCTGCCCTAAATTGACATCCAGGAGATCTCCTTAAAGGAAACGGGCCAAATTTGTGAGCATCATAAAAAGTATTCGCGAAACCACCTACGCATGAAGATTTTCGAATATAAAACTTCTTTCCTCCCCTTCCATTTTCTTTTGTCTACTCTACCGAAAAAGAAGGGGGGGGGGTGGAAAGAATCATTTCTCCAAGAATTTTCTTCTATTAACGAATTTGATAATAGGTCGTCACATATTCGGAAAAGTTAAAAAGGTTAAATCGCTTAATTGGGACTTACGATCAAAGGGGTGCATGGAATAATGAATTTCGATTTCGAATGCTTTGAAGCGATAGGGGTAGTTGAGTCCGGACTGTTCCGATGAAAGATTCGAGAGATGGATGGATGGTTTGCCCTGATGCGTCAAGTTTATCGCATTATCTTCTGCAGACAGGAACACGAGATTAACTTATTAAGAATTAGATTCATATATTTAGTTTAATGATAATAGAGCTATGCGTAAGAACTCGGCGAAGTTTTTTGGTAAGTGGCATAAGCAGAATATTAAGTAGGATCAAATTGTTTTAAATTTGTATAATAAAGTAAGAAACTGGCTTGTTTAATGTCTAAAATTATTGCCATCTAATGTTGCGAAAACTCTGAGTTTATATGTTTAAGACTAGATTGTCTAAGGAAGTCATCTTGACTGCTTTTAATTTCAATTAGAAAAACAATGATGTATATAATGACACAATTTCTTAGAATTTTGTGACTTTTTGTACAACATATAATTTTTTGTTGTTGCTAATATTTACTAATAACTTGTTATATAACTGTAAATAATATTAAAAATGCTGAAAATTAATTTTAAGCAAATTTATTTTCACATTCACAATGCACTCATTTTGACTGCTTTTGAGCAATATAGGTATATACTAATTTTTCGTCTTTCCAGTGTTAAGGAAAGTATGGAATTGATTTCAAATTTTAGCGCAATTTATTTTTAGACAATTTCTTTTCCACAAAATGTATCGATATGTCTAATTTCATTCTTCGGAAAATATTTAATTCCATAAAATGTATCAATTATTAAATCTTTTTTTTAAAATTTATCCTATCATATTTTTTAAGTGATGTAAATGGAATTTTAAATAGGAACAAATTGTCCTAAATTTCTATCAAAAGACCTAGGAACATTTCATAGATTTATTTATTGACATCTAAAATGATATTTAGTTACTTTAAGCCTCAAAGTTTAAGAGATCTAAATAAAGTCTTAAGTGATGTAAACAAAGGAGAAGAAAATTATTTAAAATTTAGCAAAAAAAATTAGAAACATCTAATTGACTCGTCTAAGTTTAAAACTGTTGCCATTTAGTGTTCAAAAAATTCTGATTTCATATTTTTCTTAAGAGAAAGATGTTAAAATTAGTTTCAAATTTGGCCCAATTTAGTTAATGATAATTTGTTTTCCAAAAATCTTCGATGCGTTCTACCTAATTTCGCTGGAAAAAATTTAAAACGATTCCAAAAATTAACCAATAATGAAATCACTTTTTTATAATTTTTTTATTTATTATTTTTTATATCGGAAATAAGAGTATTTATAATATCGTTATTGTATCAGAACTTGGCATAGTTTTATAAAGTGATGTGAGCGGAATTTTAGTTTAAATTTTCATTAAAAAGACTAACAGAAATTAATTGCATATCTGTGTTTAAAACTGTTGCGATCTAATGTGATATTAAGTTACGTTTTATGTAATTTAAGCAGAATATTAAGTAGGACGAAATTACTTTAAATTTGTATCCAAAACGATCAAGGTATATCTAACTAAATGTGTAAACGTTTAAAATTGTTGCAATCAAATATAAATTAGTATTAATGTAAAAAGTAAAAAAAAAATATATATATATATAATGTAGAATATATTCGCATTTTTTTATTTATTGCCTTTTTATTTATTGCTTTTTTTAAAATCAGAAATAAGAGTAATATTGTTTTCATATCATTTGTAATATCGCTTTCTCATCAGAACTTGGCGTAGTTTTATAAAGTGATGTAAACAAAATTTAAATTTCTATAAAAAAGCTTGGAGGATTTAGTTGGCTTACATATGCTTAAAACTTTCGTCATGTTACGTGATATTAAGTTACGTTTGTAAATAATCTGAGCAGAATTTTCTAATTCTATATAATTTATAAACAAATAAATAAAATAAGCAAATAAATAAAAAAGGGACACTCATTTAACCGCAACTATTATTTGGTTCCTAGTTGAACCATTATAATGGTCAACTAGTTTCACCAAGCATGTTGTTTAACATTGAAGATTATGGATTTTTTTTAAACCAGAATATGGATTTCTTCATACCTCAGGGGGTCAAGATTATGAATTTTTCTAACCAGTGATATGGTTCAAATTTGAACCATATTGACAGAGTTTTTTCTAACCATTGTCATGGTTCAACTTTTAACCAAAATGGTATACTTTCGTCTAATTACTGTCATGGTTCATGGTTCATGGTTAGAAGTCGCCATTGTAATATAAAATGGTGAGCACCATTTTATATTACAATGGCGACTTTTAACTTATGAACTGTCCCAATTTATAAAATAAATAAAATTAATTTTTTTTCTTCATAATTATCTTTTTAAGTGCGCTTTTTTATAGATACGGCTCATAAAATGTCTTGAATATCAGGCTAGAAACTGAAAGTTTCAATTCCAGAGAAATCCTTTAATAATTAATTCTGGATAAAGTAACCATGTTATATAAAAAAGTGATATTTTTGTATACTTTTTTTAATATTTATGAACTGGTAGTTTTGGGAAACAAAGATAATCTTTGATTTTTCAGTTGTTTCATATGTGTTCTTGATAGCCAACATTTAAAATTTACAAATTATTTCCAAAAATAAATGAATAAATAAATACTGCAACACCCTTTATTACCAGAAGTATAAAATAATTTATTTAATAAGAAAAATGCTGGAAATAAAAATGCTAGAAATGAAAATAAATAGTAGACTTGTTTGATATGTAAGCTGTATTCTGATTTCTCACTAGCCATTCTACAAATGCTAGATGCTATATAATAAATGAATAATAATAATAAATGTTTAGCAGATTCTAATGGGTAGTTTTAATTAATTTTTTTTGTCCTCTAAGATAGACATATCTTCCAAATAGTCAAATTCACTCAAATGGCTTTCAAATCTGTGAAAATTATGAATGTGAAACAAGACCACCACTTTCTTACACCAGTAAAGTGAAGTGTAGAAGAATCTTCTAGAATTCTATGTTTTAACCTATTTTAGACCAAGCATATAAATTTTATGAAATGTGGTGTTATTTTCATTAAAATTGCTTATATTACAGTCATTAACATACAAAAAAAATTTCGCACATGAAAAATAAAATTTCATTTTAAAAAATGAAGTGGTGCGTATATGAATGATTGATCAAATCAATGGACAGATCACATATTAGAACACTTGTTTTTTTTTTTTTTTAAATTTTGTTTTATTTTATTTACAGAATTTGCAACTTTAAATCATCATAAAACCATATGTTTAATAATAATAATAAAATACTGGGTCTTCTTCCTATTTAAAAAAGGGGACCAGCTGGGTGCCGGAGACAGCTAGTATTAAATAAAATTAAAATATTAAAAATATTCAAATATTACGTAAGCACGTTTTTGGCAATTTTTACTCCCTCCACGATGGCAAAATTTCTCCCGATACCTGATCCAGGAGTTCCCTTGTCTTCAGGATTGGATTCTAAATTACAATGCTACGGAGTTGAAGATTGGTAGCCGTACACTCAAAATTGGGTAGGCTCTTCAACGTCGGTTATTTACTTTCCCTCCCTCCTTTTTAGCAAAAATAAGCAATTCGCAACCCNGTTCACTAATCCCCCCCCCCCCAATACTTATGTAAAAAAGTTGCATCCGCGCCCTTTCACGGTTTTAGCATTAACTTTAATCTAGTGTTAGATAAAATTCAAATAAAAAGATGCAACTTTGCCTTAAAAAATTTTCCTTTTAATTTATTTTATAAAATTTTTAACAGCAATCTTCTTATCTTTTGGAATTCTTCGAAATCTTTAGTTTATTACTTTTGTGCTCAAAGCTCTTGACTTCTAAAACAATACGAGCAAACTTTTTACCAATTGTTTTTCTTATTTTCCTGAATTTAACTTTCATTCTATTTTTGAAATTTTTCCACGTGTAATTTTTTGTTACGTTTTTTTAATTTTACTTTTGAAGAAAACTTTGAAAATAACGGGATTTTAATGTATTACATAAGCATTGCTTGAATCCCTCTTTCCCCCTTGTCTGTGAAAATAAGCAAATTACAAATCCCCTCCCCCCATTGAGGGTCTTACCCTCCATTAGCACTTACATAATATTTGAACAGATCAATACTTCACACTGCCATGTTTACGAAGAATTATAAATATTTTCAGACTTTCCACAATTTAAATCAGTTACTGAAAACTTTTCTAATCTTCAGTAACTAATGACTTTCGTAATTTTTTTTTCTGTAACAATAACCAATAACTGATAATTTTAGAATAACTTCAGTTTCAATCGATACATTACATAGGCGTAACGTAAGGGGGAGGGGCACAAATTTTGTTTTTAGAAAACTGTTCGTTTAACTCAAGTTTTATGTATACATGCATATTTATTTTTTATGTGTATGTATATTTACATATAAATGTATGTATAAAACTTAAAATAAACAAACAGTTTTCTAAAAACAAAAAGTGTGTTATGTAATATGTTCTATTGAACTTAGTTAACCGAATTTAAAATTTTCAGGTTGTATAGATATTTAAAAACTTTTTCTAACTTTTTAATTTAAAAATGCTTACAAACTTAAAACTTAAAATTCGGTAAAATTTAATAGAATAAAAAATATATCAAGAAAAATCATTCAAAAATATAAATTAGTTGTTGGATGAATAACGAAATTGCGGAGAAATAATTCTCCGCAGTAAGCTAAATAAATAACCTCAAGAAACTGAAGTATTATCCCAATTGAAAACTTCATTAATTTCAGAACTAAACAAATACGAAATAACAGTCGACTTGTTTCAAGCGCTTTAAAAATAGACGCCGATTTTCAAGACTTGCCAGACGTGAAGTGAAGAAACAAAAACGATATGAAATAAAAACGTTAAGTTGCCAACGAAAAAAGGAAAAATAAAAGTGAGAAACAAAACTAGAATTTTTTTTTCTCCTTTTTATTTAATTTTCGTTTTTACCTTTTTCGCAGGCAATTTTAAGTTTTCGACTTCAAATCATTTATGTTTCTTTACTTGGCAAGTCTTGAAAATAGGCTTCTATTTTTATAGCGCATGAAACATGTCGAATGTTATTTCTTATTTGTTTATTTCTGAAATGAATGAAGTTTTCAATCAGGTTATTCTCCATAGGTTAAGATGGACGAATAAAATTCCTTTTCTGACTGAATTGGACCCTTAAAATTAAATTAAAAAAAACCCTAGATTTTAATCTGTGATTTACTTTTAACATCATTAGTCGCCACACTTAAAAGCAGAAAAAAAAGAAGAAGAAAAAGAAAAGAAGAAGATATCTTCAAATTTAATAGCGGACAAGAGCTATTAATGAAAAGTGTCTTGTCACTTTTATTTCATATAAAGTGGGAGAGGAAACACTACCGCCCTTTTAATAGATCCCCCCCACACACACATCCATTCATCTTCCATATAGTATTCTTTTCTTGAGGTATCTACAGGATGTGGTCGGAGATCAACCGAATCCGTACGCAGGTGATTCTGACCTCCACGACCTCCAATCCACTTCCTCTAAGCACTTCCTCTTCACGTGGATATCAACACACGCAGACACACACTGCAACAGCAACAGCAAAGGGGCATTTACTTAAAAATAGATGAGACTAGATGACATCTTGTTTCAGCATTTTCTTTTGTTGTTTTCTTCAAAAAAGATGCTTCTGGCTCCATGCTTCAGCTACCACTTTCCGTCCTCTAGAGGTCAAGGAATTGTGGGTGTTTAATTTGTGAAATAAAAGACTGGTTAAAATGTAACACTCTCTGCTGTGGTGACCAGAAATGAAGGACATTTTTGTCTGGTTGAGAATTCTTTTAGTTAATTTTTTATTTTTCTCTCTCATTAGGTTAAGGAAGTACTGAATGTTTTTGAATGGCATTATTCAACAGTTCTATACGTCATTCGTAAGATGATTGAAAAATCCGGCTCTTTATAAAAGTCGTTGACATTTTGTAATGAACCAGGCTAGTTGGAAAAGTCTTCAATATTTTATAATCTTCCTGATACTTTTAGGCTTATTATAAACAGCCTTAAGGAATGACAAAAATGATTGCAATTGCTTGCAAAGAACCAATTATTCAATTGTCATCCCAAGTCAAACACTATGACTGTTTCATTTGTCCCTTCAAGAAAGATGCCTGTAAGCAAAAAGATATTTGCTTACAGGTTAATGAAAGAAAAATTTATTTCGGGGGAAAGTGCGTTTTACTCTCATTTAACTGTATAACATTACTTAATTTAGCCAAGTCTTTAAACTTCGATAACATCAGCGCATGACGTTGCTAAGAAGGGAGCGCATTTAAGGTGTGTTCACAACGGAAGAAATTCCTAAGAGCTTTTGTCAACAAACAGTAACCGTAGTGACCATCACTTTTGACTGCATATTTTAAAATGATCCAAAGGCTGCGACTCGAACAGTGAGAAATTTGTATTGCATGCCAATTTGAAGCTGGAGCCTAATTTATCAATTTATAGATTTTGTCAAAGCATAAAATTCATTAAAATATCACAGGGGCCGTCATTCGTTTGGTCTTTTTCTTCAGTTCCTTGTTTCATCTTTACATCTGGACACTTTTACATACAATTCATGTTCATATGTTATGTTCCAAATTTTATTGTCTTGGCCTATATAGCATGTAACATCTATAAATTTATATTACGGAACATTCTGCAGTTGTAGCTTGGAGCTCCTTCAACAGCGCATCTTACATTTGTACATTTTCATACAGAACTTTCTCAATTACAGTTTTGGTGCCATGCAAAAGACATTCATCTTTACATTTGTTTTCTTGCTGCTTTGGGACTTTACTTACTTTTTAATCGCTTAAGTGAATGATGCAGACATGATGTCATGTTTCATTTTTATAACATTTCCTGCTCATATATTATGTTCAACATTTTATCGCCCTGCCCTTGTAACCTCTGCACACTTATATTACGGAACATTCTTTAGTTATAGTTTGGAACTCTGTAAACAGTACATCTTTACATCTGTACATTTATACCCGTGCAACCCAGGGTCAATCTCGGGGTAGTTCCATTTGAAGGCGTCCTTTGTTCATGATAATCCATTCGTTTTCCTCATTCGATTCCTCATTTATTCAGTTCGATTCATTCATTCGATTCAGTATTCCTCAGATGTTTCTATTGGGGAGGGGAGGGGCTGTGTTAAATTATATTAAATTAATTTCCTACTTCAAAATAATCTAGGTGGTATGTTGGTTCGGAATAAACACGTTGTGAATCATTTGAAGGTCGGTATCATCTTGGGCCACCTTCTATTATTTGCTTCTTCGCATTCGAATAAGGAGGCATATATATTTAAAAATTATACAAGAGGATGGCACGCCACTTCGACCTTTTCGTTAATTGTCTGAGCCGTGTAAAAAATGTCTCTACTGTTGTTCTTCAGTTATTACTTCAACGTAAAAAATTCAAATGCATCCTAACACACCAACAATGACATTAAATTCTTTACGTCAAAGTGGTGGTCCACTAAGCGCATCCACCAAACCAAGAACGAAGGATAGTTCCTGGTGTAGTGAAACACCAAGAATGTTCTTTAACACTTCTTGGTGTAAACTAGTCGAGATCATGTTTATTATTCAGTAACACTAAAATTTACAATTACAGTGAGATGTTCACGTAAAAATCGGCGAAGTTACTTTTATGGGACAATATAAAGTAAGAATCACTAACTTAGGAAGCATATATATATATATACATATATATATATAACATTTCTTAAAATAAAATTAGTTTGTTAATCATACACAATACACAGGGAGAAAAATGTGAATTCGAACCAGGCTTAAGGCAGTTTTTCGAAGGCTCCGTCGCTATATGAAATAATGATTTTTTTGCGAATAATATGCTATTTTTATGTGAGTTTGCGACAGTTACTCATGACTGTTGGGCCAAGTTTAGCTTATCTAAAGCCAGGGCTGTCTACTCTAATTTTAAAAATGGAGCGAAATTTCAATACAGAGAAAAGCCGCAGTTTTGTGAAAATGAAAAGCGTTTTTATGGTCTAATTTTTTAATATTTAAAAACTTACTTCGATGCTGGTTTACCTGGGCTCATAAAAATTAGCAAAAACTGAGAATAATGCAGAGATTTTGATAATTTTGATCGCTGGGAATCGCGACCATCGCTGTGATTTGAGCACGGTTCACCTCATTGGGAGGCGAGTGCTCTATCCCTTGAGCCACCATGGAGCAAAGATTAATATTGTAATTATTATTAATGTTGTAATTACTATTGATATTGTAATTATTTAAATGTAGTTCAAGAAATGTTGATTAAAATTATGGAAAAATTAAACTTGAAAACAAAGATAATTTTGCCGTACAAACGTTGGACACCGTGAAACGATTGAAGATCTGTGATTTGTATCTGCTTGGTCTAATCAAAGAGTGAAACTAAACTAATTTACAAATTTAGAAAAAGCTTGGCTCTGTCTCTGTTCTGCTATGCGTTGCAGCAAAGATGGCTTGTTTCACCTATCGTTTTCAATAAACATCTATTTCAGAAATTAGTCAAGGGTAATTATTCAGTTTAAAAATTCTCAATAAATGCAAATATTTTCATGATTATGGTATGGCGTCGGTTTGAAGAAAGCTATTTTCTGCCCTTACTCCCATAGTTAGCTCTCCGATAGTGTTGCACGGAGAATAGTGTATTTCGAATTATACTTTTCCTCGGAAAGCAAAACTAGTTTTTCCAATATTATTAGATAGCAAAGCACAGTGTAGGAGAGTAACCTTCTTCTAAATTGCTCATTAACGAGATCTTTGAATTGTTTAATTTCGATTTTGATTACTTTCTCAAGATAAAAGTTAGGACCTTCTTTAAGAGGAGCCTCCGTGTCCGAGCGGTATCGCCCACCAAACGCTGTGCAAAGCGCGGAAGTAGCAGGTTCGAATCCCACTTTTATCCTGGATATATCTTCATGCTGTCCTGCTCTGTATTGTGCCATCTTTCCTTCTATTGACAAAGGTTTATAAATTGAGCACACAAGCCTGCAAATGTTTGTAATTCCAATAGAACAAACCTCTTTTTAGATAACCTTTTTCGTCCGTTTGCTAGAGCTTCTTCAAATTACATTCCTCTTTGTATATCAAAACTTGTCCAATATTATTAAATTGCAAAACGGTGTGCAGGAGAAAAATCTTCAAACAAATAGCTCATTCACGAGTCTGCTTGCGGATTAAATTTTGATTTTGGTTACTTTCTCAAGATAAAAGTTATAGAACCGAGATAGCCTGGTTGGTACGGCATTGGATCCATGTCCGACTAGTCGTGAGTTCGAACCGCGTCGGCCGAAAACTCCCTGTGAAGTAAATAGTGACTGGTGCTCGTTGAATCTGCAGGGTCTCAAATTCCTCTAAGTTCCCATAACAAATAATACCACAGGGGGGACTGAATTGGGGATTGATCGTTCTATGTTTCAGGGCAAAATAATGATCTGCTGATAAATGAATGAGCCCGTTTTATTACGTGTTTGTGCCTGAAGTCTTATTCTTGGCCAGAGATGGCACCACTGAAAAACAAAGATCACACTCTCTGCCATAAATTCTCTTGGTTTCACCAAGCAGGCTTACTGATATTGGCAAGTAGCATTAGAAACAACAACTACAGATAAAAGTTATGACATTCATTTAGATTACCTTTTTCGAAATTTAGCTAAGCTACTTCGAATTACATTCTTTGCTGCATTTGTCCAATATTATTACTAGTTAGCAAAATGGAATTTGCTAACTAGTTATATCATGTATGCGTGGCGTATTTTGATTTTACTGCGCTGCTTCGAATTACATTCCACTCTGTATAGCAAAACTTGTCCAATATTATTATTCGATAGCAAAACGGTACACCGAAGAAAACTCTTCCACCAAATCGCTAACTTGCGAAATTGCTGGAGGGTTAAGTTTTGATTTTGGTTATTTTCTCAAATTGAAAGGCAGGGCCTTTTTATAGTTACTTACATCGCGCTTTGATCAAGCTTGACGTTAGTTGTTCTTGCATTACGCCTCAATAAAAATCTTCGGTAAAAATAATAGAAAACCTCAATTGTTTGTCAGATTTTCGAATTGTCTTTAATGTGCACTTGTATTCATAAGACATCGTATAATGGTTTGTATCTACTAACTTAGGTATTTGTTTAGACATCTCTGTCTGCTCTATCTGTATATAAGATATTTTTCATCATTTTTTTACTAGTCAGGATAGAACTTTTTAAGGTACCATTGCTTTGACACGCAGGAAGAAATACAGCGCGGGGAAAAAAAAGAACATCCTGAATAATTTTTTTTATCTAAAGATCAGATTTTTGCTTACTAATTAAAACCCAATTTTAATATTTTGAGTGCTTAAACTTAAATATGCTAAATATAGAGCAGACGATATTTTAAATTACGAAATCAGAAAAAAAAAACACCATTCCTCTGAATAAATGCACCTTTTTGCTCTTTAACCTCAAAACAGGGGGGGGGGGTAGCCGCAATCTTGAAAATGTAGCCCTAATAAATTAGACAGGATAGCAGTCCAAATTTTTGTTCCCATTATGCTTTTTCTTTTTGCATATTTCGCTATATTTCGAGAATTTTTTAAACAAATAAAAAATTCTTTGCACACAATTATGTACTTCATTTATCCTAAGATAATTCCATGCAAAAAAATATTAGTAGTAATTATTTATTATATTACTTTATTTAATACTATCGGAAAATTTTGAATTGCGAAATATAAAAAGTTTTATAATTTAAAATAATAATTCAAACATAATTTAAATTATGCGATTTTAAATGACAAAATATGAAAGTTTAATGAAATCAGACGAATAGCTCTTGAGAAATTAAATTTTTGATGCACGATATTTTCTAAATTGTTGAGAAAATAAAGTATTTCGTTTTAAGAAAATTAAGAGTGCGCTCTTGTGTTTGATTTCGAAACAAAAATAAGCATAAAGTTAGACCAAGCCAGAGTCTTTGTACTTGAAAATCCGATCAATAAATAAAAAGTTATTCAGGGTGTCCTTTTTTGGCGCATTATAGATCATTTAATTTATATTGAAATTTGTCTAAAAACATAGACAATGCCATAAATGATATGCAGATGCGATTTTTTTTATAGAAAAATGTTTTTTGTTCACAAATATTTTTATGGTTCTCATAAAAGAAGATAAAAAACAAAACCAGTAACAACATTGGAAAATATATAATTAAACATTATCAAAATAAAAAATTACACAAAAGGATAAATTAGTGTTCTTATTTCCACATTAGCACAAAAATTAGTTTTTGTTTCATACAGAATTATTTATGCCTACATTATAACATTATGTCCATAACATAAAGCTGAGATTTTTATCTCCCTTAGAAGTAATGTCAGGCTATGTAATTTTATACTTTCGAATTCCACAAAACATTTTAATTTCATTATAAATCATCATCAAATTAAAAGGAAAGGCAATTGGAGACAATTACTAACTTCCTGTAGTTCCACTTAACCTGTAAAGAAATAAAATAAGACAACAAATAAAAAAGAATAAAGGAATATAATTTGCATCAATAAAGAAATATAATATGTGTATTGACGTTCTAACTATGTTGTGAATCATTATCAAATTAAGTTATTTTATTTTGCGAGAATTGGAATTCTCGTCACATTCATTAAGATTACTTAATCTGCAAGGAAATAATTTATGATAATTATTAAATAGAAAAAAAGGATAACAGATATATAAATATAATAAACTTAAAGAGGGGCTATGCATCATTGTTACTCTATTTGTTAACCTCCCATAGTTACAATAGAATCATTTTTGTAAATTGATGATTTTTATTATTTATTGCTGTATCATTATTATTGGTTATTTGTTATTGCATCAAAATTAATTATTCTATAAAAAGATCCGAAGATAAAAAATAAAAGATTTTAGTTTCAAGCCTTTATTTTTAAATAATAATTAATAATAACAACAGAAAATAATATTAAGAAGGGAAGCTAAATAATTGTTGCAGGTAAATACCGCTAAATGTAGGTTAAATAAATAATTTACAGGTACATGTGCTGTAATAATTTTTATTGATTACATGCTGATAATAAGCAAAGCTATTTGACTTTTCCTTGTTTACTACCGACCGTAACATGCAATTTTTTTTGTCCAATAAGAATGCATGGTGCTGGGAAATAACATTCATCTTTCATTGGTCTACAAAACAATAAATAATCTCTAAAAATTTATTAGTAATGTTCTAGATACATTATTTCCAATGTTAATATTGAAGTTAAACTATTGAAACGCTTTGGAAAAGATGCTTAAATAGTTTAGTAGCTATCCCTGATAAAAAATAGATAAAAATATGTATTAAACGAAATTTAAACTGACCACACCTACCAAAGTTGTTACATTTAATGTTCCCTCTGGGAGTGTGATGGGGTGGGGTGGATAGTACCCTCTAAAGCAGTGTTTCCCAAAGTGTGGTACGCGTACCCCCAGGGGTACGGGAACAATTTAGCGGGGGTACGCGTTCTTATGCGAAGCATCTTGCAATAAACGAAATTTTCAAAATTTTTTATCAAAAAACAAAGCTAGCCATGAAAATTTGCGATTACGTATTTTTTCTATTGGCTATTTTTTGCAGAGTTAACAGTTAATAATTAGTGGTGTCAACAGCCAGTTGTGATTGTTAACTTTTGTGCAATTTTTTTATCACAGCAGCTGTTATCACAGCAAAACCAATACCATCCTTCTCACTGATGCAAATAAACTTATTAACAAAACTTTGTACCAAAAAAAGAAAAATAAACACATTTTTTAAAAAATACATTCGTTTTTTTATTAGTGGTATACAGTGTTACGAAAAATTTAGAAAGGGTACGCAAAAGTCGTAAGTTTGGGAAGCACTGTTCGAAAGGAATAAATAATTATAACTAAATAAATGATTATTTCTCCTCCAATCACCAATATTTTTTTTACCACCATCCATTCATGTTCTTAAATCCAGAAAATAGAGTGCTTTCAATAGATCACTGAACATGTTTTTCCGTATTTCACCAAGTAGATTTAAATCACTGACTATGCATAAACATGCATTTAGTTTCACAAAATATCTTTAATTAAAAATTTTAAATTTATTTTTAAATGCTTTATATGATAATTTTGAGATTTTCACAATTATTGGGATATTTCCCACCAACTAATATAAATTTTTCAACCCGGAAGATTTCACAAAATCACTCTCAATGTCTTTCCTCATTATCTCTTCAATTGTCATTTTGTCATTTAGCAATATTATGAATTTTAAAAAAAATCTGTTTAAAAAAGTCATTTGATAAACATCAAAAGACTTAAATGTATCTAGAATAAAGATTTACTTTAATTTCTGACATTTTCAGTAAAAATAATTTTAATGTGAAAAAAAAAATTCTAAAGAAACTGAAAAGATTTAGTCGTGAATGAAAATGATTTTCCTCCTCTCGAGTATTCGAACAAAAACTATCGACACTTTAAAATCACTCACATTCCAAAGGAGCGATTCTTGGCATACTTAACGTTATTATCTTCAGAAAGTTATGCGCTTTACGTAACAAGTATTTTGTCTTGTCAAAGAAATTCCGTGTGAGTTATTTTACTGAAGAACGTAATATGACCCACATAGTTGACTAACCGTGGTCAGTCTTGGTTACGCTGTCTTGACCATTGGGAACAGGAAACTTGTAGAGACCAACCTTCCAAAGTAGATAGCTGGCCAATAGAAAGCAAAAAAAAATTGTAAGAATATGTTCTAGAGACGTTTAATCAAAATGAGATATTTCGATACCTCGACAAATGAGCAGTTTTGTTGAACAAAGAGAAGATTTATGAGGAATTTTTGATTTTAGTATTTTAATATAAGTCTGATTCATGGCACGTGTTGCAATTTGTAAGTGTTAGTTCGTAAAGCTGGTTTTCATCACGACAATACTTCCATTTGATTGGAGGTAAATAAAAATGGTAATGGGCGTAGATTTATTTGTGAAATGTTTTTATTGAACTTTTAAAACTTTTGGTTTTGAAATGAGAGAGATTTAATGGATGTTGCGAAATATGTATGAGAGTAAAAATCTGATTTATGAGATACCAAGCGTATTCATATGTCCCCAATGCAATAAAAAATATTTTGCTTTAATTAAATTCTTTTTTACATTTTTGGTTTTTTAAAGTTTTCTTAAAAAATGTTCTTAAAATTTTTTTGCTAACTTTTCGTTAATATTATGAAAATTAATACTCTTTTGAGAAGTAATTTCTTATTATGTTTCCGATGAAGATAAAATTTGATTGGCTTATTTATTAAATTTTTTTTTTAAAAAATGTCACAGTGAAATTTTTAAATCGATTTTTAAGTTTGTAAACGTTTGTGTTCCGGCTTCAAGTTTGATCTTATGCAAATTTAAAATATTTTTCTGGCAATGTAACAAGCGAATGTTTTACGTTCTTTTTTTCAAACTAATTTTTTCAAAGTGGTCTTTATAATTCTTTTTACTTTTTTTTAATAAATAATTTTTTATTTATGTCATTCAGACATTAGAAAGTAACAGAAGGTGCACTTTTTTTATTTATTATTTTTTCAACTATAACCGTTTCTTGTACGTAGGAAAAAAGTAAACAATTTATAAATCGGTATTTATCAACACCATGATTTAAGGCACAAAACTGAAAGGCAGACACCAACACAATTGACGCACAATAACAATAACAACCAACACAATAACTCCAGTGCAATAAACATTATTTTTGATCAAGCAAAGTTGTAAGTTGGTAAACATAGTTGGTGCTGTCATTAAAAGGAAGAAGATGAGAATGATCCACAGTTTAATATACAAATATAATCACTAAAGCAATAACAAAATTAAATTTTTCCAACGTCTCTCTCCAATTATCTGATTGAAATTTCTGAACTATTTTTGAAATCTTTAGCTAAAATTGCCCTTTAGCATCCATTGTTTAAATCTCAGGATGATGGAATAAATAGTTCCGGAGTTAAAAGAGAGATATCTAGATAAACTCAACATATTAATATTATAGAGTATATAAAATCGTACACAACAACACCAAAAAAGGGAAAAATTCGCTTTTTTCTAAGAAATGAGAACTGAAATAGGTAAACAATGGGTTAACAATGGGTTTTCTTACTTTATTTTAACCCAATTAAGAAATTTTATGCATCAAACGTAATTCGAATGAGAAAAAGTTAGTTATCAAGCAATTTTCTTCCTAAAAAAAAAATTTTAAAAAAATCGTAAAATTTTTTTTAGACTATCTTCCTAAATTTATTGCTGAAATTTAATATGAAAATAATACAGGACAGGTAATTTAAGATTAAACATAAAGTTCTATAATTTCTTTCAGAATTTTCATATAGTCATCAATGCAAAAAATCATTAGCCTCTTGAAACAAGTATTAAAATTATTTTTTTTAAGTATCCATAATTTGCAGATTGTTATTAAAGTGATATTTATATTTCACCTCGTAGCATCAAACCATTACCACCAGTGCTTACCTCAATTAATTGTTAAGATAATAAAATTATTAAGCATTAATCTCTTTAGCTATTAATAAAATTATTAGATTGAAGTATCCGTTTAAATTTGCATACTGTTATTATTGCGATATTTATCTTAATCCTTGCGGCATCAAAACATTATCATGGGTACACAATTCCCATTGATACAACTCCACAATACTCTTCCGTCAAAAAATTATCAAATAAAGGAGGGCAAAAATAAATAGGTAAGTTTATTCAGTACCGTCTTAACGCATGGGCACATCTGGGCAGTGCAGGCACTCAAGGGGCCCTTGTGAATATTACTTTTTATAAATTGTGTTTAAGGAATAAACAACATTGCCTTATATATTTTTAAAATAAATATATTCTATTATATAAAGTGTGCATTTTTTTCTACAAATAGTGATTGATTATCATACAATCACCAATAATTTGAATAGTTTATCAACAAGAAAACATGAAAAGGAAACCGAAATCTATTTTTCTACTTTCCAATGAAAATTTTAGGTACTTGGGCATTGAAAGATGTTTTAGTAACTGTTTAGTTCGACAAAATTATTCATACCTTTTGAATTTATTTTAATTTGTTATACTGTTATGTCTATTTAATTTAATTTAATTATTTCAATTAACTTCCATAATTTTAAAAATTATTTTATTATTTGAGGATTACAACTGGTTAACATTTCAATTTTTTTTTAAAAATATACATGGTTTAAAAATGTTTTATTTGAGTTTTTGGGGTAATCAAAAATAGTTTAAATTTGTTGAAATTATTGCATCATATCTTAAAAATGATTTATTTTATGTATGTGAAGTTTTTTAGTTCGTTTTTAAACATTATGGTTAGTTCTTGGAGTCTAGAACATTTTTGTGCCCGGGGACCCTGCACGCTATCAAGACGTCCCTGAGTTTATTAAAGTATTTGCTACCAAAGCAAAAAATTACTATTTAACAATGCGAAAAATATTTTTTAGAAGTAACCATTTGAATTTGTATATTATTGTTATTATTAATGCGATATTTATCTTTCATCCTGTCGAATCAAACCATTATCACCAGTGCATAATTCCCATTGATACTCTTTCACAGCAGATATTCCTCCACTACAATCGGCCGTTAAAAAGTTGCCTAACCCAAACCCCGGCAAAAAATCAAACATCTGGCCCAAACCAATTTTTAACGATTAAGCTACAATGTGTTTCATACTTTTTTTCTTTTTTTGCCTAATACCTACACCAGGTAGACAACAAACTAATTTTTAAACCTCCAGCATTTTGCAAGGCACGCGAATCGCACGTGGCATCCTCACTTCGATTAATGAAAAGGGGTTGACAAGGGGGGTTGGGAGGGTACGTGATACAGAGAAGAGAATGATTGGTGTTGGATGAAGCGTGCTCGAAGCCCATCAACCATCTGTTGCTAATGGCCTAACCACTGCTTCTTGTTCATTAAATTGACAACAAAAGGTAAGAGATACTGGTTTATATACAGCAATGTACATACAACACTTCGAATACAACGGAAGCGAATCGGATATTTGATGGCCATTTGGCTGATCCTTATCAGCACTGGGCTGATTGCGCAGCGGCTAGATTGCGCTTTTAGATTTGCTTAATTAATTTGCTGTGAAATAGTTTCTTTTAGATGTATAGTCTGATTGGTTCCTTTGTTTTGTAAGCTGAGAGTTTCAAAGATTGCTAATGTCTTTTATTTTTAACTGCCGGCGCGTAAACCTTACTTAAATAGTTGAATAAAATATCCATACAAGTTGGAGGAAGTTTATAGGAAATCTATTCTTGGAATATATTAATTATTTGCTGAATATGTAAGCTCACTAATATTTTTTTGTTTTTGTTTTTATCGCCCATAAAATCTTGAGGAAAATGTTTTGTAATTTTCTCATTCAAAATGACGCAGGTGGTGGCGAAAATCATATTGCATAGAGGTTATTTCTAAAGAAGAATCCATTTTTGCACCCTAATTGAAGTTAAATATATTTTTCATAATGGCGATTTGCGGAGCAGTGATGGCTCAGGGGATAGAGCTTACGTCTTCCAATGGAGTGAACCGGGTTCGAATCCCAGCGATGACTGGTCAATACGAATTCCGCATCCTGCTTGCACCGACCACAGTACTGACGTAAAAATACCCTCAGTGGTAGACGGATCGCGGGTTAGAGTCCCCTTGCCGTTAGGCTAACCGTGGGAGATTTCCGTGGTCTTTAATGAGAAAGAGAGAATGTGGAAAGACACTTTGAGTGATTTTGTGAAATCTTCCGGGTTGACAAATTTATATTGGTCTGAGAAAAAAATCTCAATGATTGTGAAAATCTCATAATTATCGTATTAATGGTGATGAAATGTTCTTTAAATTAAAAATTATAGTACGATGTTTCTTTATACATTTTCATTGGTAAAGAAACATATACTGTTATTTACTATATTATGTAATAGTCATGTTTTTTTACTTTGAAATTCCCAACACTTTCCCGTTTTGCGGATTATCACTTAAGTGCCATGGCATAAAAATTAAGAGTTTTTTTTATGCATTGAATAAAAAGGCATATTTTAAAACAAATTTTGAAAGAGATTTCAGCTTACAAATGACGCTGAAATCCAAAACGCAAATTTTGGCACTAAAGAAAATCTCTTTGACACAATTCAGGTAATAATAATAATAATAAACGCTGTTAAATTAAATGCACTTTAATGAAATCTTTACATCAAGTTTGTTTGATTGAAATTTAGAACTAAAACTAAAAATTTGAATGAAATCAATTAACTATTTTCCAAACAAAAACATCATAAGTAGGTAGAAGTCCTGTAAACCGAGAACACTATTCTAAATTATGCAGATTATTTTTTTGTGTTTTAACAAAATTTCAAAATTTAATAAAACAATAATAAATAATTATTAAAAGCACACTGTCGTTACAAAATAGCATACTATATGTTAATAAAAAGCGT
Source organism: Parasteatoda tepidariorum (assembly GCF_043381705.1). Taxonomy (NCBI): domain Eukaryota; kingdom Metazoa; phylum Arthropoda; class Arachnida; order Araneae; family Theridiidae; genus Parasteatoda; species Parasteatoda tepidariorum. The sequence goes on from NC_092206.1 coordinate 72,511,508, forward strand.
TTTTTTATTTCATAAAAAAGCTTTCTATGCACTGCTTTAAATTGCATATTTTGATTCTACTAAATTTCAATATATTAATTTCAGTTATTGCTAAAAAAACTGAATTTGATTATTTGCGTAAAAGAATAAAGTAGATAATAATACTTAATGAAACTCAATGATACTTAAGCTTGGAACATATGTTTCTTTACCTTAAGAAAGACTTCTATTTTTGTGAATTTTCACTCAAGTGTAATAATTTTCTTTCATTTTTAAATTGAAAGTGGTTGTGAGGAATCAAGTTTTAAAGTAAAATTATATTAAAATTTGATCATATGTTTCATCAAATTATAAAATTTATATTTTATTTGTTCTCCCTCAAGTACAGTAACATAAAAACGGAGCATGATATTTATTTATTTAATTTGCTTATTTAATTAACTATTATTATTTTTTAATAGCTTTGAAGGTTATTCCGCAGTTTTAAAAGAAGTAACATTTATTGTGCGGTTGTAAACACAAAGATAAATATTATCAAAGGACTTTTTGATGCAATTTCACTAAAAATAAATAGATAAAAAAATTTAGATATTTAAAATACCGGGATAAAATGGTCCATGTTCAAGAGATGGTGAGTTTGATCCCCACAGGCCGAAGACTCCCCTTGTAGTAAATGGCAACTGGTACACGTTAAATCTGTCGGATTACAAAGTCCTTAACTTTCCTATAACAATTCGTACCTCGTGGGATACTGAATTGGATATTGATCGCTCTCTGGTTCAGATCAAAATTGTGATCTATGGAAGAATGAATAGATGTATGAAAGGGTCCGCCCCATAAACGGGCTGTGACATGTGTACGAATGAAGTCGCATTCTTGGCCATAGAGGGCGCCACTGAAAAACAGGCTTGTCGGATTGACATGTTGCATTAGAAACAACAACAACAACAAATTTGAAAACTCTACTGGATAAAGTGTAGAGCATAGCTTTAATAAAGTTTTTACTTTTCGTTAATCTAAGTGAAGGCTATATCTTTACATGCTATTGCGTTTTATGCTGTATCTTCACATTTTAGCAAAATCAATTAGCAGAAACCACCATTAAAAGTAATTAAAGGTTGCGTAAACTGGAAAACCTATTTCCACAATGGACAATTTTGCTAATTTTAATAAAAATAATCTTTTTTGTGATCTTAAAAAAGCTCTTACAAAAATAGCCTATATTCTTTAATTCCATTGCTTTAGTTCAGTTGCTGAAAATTTTCTTCGACAAAATTAAAAAACAATAATTTTTGCTTAGTTTTAATAAGTGAACAAAATTATTTGCTTAAAAGTATAGAAACTGATATCGACTGAAAAACCAAAATTGAAAAAAATTTAATTGAAAATGCAAGTTTTTTTCCAACATATTTGTAGATGACAAATGACTCGAAAACCATATTGAGAGGTAAGAGTTAAACTCAAATAAAACAATAAATAAACATTATTGTCAATAAATCTCGCAATTATTTTTCAAACTATCTCTTCGAACAGGAAATATGTCATTTCATTTATAACCAATGAAAAATTATTTTTCAAACAAAAAAAAACTTATTCACCTACACTAAAAGAACCAATAGTAAATAAGAGAAAAATGGGTGGGGAGAAAAAAAATAATTCTGGCAGCCTTACGGATTTTTGAAGTTTTGAAAAAGAATTATTCTTTATTCGCGAAAGAAATGGCTTATTTTATTTTGATGGATTGTAATTCCAAATAGAACAAATGGTGTAAGGCTATGAGGAACTTTGTAAATTCGAATAATTTTTTGTTGTTGTTGTTCTTTCTACATTCTGTTTCGAAAAACGGCCCCATTTTCTCTCAGCCGATTTGATGTCGTTTTGTTCTGTGTGTTGTGACTTTAAACGTGGGAAAAGAACGTGGATTCTTCCCAATTTTCCCTCGTTATGATTGTTTCAGGCGATAATTTGGTAAGATTTAAGACCCAGGGGGCGTTTTTGACTTTACAATTCAGGCTTTTATTCTTTTCTTTATCAAAACAAGTGAGATTTTCTAATTTTATGAGGGGGAAAAAAAAGAAATTTTTTTTGTAGCAAACTTTTAGGAAAGGAACTGGATGAAAATTTTTATTATTGCATTAAATTTTTCGAATCACAATTAACTTTTACCTTTATTAAATGAGATTAACCCACTAAAGCCTACTATTCCTTTATATACCAAAAAAACCTTTTTTTTGGTAAATTTGCTGTACTGTATGGTAATGACATTTCTGGGGAAAAACCATAATTCATTATAATGAAACCGAAATATACGGAATGTAAATTATTATATGGTAACGGTTTACCAAAAATTCTGGTATTCAACATTATAGTTCTTCTTATCACATGTTTAGTAAAAAATACGAAACTGAAAAGTAAATTTTGCCGAATAATTGTTTTTTTTTGTCATGCTCCAAGGTATCACGGTAAAATTACCAAATTTTGCCTAATTTACCTAATTTTATCACATATTATAAACTCATCTTTTATTATTAATTTGACCAAAGTTATTACTAAATAGCTTCTGTAAAACTTTGAGAGCATTATGAGGTTCCCATAGTACCAAAAACATGTTAAATTTTACCATATTCCGGTAATTTTGGCAACATTTTTTCTCTTCGCAGAAACCACGGCTTGGTAGTCAGAGTCAACGAGAATTGGAGTCGGAGTTAGATTCGGAAAAATTTACTTGACTTCGACTCTGGTTAGTCAAAAGTTAGATCCTGTAGATTTAAAAATGAAAATCTATTTAGACAAACATTTATTATTAATATAAAGACAAATATTGCTTTCGTGAATATTGTGACAATTATTTAAAGCCTTATTTGTCATAAACATGATCACATTTGAAAGTTTTTAAGCCCATGTTTAGCGAAACGATTGAAGAAGAAGATATAAAATCATTGAAACCATTGAAAATTCAAGAGTAATGAACGAATTATTAATAAGTTATCTTTTCATTTATAAATTCCGAAACAAATTTATTTAGCTCAGTTAATAAGTTATGAAAAAAGAATAACCGAATGAGTGAATGTATTTGTGCTTAAAATATTGAAAAATGCTAAAAATATCTCATTTTTCTTGATTTAGCGAATTATTAAAAATCTAGTTATTACTCTTGATAATTTTAAAGGCTAATTATTGAACTGAAATATTATTTGTTTTATCAGATGACATATAAGTGTATTATCAGATGATATATAAGTGTGAGTGGCATGGAAATAGGAATATAGTCCAACATTAAGCTAAAAAAAGGTCCAAAACATAATGTGCGAAATAGCGAGTGAAAAAGTGAATGAATTATTGGGAAAATAAAGGATTAGATGGATTAATGGAGTGAGAAAAAAAAGAACCTTATCAAATAATATGTTAACCAGTATGTAATTAAATGAAAAATTTAAAAACCAATAGACAATTTGTTGTAAATTCATCGCAGATCTTAATTTAACTTCGCAGATCTCAATTTTCACTCATTTTTGTAATAATTAATTATTTTTTATTTAAAGAAAATATCTGTTTTTAATAAAGTTTTGTTAATAAAAGCTCCAGGGAATAACAATGATGAATTCGGGCTCAGAGGCCTGAACTTTGGTTTAGTGCCCATTCATTCATACGTCATTTTTAACTTTTAAAGTCTAAAAGTCTCGATTAAAAAATTTCGATTTTTGAAGAAAAATTCCAAAATGTTAGCAAATCAATAAAATATCTTTATTTTTTTCTGAAATAAAGAGGGTTTAAATTATGAATCCTGTATAAAATATTTATAATATTTTTTGAAAATAGGTAAGAGCATCAAATTCTAATTATATCGATAAATCTAATTGCATAGAGAATAGATCATTCTAATTATATGTACAGGAAAATATAACATGTGCATGGAAATGTATAGATTCTGGTTATTTAAAGCAATTAATAATCAATGCAACTACGAATGTTTTAAAACAAGTACACTGACTCGCAATAAAAAAATCAAAGAAGTGACAAAAAATTCCAAAACTTAGATTTTTATCTATTTAGCTTTCTTGTATAGTACTACTTGGTGCAAACAATATTTTTTTTAATAATAATTTTTGATCAGTTAACTGAAATTTAATTTTATCACTGATATCAGGATAAAATCACAAACTCTTACAACATTTACCAAGTTTTATCACATATTATAAAACCATATTCAATCGTTAATTTTACCAAAATCATTGCAAAAGCACTTCCTTGCAAAAATTATTGAACTTCTTAGTGTTTCCATAGAGCCAGAAATACCGTAAATTTTAACACATTCTGGTAGTTTTGATCATACTGTTTTTCTCAAGAAGCAATGTCTCAGGGGGTTGAGCGTTCGCTTTCCAATGAGGTGAACCGGGTTCGAATCCCGGCGATGGCTGGTTGATACGAATCCGCCTCTGGTTTGCACCGACCACAGTGCTGACGTGAAATATCCGCAGTGGTAGGCGGATCGGGGATTAAAGTCTCCTTGCCTTCAGGCTAACCGTGGGAGGTTCTCGCGGTCTTCCTCTCCATGTAACGCAAATGCAGGTTAGTTCCACCAAAAAGTCCTCTACGAAGACAAATTTCTCCCAATACTCGATCCAAGAGTTCCCTTGTCGCCTGGATTGGGTTCAAAATTACAAGGCTACAGAGTTGAACATTAGCTGTCCTAAACCCAAAAATTGGATCGGCTGTTCAACGACGGTTATAAAAATAAAAAACTGTTTTTCTCAGTGTACATTGTCAGAAATTTTGAATAATAAGGTCGATCATTTAGGGTTCAACAGCTGTAAAAAATAGGGAACCCCTGCCTTATGGTTTATATGGGTTTATAATATGTGATACAATTTGCTAAATTAGGCAAAATTTGGTATTTTTAACGTGATACCTCCTTCGAGCAAAGCATAAAAACCATTTATTCGGTTAAATTTACTTTTAAGTCTTGTATTTTTTACTAGCTTTAATTTGAAAACCTGAATTTCCGATGAACCATTATTATATGAATGGAAGAATTACTAAATAAATGGTTTAAAAACCGTATATTTTGGGTTTTAATAAGATTTTTTTTTACTAGAAATGTCATTATTATGCAGTACGGTAATTTTACCAGAATGTTTTTAAAGTTCATTGTTGAAACAAATCATCGAGGTTTTACGTGCATTCTTCATTATGGTACGTCTGACAATATCTTTGAAAACTATCTCTCTGATATCTGATTTCCCTGGAGAATAAATTCTTTCTTGGAAAAGAATGAAACCATAAATTCTTTCATTGAGAGACTAAAGTAAACAGCAGTTTTTTTTAAATTGATGAACGCGATTTGTGTCACTTTCATAATTCTCATCTGTCTCGCTTTCTACATTCTTATCATTACTATTTTTCTCAATTCTTATCATTACTACCTTTTTCAACTCTTATCATTAAGTCAATATTTCGTTTAATAACTTATTTTATCATCTTCAAGTAATTGAATTTATATTTCAGTAAGTTTAAATAATTAAATTCTGCAAGTTAAAGTATGGAGTAAAATGAAAATGTTTCTAAATTAATAAATATAATTTTTTTTTCACTTTCATAATTATCATCTTTCTCACTTTCCCAATTCTAACATTCATAATAAGTATCATTACTATTTTACATCAATAAATATAAGGAAAATTGATTAATGCTTTAAAATTTCTTCCTTTATCATTTTCAAATAATTTAATATATGTTTAAGCAATTTTAAATTATTGGATTCTGCAAACGTACGCAACTGATAAATTAGAATGTTTTTAAATTGATAAGTTAATATTTTCTAATTTTAAAAACTCTCTCCTTTTTCACTTTCAGAATTCTGTCTCTTATAATTCTTATCATTACCATGTTATTTCGATAATTTTAAGGAAAACTCATCAATGCCTTATAATTATTACCTTTATCATTTTCAGATAATTTAATTCATATTTCGGTAATTTCAAATAATTGGATTCTGTAAATGCATAGAGCAGATAAAGAAAGAATATTTTTGAACTGATAAGAATAATTTTTCACGATCATGATCTTATTTTTTCCACTCTCATAATTCTATGCGTTCGAGTTATCCTTTCATAATTCTTATCATTTAGTCAGTTTTTATGTTAATTTTTAATTACCTCCCAAATTAAGTAATGTAATCACTGGTTGAAAAATCCCTTTAATACTACAATCATTGATTTTATAAAATTTAAAAAAAAGCGTTGGTGAAAGTATTAAATTTCACAAAGTTAAAAATAATTTTATGAAAATCATCTAAGAAAAAACATATCAGAATATATGTATTTTTATAAATTAATATTTTATATATTACATTTCACAAATTTAAAAACTCTTCTTACTTATATATCAACAAATGATCAAGCCAACTTTCATGATTTTTCGGTTACACATTAATCAACTAAAACTTCCTTTATTATCTGCACTCTACGACTTACTTAATTTATTTTCTTCTTGATATTTTTTTTAAAATTAATTTAACCATTTAATTGTTTCTATCATAATTCTTATTTAATTCCATATTTATCCATTAATTTTAAAAATGTAATTACGTTGGTTGAAAAACTACATCACTAATATATTAATTGATATTGAAAAATTAAGAAGCGTTGTTTGAAACATTAAATTCCTCTAAGTTGAAAAATAATTTTATGTAATTCAGCAAAGAAAAATTTATAAAAATATATGTTTTTTTTTTATATAAAATAAATTAAATTTCATCCCGCAAATTTAAAGTTATTTTACATAAAATGTAATAACAAAGAAAATAACTATATTTTAATAAAATTATATTTTTTCTTATAACTTTCTCTAAAATAATAACATAAAAATTAAAAACTCGATAATTATGACATACTTTAATCATTTAAAATGTGTTTCACTGCGTATGTTGTTCAAGTAAATTAATTTATTTATTGTTATTTCCATTATTTAATTTCTTTGTAATATTCATTTTCTATCTTTATTTTTATTTTATTTTTTCCCTTACTTCCTAAATTAAAGAATGTAATTGGGTTGATTGCGAAACCAAACTAATAATGTAATCATTATTATCGAGAAGTTAAAATAAAAAAGTTGGTTGAAAAACTACATTATTAATTTATTAATTGATATTGAAAAATTGAGAAACGTTGTTTGAAATATTAAATTCCTCTAAGTTGAAAAACAATTTTACGTAATTCAGCAAGGAAAAAAGTATCAAAATATATGTTTTCCTTATATATAAAATAAATTAAATTTCATCCCGCAAATTTAGAAAGTTATTTGAAATAAAATGTAGTAACTAAGAAACTAACTACATTTTTGTAAAATAATATTTTTGTTATAATTTACTCTAAAATAATAATATAAAAATAAACAAATCGATAATTATGACATACATTAATCATTTAAAATGTATTTCACTGCGTGTATTGTCCAAGCAAATTAGTTTATTTATTGTTATTTTCATTATTTAATTTCTCAGTTACATTCATTTTCTATCTTTATTTTTATTTTATTTTTTCACTTACTTCCTAAATTAAAGAATGTAATTGAGTTAATTGTGAAACCAAACTAATAATATAATCATTATTATCGAGAAATTGAAATAAAAAAGTTTAATTGAATAAATAAAATCTCTTAATGTTGAAAAATAATTCTATGTAAATCATAATAGTATAATATACGCAAATCACATTAAAAATAATCAAATTAAAATGACATCCCTCATGCTTAAATTATTATTTTTAGTAAAGTTATTAGCAAAGAAAAAATATTAAATTGTGTTGCTGTATTTTTATAAAAAGATACCTTCTGTTAATTTTTTATTGTGAAATAATACTCTCGATGTTTTGGTTATACTGTTAAACCCTTCCAAATATCTTAACGCAGCTGCTGAAACCACTGTAAATAACTTTTTTTGAAATTGATGCATACAATGGAAATTAGGAAAAATTTAATGGCAACAATTAGATTCCTCGATGTTAAAAAATAACTTTACGTCAATCAACTAAAAAAAATCACATTAAAATTGCATCTCTCACGTTTAAATAATTAATTTTGTCAAAATATATGAGCAAAGAAAAAGAAATGAAACTGTGCAATTATATTTTTATAAAGTATTTTTTTAATTTTTTTACTGTAAAATAATATTTTCGATATTTTTGGCCATACTGTTAAACCCTTCCAACTACCTTAACTCAGCTACCGAAAACACCACGAGTGACTTTTTCTCATATTGATCCATACACTGAAAATTAGGAAAAATTGGATGGCAACACTGACCATCTCATCAAAATCAGATCACGTCTGCGTTTAACGTTACCAACGAACAATATTCCGTTCCCTAGTATTACACAACAATAATAAAATGGAACCTCTTGCATTATTGAAGATTCAACAGAGAAGGCCACTTAGGCCGAATAGCCTAAACCGCTGCCCTTTTCCACGCATTAAAACTAATTGAAAGCCAGGACGTGTAGAGGATTATCAATAATTCAGAGGTCAGCTGACGTAACATGCTGTATGGTAGTCCAGATATAAGAGACGATTAGTAAAAGTAGCCAGAGAATTTTTTTTTAGCCACTAATTGTGGGCTATTTTATATTGCTGAGATTGTGTCCTACGGAAGATGAGTGGACAAGGGAAGTTTTAGAAAATGAATTGGCAAACGCTTCGCAGTTATTTTTGCGGTTGCTGAAAAAATGGTCGCTTAATATTCTTTTATTCTTCCCGCCTGTTTTGTATTCTATTACAATAAATTTCGCGTTGAGTATAAATTTTAACTAAAGGGGTAATATTATATTTGTATTTTGGAGAGTTTTATATTAATAGTTTTGACTGGTATAAAGACATATTTAATCTATTAGCATGCCTCAAATTTGCACTTTTAATTAGGTTTTTCCCTACAAAATCTGAGTTGTCTTTTATTAAATACTTACGTAATTTAGCATGCATTAAAAGCTTAGCGTACTATTTTAGTCACTAATTTGCTTCGCTAATTTGCTTTGCTTTGATTTTGAGTTGATTATAAGTTGAACTAAGATACTGAAATTAATTCTGATTTATTTTGTTAAAAAGTTATGTTGATAGTTATAGACATGTGCACTGGTCACACTAAAATATTAAATTTCAAGGAATTTTTTGGCAAATAGTATTTAGAAAAATGTTTAAGGACGTGATAACTTGAAATAATATAATGAAACTAACGGTAAACTAAAATTGACTAAAACTTATTTCATAGAAAAATTCGATTGATAATAATAGAGATGATTGCCACATGAAATTCATTAAAATATTAAATGTAAAAATATTATTCAGAAAAGTGTTTGAAGACGTGATAATTTGAACTAGGATGCGGAAACTAAAGATTAACTAAAATTTACTTAGATTTATTTCATAAAGAAGTTCCATTTAATAATAATAGAAATGAATACTGGCCACTATAAATTCATAAAAATATTGAATTGTAGATAAAAGATTATTGGGCAAATATTATTTCGAAATATATCCTGAAAGACGTGATAACTTGAACTAAGATACTGAATCTAAAGCTAAACTAAAACTATCTCATATTTATTTAATAAAGAAAGCCTATTGAAAGTTATAGACATAATTACTAGCCACATTAAATTTATTAAAATATTAAAAAAAATTAACAAGATTATTTGACAAATAATATTTAGAAACATGTTTAAAGACATGATTACCTGAACTAAGTTATTGAAACTAAAGATAAACAAAAATTGACTAATACTTATTTCATAAAGAAGTTCCATTAAAAATTATAGAGATGAATACTGGCTACGTTAACTTCATTAAAATATTAAATTTAAAAGATGAAATAGCAAATATTATTTAGAAACATGTTAAAAGACGTGATAACTTTAACTAAGATGGTGAAACCAANCATTGAAAATTCAAGAGTAATGAACGAATTATTAATAAGTTATCTTTTCATTTATAAATTCCGAAACAAATTTATTTAGCTAAGTTAATAAGTTATGAAAAAAGAATAACCGAATGAGTGAATGTATTTGTGCTTAAAATATTGAAAAATGCTAAAAATATCTCATTTTTCTTGATTTAGCGAATTATTAAAAATCTAGTTATTACTCTTGATAATTTTAAAGGCTAATTATTGAACTGAAATATTATTTGTTTTATCAGATGACATATAAGTGTATTATCAGATGATATATAAGTGTGAGTGGCATGGAAATAGGAATATAGTCCAACATTAAGCTAAAAAAAGGTCCAAAACATAATGTGCGAAATAGCGAGTGAAAAAGTGAATGAATTATTGGGAAAATAAAGGATTAGATGGATTAATGGAGTGAGAAAAAAAAGAACCTTATCAAATAATATGTTAACCAGTATGTAATTAAATGAAAAATTTAAAAACCAATAGACAATTTGTTGTAAATTCATCGCAGATCTTAATTTAACTTCGCAGATCTCAATTTTCACTCATTTTTGTAATAATAAATTATTTTTTATTTAAAGAAAATATCTGTTTTTAATAAAGTTTTGTTAATAAAAGCTCCAGGGAATAACAATGATGAATTCGGGCTCAGAGGCCTGAACTTTGGTTTAGTTCATTCATACGTCATTTTTAACTTTTAAAGTCTAAAAGTCTCGGTTAAAAAATTTCGATTTTTTGAAGAAAAATTCCAAAATGTTAGCAAATCAATAAAATATCTTTATTTTTTTCTGAAATAAAGAGGCTTTAAATTATGAATCTTGTATAAAATACTTATAATATTTTTTGAAAATAGGTAAGAGCATCAAATTCTAATTATATCGATAAATCTAATTGCATTGAGTATAGATCATTCTAATTATATATTCAGAAAAATATAACATGTGCATGGAAATGTAAAGATTTTGGTTATTTAAAGCAATTAATAATCAATGCAACTAAGAATGTTTTAAAACAAGTATACTGGCTCGCAATAAAAAAACGTAAGTGACAAAAATTCCAAAATTTAGATTTTTATCTATGTAGCTTTTTTTTATAGTACTACTTGCTACAAATATTATTTTCTTCAATAAAATTTTTTGATCAGTTAACTGAAATTCAATTGTATCCCTGATATCAGGATAAAATCACAAACTCTTACTACATTTCCCAAATTTTATCACATATTATAAAACCATATTTTATCGTTAATTTCACCAAAATCATTGCAAAAGCACTTCGGTAAAAATTACTGAACTTCTTGTTTTCTCCATAGAGCTAGAAATACGGTAAATTTTAACATATTCTGGTAGTTATGATCATAGTGTTTTTCTCAAGCCGCGATGGCTCAGGGGATAGAGCGTTCGCTTTCCAATGAGGTGAACCGGGTTCGAATCCCGGCGATAGCTGGTCGATAGGAATCCACCTCCGGTTTGCCCGGTTTACGTGACTTGAAATATCCTCAGTGGTAAGCGGATCATGAATTAGAGTCCTCTTGCATTCAGGCTAACCGTGAGAGGTTTTCGTGGTCTTCCTTTCCATGTAACGCAAATGCGGGTTAGATCCATCAAAAAGTCTTCCACGAAGACAAATTTCGCCCAATACTCGATCCAGGAGTTTCCTTGTCTTCTGGATTGGGTTTAAAATTACAAGGCTACGGAGTTGAACATTAGTAGTCTTAAACCCAAAAATCAGGTCGGCTGTTCAACGACGGTTATAAAAAATAAAATACTGATTTTCTCAGTGTACATTGTCAGGAAATTTGATGCATATGGAACCGTGATAATGTTTAAATTTGGTAGAACTTTCAAACGTTTATAAGTTTAATCAAATTATCGTAGTTCTTAAACTTAAGTAGATGATACGACAGATCTTAACTTAAAAAGCGACATCATTAAATTAACTCTTTAATATAAGATTGCAGTAAATTGGTACTGTATTTTTAATCTTTTTGAATTTTCTGTTTTTGGACTATTAAAGTAATCTACACAACTAAAAATTATAGTTCTATTTAGAAAATAGACGAAACACAAACCCTTTTGTTTTTGTTTTTAAACAGATTTTTCAGGTTTAAACTTTGTTTAATTCAAATTTTAGCACAGGTAAAATTTAAAGTAAATACAGTTTAGTTAAAATTTGACAAAGAATTGTACATTTTTTCAGAGAATTAATCAGAACTAAATAATAAATCTGAAGTATCTGTGAAGAAATTAAGAACTGTATACATAACAATTTCTGCAAAAAATATATAGTTGTGAAAGTAGTGGATAATTAATACGGATTTTAAAAAAAAATTGTAAAAGTTTAATAGAACTACCCATAGAAAAAAAAAGTATGGTCAAAATTACCAGAATATGATAAAATTGATAAATTAAATTAGCAAATTAATTAATATTACTAATTTAATCGTTTCTGGCTTTATGGGAACACCAAAAAACTGGATAATTTTTATCGAAGAATTTTGATAAAATTATCATTAAGAAATGAATTTATAATATTGGGAAATTTTTTAATGTGGCAAAATTTGGTAATTTTCTCATGATACCTTAAAGTAGTGATTCTCAAAAGAGGTTCCGCAGAACCCTAGAGTTCTGTGGAAGGGTGACAGTGGTTCCGAGAGATAGGATCTTTTTATTTTTATTTACTTTTTTTTTTATCAATAATGGTTTTTGAAACCTGTAACCAAATTTATATGGAATTAGTAATCCATTATTTATTCCAAATTTCTACCATTTTTTATGAAATAACAATTAATCGAAATTCGTATGAGGAAAGAAAATTCAAAACAATTTTCGTTTCTAATAATAATAATATAATGAATGAATTATGAATAGGATAGCCATTTTTGAAAAATTACATTAGTTTTTGGCATGGAATAAAAATAACCTAATTCAACAATGAAGAAGTAAGTATGTGTCTCTGATAAACATTCTCCGTATTTTTTTCCGTTTTCATTTTAACAGAAAACATATTTCGGGTTATTTATTTTTAGATTATGCACACATTAAAATTAAATTAAGAACTAGACTAGATGCCGCTCTGGACCTGTGAATTCAACTGCTTGATATAAACTCAATTTTTTCGTAAAACTCAATTTTAGACTAATCTTGATTAAACGATATGATAAAAAATTTCCTTATACATTAATTCTCTTTATATTAACGAAATAAGAAATAACATAGATCATTACATATTTTTATAATAATTAATACTCTTTCGTTAATTATCATGTTAACAATCACTAGAGAAATTTATTCATGAAGTTTCGGGTTTCCTCCAAAATAAGGTTGATCATTTAGGGTTTTAGAGCTGTAAAAAATTGGGAACCGCGGCCTTATGGTTTATATGGGTTTATAATTTGTGATAAAATTTGATAAATTAGGCGAAATTCGGTAATTTTAACGTGATACCTTAGAGCATGGCATTAAAACTATTTATTCGGTTAAATTTACTTTTCAGTTTTGTATTTTTTACTAGCTTTAATTTGAAAACCTGAATTTTCGATAAACCATTATCATATGAGCGGAAGAATTACTAAATAAATGGTTTAAATACCGTATATTTTGGGTTTTAATAAGATTTTATTTTACTAGAAATGTCATTATTATACAGTATGGTAAATTTATAAAAAATTTTCCTCCGTGAACAATTGATTAATTTATAAAGATTTTTAAAAAAATCGTAAAGTTCATTGTTGAAACTAATCGTAAAGGTTTTACATGCATTCTTCCCTGTGGTATGTCTGACATTATCTTTGAAAACTATCTCTCTGATATCTGATTTCCCTGGAGAGTAAATTCTTTTATGGAAAAGAATGAAACCATAAATTCTTTCATTGAGAGACTAAAGTAAACAGCAGTTTTTTAAATTGATAAACAAATTTTTTGTCACTTTCACAATTCTCGCTTTCTATATTCTTATCATTACTATTTTTCTCAATTCTTATCATAACTACCTTTCTCAACTCTTACCATTACCTCAATATTTCGCTTAATTACTTATTTTATCATATTCAAGTAATTGAATTTATATTTCAGTAAGCTTAAATAATTAAATTTTGCGAGTCAAAGTATGGAGTAAAATGAAAATGGTTTTAAATTGTTAAGTATAATTTTTTTGTCACTTCCTCACTTTCCCAATTTTAACATTCATAATTCATATCATTACTATTTTACGTCAATAAATTTAAGGAAAATTCATTAATACCTTAAAATTTCTTCCTTTATCATTTTCAAATAATTCAATGTATATTTAAGCAATTTTAAATTATTAGATCCTGTAAGCGTATACAACAGATAAATTAGAATGTTTTTAAATTGATAAGTTAATATTTCCTCACTTTACAAACTCAAAACTCTCTCCTTCTTCACTTTCAGAATTCTGTCTCTTATAATTCTTATCATTGCCATTTTACTTCAATAATTTTAAGGAAAACTCATCAATGCCTTAGAATTAATTCCTCTATCATTTTCAGATAATTTAGCTCAGATAATTTAGTTTCAGATAATTTAGTTTTTAGTAATTTCAAATAATTGGATTTCGTAAATGTATAGAGCAGGTAAAGAAAAAATATTATCATACTGATAAGTATAATTTTTTATGCTCATAATCTTATTTTCTTCCACTCTCATAATTCTATGCGTTCGAGTTATCCTTTCATAATTCTTATCATCCTTAACTTATGTCAATAATTTTAATAGAAATTCAAATTCAAGTAAATCTTTTTGTCTTTCAATTAAAAAAAAAGAAAGATAAATGTTATCATGGGTGACATTTGTGTTGTGAGATATTTTTGAGCCTTTGATTTCTAGGTTTTTATACTTTTTGAACATACTCTATAAATTAGTCAGATAAAACCATTATATAAATACTATATCATAAAATCATAAATTAATCAATGAAATAGACAAGCTAATCAAATTGATTTCTAAATTAATGAAATTAGATTTATTATTTTTTTCCTGTCAGCTTTTTTTTCAATTTTTTAATTTCCCTATTAAGTTTACGAGTGTTATTATTTTGATTGCAAAACAAAATTATGTAACATTTAGTCAGTTTTCATGTTAATTTTTAATTACCCTCCAAATTAAATAATGTAATCACTGGTTGAAAAATCCCTTTAATACTATAATAATTAATTTTATAAAATTAAAAAAAAACGTTGGAAAAAATATTAAATTTCTCAAAGTTAACAATAATTTTATGAAAATCATCTGAGAAAAAAATATCAAAATATATTTATTTTTATAAATTAAATTAAAATTGCATTTCGCAAATTTAAAAACTCTTTTTACTTATACATCAACAAAAGATCAAAACAACTTTCATGATTTTTCGGTTACACATTAATCAACTAAAACTTCTTTTATTGTCTGCACTCTACGACTTACTTAATTTATTTTCTTCTCGCTATTTTTTTAAATTAATTTAACCATTTAATCATTTTTATCATAATTCTTATTTTATTTCTTTATTTATCCATCAAATTTAAAAGTGTAATTACGTTGGTTGAAAAACTACATTATTAATACATTAATTGATATTGAAAAATTAAGAAACGTTGTTTGAAACATTAAATTCCTCTAAGTTGAAAAATAATTTTATGTAATTCCGCAAGGAAAAAAATGATAAAAATACATGGTTCTTTTTTATATAAAATAAATTAAATTTCATTCCGTAAATTTGGAAAGTTATTTTACATAAAATGTACTAAGAAGGAAACTAACTATATTTTTATGAAATTATATTTTTTCTTATATCTTTCTCTAAAATTATAACATAAAAATAAAAAACTCGATAATTATGACATACTTTAAATCATTTAAAATGTGTTTCACTGAGTATGTTGTTCAAGTAAGTTAATTTATTTATTGTTATTTCCGTTATTTAATTTCTTTGTTATATTCATTTTCCATCCTTATCTTTATTTTATTTTCTCATTTGCTTCCTAAATTAGAGAATGTAATTGGGTTGATTGTGAAGCCAAACTAATAATGTAATCATTATTATCGAGAAGTTAAAATAATAAAGTTTGTTGAAGAACTACATTATTAATATATTAATTGATATTAAAAAATTGGGAAACGTTGTTTGAAATATTATATTGCTCTAAGTTGAAAAATAATTTTATTTCACATAATTCAGCAAAGAAAAAATGATCAAAATATATCTTTTTTTTTATATATAAAATAAATTAAATTTCATCCCGCTAATTTAGAAAGTTATTTTACGTAAAATGTAATAACAAAGAAACTAACTTCATTCTTATAAAATAATATTTTTGTTATAACTTACTCTAAAATAATAATATAAAAATAAAAAATTCGATAATTATGACATACATTAATCATTTAGAATGCGTTTCACTGCGTGAATTGTCCAAATAAGTTAATTTATTTATTGTTACTTCCATTATTTAATTTTTCTGTTATATTCATTTTTTATTTTCGTCTTTATTTTATTTTTTCACTTACTTTCTAAATTAAAGAATGTAATTGGGTTGATTGTGAAACCAAACTAATAATATAATCATTATTATCGAGAAATTGAAATAAAAAAGTTTAGTTGAATAAATAAAATCCCTCAATGTTGAAAAATAATTCTATGTAAATCATAATAGTATAATCCATGCAAATCACATTAAAAAATAATCAAATTAAAATTACATCCCTCATGTTTAAATAATTATTTTTAGTAAAATTATCAACAAGGAAAAAATATTAAATTGTGTAACTGTTTTTTTTTATAAAGGATACCCTCTGTCAATTTTTTATTGTAAAACAATTACTCTCGATATTTTGTTAAACCCTTCCAAATACCTTAACGCAGCTGCTGAAACTACTGCAAATAATTTTTGCTCAAATTGATGCATATATTGGAAATAAGGAAAAAATTAATGGCAACAGTTAGATTCCTTGATGTTAAAATTAACTTTACGTAAATCAACCAAAAAAAAAAAANAAAAAAAAAAAAAAAAAAAAAACAATAAAATAGCATCTCTCACGTTTAAATAATTAATTTTGTCAAAATATAAAAGCGAAGAGAAATAAATGAAATTGTGTAATTATATTTTATAAAGTACTTTTTTGAATTTTTTTATTGTAGAATAATATTTTCGATATTTTTTCCATACTGTTAAACCCTTCCAACTACCTTAACTCAGCTACCGAAAACACCACGAGTGACTTTTTCTCATATTGATCCATACACTGAAAATTAGGAAAAATTGGATGGCAACACTGACCATCTCATCAAAATCAGATCACGTCTGCGTTTAACGTTACCAACGAACAATATTCCGTTCCCTAGTATTACACAACAATAATAAAATGGAACCTCTTGCATTATTGAAGATTCAACAGAGAAGGCCACTTAGGCCGAATAGCCTAAACCGCTGCCCTTTTCCACGCATTAAAACTAATTGAAAGCCAGGACGTGTAGAGGATTATCAATAATTCAGAGGTCAGCTGACGTAACATGCTGTATGGTAGTCCAGATATAAGAGACGATTAGTAAAAGTAGCCAGAGAATTTTTTTTTAGCCACTAATTGTGGGCTATTTTATATTGCTGAGATTGTGTCCTACGGAAGATGAGTGGACAAGGGAAGTTTTAGAAAATGAATTGGCAAACGCTTCGCAGTTATTTTTGCGGTTGCTGAAAAAATGGTCGCTTAATATTCTTTTATTCTTCCCGCCTGTTTTGTATTCTATTACAATAAATTTCGCGTTGAGTATAAATTTTAACTAAAGGGGTAATATTATATTTGTATTTTGGAGAGTTTTATATTAATAGTTTTGACTGGTATAAAGACATATTTAATCTATTAGCATGCCTCAAATTTGCACTTTTAATTAGGTTTTTCCCTACAAAATCTGAGTTGTCTTTTATTAAATACTTACGTAATTTAGCATGCATTAAAAGCTTAGCGTACTATTTTAGTCACTAATTTGCTTCGCTAATTTGCTTTGCTTTGATTTTGAGTTGATTATAAGTTGAACTAAGATACTGAAATTAATTCTGATTTATTTTGTTAAAAAGTTATGTTGATAGTTATAGACATGTGCACTGGTCACACTAAAATATTAAATTTCAAGGAATTTTTTGGCAAATAGTATTTAGAAAAATGTTTAAGGACGTGATAACTTGAAATAATATAATGAAACTAACGGTAAACTAAAATTGACTAAAACTTATTTCATAGAAAAATTCGATTGATAATAATAGAGATGATTGCCACATGAAATTCATTAAAATATTAAATGTAAAAATATTATTCAGAAAAGTGTTTGAAGACGTGATAATTTGAACTAGGATGCGGAAACTAAAGATTAACTAAAATTTACTTAGATTTATTTCATAAAGAAGTTCCATTTAATAATAATAGAAATGAATACTGGCCACTATAAATTCATAAAAATATTGAATTGTAGATAAAAGATTATTGGGCAAATATTATTTCGAAATATATCCTGAAAGACGTGATAACTTGAACTAAGATACTGAATCTAAAGCTAAACTAAAACTATCTCATATTTATTTAATAAAGAAAGCCTATTGAAAGTTATAGACATAATTACTAGCCACATTAAATTTATTAAAATATTAAAAAAAATTAACAAGATTATTTGACAAATAATATTTAGAAACATGTTTAAAGACATGATTACCTGAACTAAGTTATTGAAACTAAAGATAAACAAAAATTGACTAATACTTATTTCATAAAGAAGTTCCATTAAAAATTATAGAGATGAATACTGGCTACGTTAACTTCATTAAAATATTAAATTTAAAAGATGAAATAGCAAATATTATTTAGAAACATGTTAAAAGACGTGATAACTTTAACTAAGATGGTGAAACCAATAATTTATTTCTTATAATTTAGATTTATATCTTTAAGAAGACCTATCGATAGTTATAGATATGCATACAGGCGGCATTAAATTCAATAAAATATTAAATTCATAAGATAAGATCATTTTTCATTTATAATTTGGAAAAGTATTTAAGCATGCGAATTCAGAGAATAAGTATGTTAATCACAATGCATAGTATCAAAACTCTGCAATATGCAATATGGCTTTTGAAAAGTCAGAATAATTTTGAAATAAGAGTGAGTTTAATAAAGGTTTTAAAATAAATACAGCTAGAAATATTCTAGTTAATCAAGAACAGAAAAGGGAACAGTTAAAAAGTTAATTTCTTTGGCAGAATTCACGTACTAACTTTCTTTTGCGAAATATGATACACCAAAAAAGAATTAAGAAGTTGAGCCAAAGGAACGAAAAAATAGGTCATTAAAACATTAAAATAAAATTATGAGAAGGTTATAAAAAGAAAAGTTGTGAAAAGTGATTTTTCTGCAATAATGATGCATACTTGTCGATAATCAGCAGAAAATAAAAACTTTAAAATAGTTATTAGGTTAAAAAAGCTTTTTTCTTCCTTTTTTTGTGATTCGACTTATAACAGAGTCGATGAAAAAAAGGAAAGTCATAGAAAGAGTTCACTCAAAGAGAAATAATGAAAAAGTAATGAGAAGAAAAGTCGTTAAGACAAGTCGTTTAAATGAGAGTTTTAAAAAGAGAAAATCACACTGAGAAAAAAAGCGTGGTAAAAACTACCAGAATATGGTAAAATTCAGCGAGTTTCCAGCTTGATGGGAGCATCAAAAGGGTAGGTAATTTTTACCGAAACTTTTCGGTAAGAATGTAAGTAAAATTAACATTAAAATATGTTTTTATAATATGAGATTAGAGCATGGCATAAAAAAAACCATTTTTTCGCTTAAATTTACATTTCAGTTTCAAATTTTTTACTAAAGATGTCGTAATAAGAGTTATAATTTTGAAAGCCAGAATTTCTAGTAAAACCGTTACTATATAAACGGAAAAATTACTAAATGAATTATTTAAATAGCGCATATTTTTGTTTTTATAACCAGAATTATGGGTGCTTTTTATCCTTTTTTTTTTGCCGGAAATTTCCTTTTGATATACAGTGCAGTAATTTTATCAGAATTTTTCTTCTCCGTGTGAGAAACAACCCGAATTGCATATAGGCAATTCCATTTTAGAGTACAGTGCTTACAAAAGTATCAAAACTTTTATAGTATCTGCCTGGAAAAGATATTAAAGAGCAACTTGCCGTATAAAATTTATTTTTTGGAAAAAGTGCGTCATACTTTATTGTCAATTCTTCGATTGAAGCTATTTATTTTTGTTATGAAGTATGTGGCAAATTCTGCACAGTTCCAACGAGGTTGTAGATGTGACATACTTAAAAAAAGTGGAAAAATTGTATTTAAAATATCGAGATTTAAAAAAAAAATGATCTGAAAATTGAAAGGCCGGAAGTAAGACAACTAACTGTAGCAGCTGCAGAGAGAACGATTAGAAAACGACATTGATTTACAACGGTTATGTCGCGAATCGAGCTCTTCAAAAAGTGATTAGTTAAATTTGCAATTCACGTATAACATCATATTAAAAATATCGTTATTCGAAAAACCATGTGAGAAAGATCTTGTAAACGAAAAATAACTGATGACAAAATGGTCGGAAAATGATGTGGATTAACGATGGAATGGTCGCGAATGGAGCAAATCAAAAAGTGATTACACAAATTTAAAAATCGCGTGTCGAAATATCATATAAGAAACTTTGAAATTAAAAAAACTATGTTGAAACGGTAATAACGATAATCAACTCCCAAAAAACTATTGCAGAATAAAGTGGATTTAAGACGGAATGATAAAAAATTTTGTACGTCAAAAAATTATTACTCAAACTTAAAATTCACGTGTCATATTAACATCGTATCAAAAATAACGGAATTTGAAAAATTTAGTTCAGTTACTTTTCGTTATTTCGGCCTTTTTTATTTTTCTTTCTTCAAATAACGATATTTTTAATGTGATCTTATTACGAGACGTAAATTTCAAATTTGACTAATCACTTTTGGCTAATTACTTTTTGACGAGCTCAATTCACGAGTATGCCGTCTTAAATAACGTCATTTTCTTATCGTTTTCTCCGCAGATGTTACAGTTAGTTGTTTTACTTCCAGCTCGGCATTTTCCACATTTTTTTTTTTTTTTTGAAATCTCGATGCTTTAAATACGATATTATAACTGCGGACGTATTCAGAATCGCGCATTTGAGTACTTATACTTTCCTGAGAATATAAATCTTTAATATTTGCTATTCAGGGATCTTTTTATTGCAAAAAGTCACATAGCTATGATTATGCTGAATTCTATGCATTACAAAATATAATGCGATACTTAAAAAATGCTTGTATAAACCTTGATTTGGCTAGTAGTATTTTTATCAATAGCAAAATCTTTAATATTTACTATTCAGTGATCTTTTTATTGCAATAAGTCACATAGCAATGATTATGTTGAATTCTATGCATTACAAAATATATTGCGATGCTTGAAAAATGCTTGTATGAACTCTGATTTCTTTAAAAAAGATCACAATATTGACTTAACTTTAATATATACTACAAGTAATTATTCAGTGAAATTTCTAAAAATCTATATTGTACAAGCATTAAAAATCTTTCAATTATTTGTAATGCGTTTTTCTTCCTAAATAATATTTTTTTTTTTTTTTAAATTACCGTCGTTGAATAGCCGACCCAGTTTTTGGGTTGATTGGAAGGCTAGTGCTCTATCCCCTGAGCCACCACTGCCAATTAAAACATTAGAACTCTTAACCCTTTGAAGCAGATTGGACACCGGTGTCCTTTTTATATATTTTCTTACATCGTTTTAATTACTATAAAAAATTATTTAGGTATTTTTTAATTATAAAAAACTGTCTAATAATTACTCAAAATCTGTTAGTTAAACGGAATTATATTGTTGCTAAAACATAAAATCCCCCAAAAGGGGGAAATGTTTTATTTTTATTCATATCCAAAAATTTATCAACAATTTATTTTGTAAATTAAAGGAATTTCAACGATAAATAACTGTTTCTCTTGGATCTCAATAGTTGCAAATAGATGCAAATTTGAAAAATTATTGTTTGGATTTTAACTTTCAAAAGCACAAAAGGACACTGTTGTTTCATGCTGTATATCATAACCATAAATTATTAAAGTGCTAAGTAATGCTATAATAATATATAAGTAAATGCTATAATTTTTCACTTAACTCGTCCTCAATTAATACAAATAGTTTAAAAAATATAAAAAGTATGTTTAATAAAAAATCTGCGTCAAAGGGATGGAAAATAATTTTTAAAAAGTAGACTGCCAAAAATTGAAACAAATTATATCCCATGGTAACTACTAAACAGTTGATTTCCATTGAAACATTGTTCTAAGTCATTCACATGCTTTTTGATCGCCTCCGGAACAAAGTTGGCGCGTGCAGCAGTCATTGTTGAAGTGTGCAAAACCGTAGTGTCGACAAAAATGTCCAACAGAGTTAAACAGATAGCCATGAAATGGTCATCAAGTCTTTATTCCCTCCAAAAGCCTATTGTCGGCCTCTTTTGTGTTATGTTTATTTATTTATTCTTTTCATTCGGCTCAACTTGTTTGGGTTTTGTTTCTTTCTTTGTTTAGTAACAGTTTTTTTTTCCTTCTTTTGTTTACTGTTATCAATGACCTTAGCGGTTACAGTGTTCATTTTGGATATTGTAATATAATTTTTTTTTTCCTGATTACGTCTATGTCAAGTGGTTTTTTAAATTAAAATGGAAAAATGTATTTATTTGTTTTCATTAGAACTAAAAAAAATTAAAAAAAAAAAAGATTTCGCAGTTTTGAAGAAGTGAATAATGAAGATTGAGACGCTATTTTATCACTGCTTTAAAAATCAATTGGTTTCAGGGATTCAATTTGGATATTGCATTTTTTATTTTTATTTTTATAACCGTGGTTGAACAGTAGACCCAATTTTTGGGTTTACGACTGATATTCAACTCCGTAACCATGTAATTTTGAACCCAGTCTAGAAGACAAGGGAACTCCCGGATCAAGTATTGGGAGAAATGTCCCTTCGTAGTGGACTTTATGTTAGAACTAACTTGCATTTGCTTTACAGGGAGAGGAAAACCACGAAAACTTCCTACGGTTAGCCTGATGGCAAGGGGACTCTAATCCATGGTCTACCACTAAGGTTATTTTACGTCATCACTGCGGTTAGTGCAAGCAGGTCGCGGAATTCGAATCGACCAATCATCGCTAGAATTCGAACCCGGCTCACCTCATCAGAAGGTGAACGCTTTACCCCCTGAGCCACTACGGCTCTGGCTATATTGTATTGTAAAATTGCTTTTCTTAATAACGTCAATATTTATAAAATTTCTTGTATGTAACCAGAGTAACTTTACCCATCGGATACTGAAAGAAAACACAAATAATTAAATTCGAAAAGGATAAAACTTCTTTGAAAAAAACGCGCTAAGAAGTAGCAGAAATTTCATAAAAAAGTATCAATACAGGAAACGAAAGAAATAAAAACAAAAACATGACCACCGAAGCCGACGTCTTCAGGGGGTACCAGCCTCGGTAGCCATTAAACAGTTTTATTAACAACACAGCAGTTGTTAACAGTTTTATTAAAATTGGTGTGTTTGATAAAAGAAAAGCTTTTAATTTTAATGTTATTTTTTTTTGCAACTTTAAAACTAATTTGTGTAGTAAAATATTCAAAAATCTTGTTTTTTCCCAATTAGTTAGGATCAAAAAAATTTGCAATAATGTTGAAAGTTTTCGGGAAGCTGTGGATAATTTTTTAAATAATTTGAGTAAAAATGAATTTCCTTTTAATTTTTGTAATATTAATTTTTTAATTAAAAAAATGATTGATGGTTTCTAAGTTTTTATATAATTTTTTCTTTTAACAGGGCGCAATTCTTGTCTTAACTGAGCAGCCCCAGTTAAGCATTCTATTAATTTGTCTACGTATTTCTTTCTCCTGACCTCTTCCTGATTTCATTTTAAACTTCTACTGCGCATTATAATAGGGGGCGTTGGTTTTTCAGTTTTTAGTGTTTTCTTTTCCTCTACTTGCTTTAGAAGTTTGATGCTTGACTTGTGACTTAGTGAGTTTTTATTTTTCTGATGATTTTGATTGATTTTCTTTCTTTATTTGTAAATTATTTTGAATGTATCTTGTTTTTCCTGGACCTCTATAGAAAACCATCGGAGTACTGAGGGAGATATTTTAAGCATTTGCTTCTCCCTCAATTAGAAATGGTTTTGTTTTTAATGGCTACCGAGGCTGGTACCCCCTGAAGACGTCGGCTTCGGTAGTCATGTTTTTGTTTTTATTTCTTTCGTTTCCTGTATTTACCCATCGGAGTAATTTTGCCCACCGGAATAACGTTGCCTATTCTCTAAAAAAGATTTGATGGCAAACAACAGTTACCTTTTGGACATTGAGAGAGCTCTGTAATAAATCAGAGCTTTAAGCTTTTGTAAATCGTAAGTAATAATAAATCATTTCTGCGAATAATTAACTACTAAAATTTGATAACAGGGAGTCAACTTAACGCATCTAATATAAATATAATTTATAAAATTCACGCGCAGTTATAAGTAATTTTTTTCATTGATTTAAAGTTTATTTTTTGCTTAATTTTTCCAGGAGGGGTAAAAAACCTCCGAAATTTACTTTAGTGATAGTTTTCAATCGAAAACATCTAATAAGCAAATTTACCCCGTGTGTACTTTGCCAATCAGAGTTATGCATTTTTACCTAGTGACTAAGTAATGAAAATATCTTTGAACACCATAAATCAGTTCTGCAGGCCAAGAACAAAATCTTGATAAAACATTTCTCTTCTGCTAATTGACGCACTGTAAAAAAATACCAGACGGGTTTTCAAAATTTTTCGTATATTTAACTGTTTAAAGCCCTTTTGTTGACAAAATAGTTTTTCTCCGTTTATCCCCCTTATCACAAACGGATTAAAACTGTTAAGTTAAATTCTAATTATTACCAAGCGGTATTACACTCTCCAATATAGCTTTACCTTTTCTCTAATCATTTTACGATTGTTTTGCTCTAACTTTTTTGTAATTTACTCTTACGGTTTTGTGCATCGATAAACAAAACTGCGATTCGACTTTTTTGTCAAATTGATACAATATTGAAGCGAAATTCTCACTATCCTTATTTCATCATAGTAAAAATTTTATTCATTGTGACTCAAGGGACAGAGCTCACGCCTCATAATGTAGGTTCAAATCCCAGCGATAATTTGTAGATACAAATTCCGCTGACGTAAAATATTCCCCTCTAGAGCAAATACAGATTTACTTCGAGAAAACTTTTTCCCATATGGTAAAAGTCTATTGAGACAACAGATTTATTTTAATTTGATTTTAATTTACGAGATTTTGTTTTACAGTGCACGAATATTTTTCTCGAGGTTCAAAATTGAATAAAGCAAGTCCAATCGACGATAAATAAAATAGCAAGACTATCTATTTGCTTTTAATTGTTTTAAAAACATTTAGCAGCTTTAAAAAAATTAGTCGCAAAGATAGACTTTTTTCTTTGAAACAAGTTCAGAGAATTTTTTTTCTAAATATATATATTTTTTTCATTTTTACACCATTTGTCTACGAAGGGCTGTTTGAAAAATTTCAAAATCTCAAAAAATATGTATGAGCCTATTTTTTGAAATTTTTGAAGCCTCTCTTCTTTTTTCCAGCAAAAATAAACACATTGAAAAACCCTTTATGCTTAAATAAGCTATTTTTTCTTCCAAGATGTGTCCTGCAGTGGACTGGTCGTAATAACACGTTTCCCAGTAGAACACCGAAGTCAATCATCACTGGTTGCGGTCAGTAAGCGGGTGGGCGAACATTTTGATCAGCTTGCGGAGGAACAGACGGTGCGCGGTATCGGTCCTCGTTAAACTGTTCTACCGTAAAGTGCTCGACTTCAAGCGCAGGTCGTCGAGCTACCAAAGCAGGGGAGCCATCCCCTATGCAGAGGATCGAAATTGTGAGGGCGTGTCTTCGGATCACCCTCAGGGATGCTTCCCAGACCGTCGCTAATAGCCCTCTGGGCAGCAAATAGATAAACGTAAATAAAGTACCTATCTTCCAAGATGCATTTCTCTTCTTTTTTTTTCTTTTTGTATACATTAACAACATAGTGCAATTATTTTCATTGTACTTTTCAAAACGCAATTTAATTATATTTTCCTTCTAACTCTAAGCTTACGGAATAAATAATTTTTTCAAAATCATTTATTTTGCAATTTATGGGGTTATCTTAGAACAAAGTCAACTAAGTATCTTAATTGAGCGCAAACTCATAACAACTCTTTTCCTTGCTAGCAAAGTAAAGGGAATCGCAAGTCCCTCTCTATTTTTGTGTTTACATAAGATTCGATCTGTCAGTGATCACCTTTAACAATTTCATTCAACTTCTAACCGTTTTTTTTAAAAACTTCATTAAAAATATTGCACCTATTTTACTCACACTTAGTGCCTTTTGGTTTGTAAATTCACTAATTAGTAAAATGTGCACTTTAATTAATTTCTACGAACCGAATGCAGATGTATAATAAGATGGACTGGTTGCCAGATTCAAGGTAGATAAATATCTGAAACAAAATGCGTTACTCCTATTTAATAAATTTAAGAACACAGCTGATGGCTGTAAGGTCAGTGCCCAGCAATGTTTTGAATCTGCTTTCTAAGAAATCATTGGCTCTCTGGTTTAGTAAAAAAATATCAGCTTTCTTTTCACTTTTATTTAAAAAAAAACTCAGCATTTCTTATAAATCTAGGGAAAAAGAAGCTGGTATTTGTCACGATCCCAAGGGGTTAGATTGGTGGAAAAAAAAATGTTTTTGTACAAAAATAGGATTTTTACTTTATTTAGTTATTTGTGTCTTTTCGCATGCAAATACAAACATTTTCGTTTCGTATGCAAATTAATTATTAATATCTACTAACAATCCACTTTCTGTCCATAATTTAATCGATTACTTCTCCTTTTCTTTAATTCATTAAATTTTTTTAGAGCTGTGCAGGTTTAAACTTACTAAATCCCTAGTGTAAACAAAATTTAATTTATTAAATCACTGGAGAAAGCAAGTTTTGATTTACTAAATGACTAGCGTAAGCAAGTTGTAACTGATTCATAGTTTTTAGTTCGATTTTGTTTTATAACTGCAGTGAATAGCCGATACAATTCTGAGTTTACGACTCATCAACGTTCAACTTCATAGCCTCGTAATTTTGAATCCAATCCAGAAGACGAGGGAACTCCTGGATCAAGTATTGGGAGAAATTTTCCCTTCGTGGAGGACTTTTAGATGGAACTAACCAGCATTTGCGTTACATAGAGAGGAAGACCACGAGAGAGAACCTCCCACGGTTAGGCTGGTGGCAAAGGGACTCTAGACCCTCATCCGTCTACCACTGTGGATATTTCACGTCAGCACTGTGGTCGGTTCAAGCCGGATGCGGATTTGTATCAACCAGCCATCGCTGGGATTCGAACCCGGTTTATCTCTTTGGAAGATGAACGCTCTATTCTCTGAGCTATCGCGGCTCTTTTTAGTTCGATTGGAAGAATTCAACTGTTGATATTTTTCTGCATTTTGATATGTTGTAAGGTAAAGTTTAAATCCAGAAAAAATATCGAATAAATAAGCATTTATAAAACGGACACTGGCCTAGACTTACATCAAGCGTTTTATAAAATACCTTGGTACTCCATAGAAGATAATCGTTTTATATATTTTAAGTAAATAGATCTCTTCAATGACATTTTTTTTAAAATTAAATTTTCAAAATAACATTTGTTTTTTTAAGGAATAAACGTTTTTAAAGTGTTTGTGAGATTTCTCAAATTTACGTTGGATTCCATGCCCACCAGTACGTAAGATTTGAAGCCTATACACATGCTCAATTTTTTTTAAAAACAGATTTTACGCCTCTTTACGCTTTCTTGGCGTGGTTTTACAGAGCTACCAGAACGCTGTTCAAAGCTGTTGAATTTCGTTTTCTGTTTATGCCTACCTTCGAATTCTGTTCATCGTACTTAAATAACATTATGAGAGGATGGGAGGATTACGCAATAACGAAGTTTTCTTTTAAAAATTGGTTTGGTTTTGATATTTTAAATTTTTTTCAGTGATCAAAAACTTCATGAATTACTTCAGGTGTACCTGATCTCCCTTTATCTTTGCTTTAAATTTTAAATTGGAAATGGAGTTGAAACAAAATTTGAAATGAAAAGTTTTTCCGCGGTAGAGCGTCATCTTCATACCTTCAGAAAACTTAAACTTTTTTAAATATTTTTATATACTCTTCATTAAAATGGAGATCTTTACATTTCCCAATCGGTAGATAGAATACAACTGCCTTTCGTGCTACTGGTTGGATGCAGGGCACGATTTCGTTGCTTGATGATCTGGATTTTCGATCGTTTTTCCATCTTTTTACGCGTGATTCTTCAAATTCCCATATTTTTGATTCAATGTTATTACAAGTGAATTTTATATTTGAGTAATAATCTTTTGACGTAATAAATTTGCTATGATACCGTCGTAAATCCACTTCATTTTTCGTCGTAAATTTATTTTATTTGTTTTAAATGCTTAGTGGCAACTGACTTTTTTAACGACCAAGCACAAGTAAAAGAAAATACCACAAATTAGTCGCAAGATCTATTAATATATTCCGTACATGAATTATCAGAAAGATTGCTGAATTCGGCTCTGGGAAACTGCTTTTGGATGGCAAGTGACAATTTCAATAATGGCTCACGAAATAAAGAAAATGCAATCGGAATTATTACCAACGAAGTACCGAATGCGTTGCTGAATTTCGGCGTTTGGCTTCAAAGCAGTTTTTGGAGATGCCAAATGACAATTGACACTTTCAACAATCGCGCATTTTTTGTTTAATTACCCTAAATCTAAGTAGCCAAGGTCTGTGAACTTGGCATCCATTCTTTAAGAGGGCGAGGACTCGGGATCGTTAGCCTTTTGGTCAAAGGAGTAAAAATAAGACGGAATCTTTTATGAGATTCAACCTTTTCGAGTCAAACCAAACGGAGAGAAGTGTTCTCAGTTTTCAATCTTTTGTTGTCCCGCCCCGATGTCCGAAAAGAAGGAATCATTGGGGCGTTTCGGCAAGATGGAAGGTTTCTAGCACCGGAACACCCCCAACAATGAGAACAGGAAGTCTTTTGATGGCGAGGGAAAAAAAATGGCGCGAGACAATAGCGGGCACGCGACGAGCACGGGTTTCGCTATAAAGCTAATTTTGAATTCGTTACTGGGCGCTGTTATTAGAAAATGATAACAACAGGGAAGGAGAATTAATAGTGTTCAGGATGGTATAAAAAATAGCTGGCTTACGATAATAATGAATCGAGACATTATTATAACAGCACTGCGAAACAAACATTGGCCTTCAAAAAATTAATTTGATGTTTTCAGATAAAAAGTTTTGATCGGTTTGAATTGTTTTTATTATTTAGTATTCAGCTACCTTTCTTTGGCATATGCTTACTAGCTGTTAAGAAAATAAAATACCTTAATTTATTTTTTAATAAATAAATAAATAAACAAAAGCTAAACGTCATTAAACGTAAAGAAAAATTAACTGAAAACGTCATGCATCGGATATATTTTTATTAATTATTGATGCTAATAAATGAATGAAAATTTTATGCATCTCTCCAAGCTGTAAGGTTCTATTTCATACTATTAGTTACAAACATGATTTTTTTTTAAACTATTAAAAATTTAGGATTACTTGATTAAATTAAGATATCTTGAAAAAAGATAATAGGTTTTTGAGAAGAAAAAAAAAACTGTTGGTTTATAATATCTGGCCAACAAATTTAGCCCCAAATAAAATTTAGTGTCTGTTATTCTACTTTGTAGTCTCTTTTTGTTCACTGTTTTTGTAAGAGTTTGTCATTTTCTTTTGCCATTAGAAATAAAATAAAAAGATAAAAAAAACTTTGTAGTGTCTTTTATTTTATTTTCTAAGTTCTATTTTCACTGTTAGATTGAACTAAGGATGCCTCAATTTAAATGTTAGTAATGTTTTTTTGTTTTTTTTCTTTTGTTTTTTTTATGTATCAAAATAATTTCACTATTCATAACTCAATAATAGCCAAGCCTAGAAACTTGATCAACTTTCGCCTTAGAATTTTAAAATTTATAAATTATGATGGCAGTAATTTCGTAAGGCAAGTAAAAACCAATTTTTGCCTTTTTTTTAAGGATTTTTGAAAACAACCCTTTTGTTAACTAAACTCATGAAAATGATTTCATGATGTTGAAAAATACTAAGACGCCGTTTTCCTCCTGAATGAACTTAACTGTCAAAAGAATGATACCGGTGGAAGAAAATTCCAAATCTGCTTTTAATTATCTATATATTTATTTATCTTACGAATACGAAGAAAGTACGAATTTTTTACTTTTCTTCTAACTTTGAAATGCAAACATGCTAAGGATATCAGTGAGACGCTAGCAGTGTTTCTTTTGTTACTGATAATATTTAAAACTGCGTTAAATCAGTGTTCATTAGCCATATTGATATCGTTTACATATAGGGTTAAAAAAAAATTATGCATTATTATGCGATATAATATACCGACTGCTCCTTGGTTTTAAAGAGCCAGTCTGATCTTTCCTTACAGCTCTAAACTCCGTTTCAAGTTAAGATAAGACCATTGCATGGTTTTTTTTTTTTTGCGAATAATATACTATTTTTTATAACTGCTGTGAGTTTTCAACTGTTACTCATAACTGTTAGGTCAAGTTTAGTTCATCTAAAACCAGCGCTGTCTACGCTTATTTTGAAAATGGCGCGAGATGTCAATATGGAGAAAAGCCACAGTTTTGTGAAAATGAAAAGTGTTTGCTGTCTAATTTTTTAATATTTAAAATACTTACTCCAATGCGGCATTAACTGGGCTCATAAAAATTTGCGAAAAATGAGAATAAGGCAGTGATTTTGATAATTCTCATTCAGGTGGAAAATTTTCGCCTAATTTTCGATTTTTAAAAAAGTTTGCTAATTTTTTAAATATTTAAGCTATTTGTCCACTTTAACACCCAATAATTCTCGACGGTAAGATTATATATAAGTTTAAAATCTTCGCATTGCTTCAAATATGTGGCACTTAAACTATGGCTCTTTTTTTTCTTTCCTTCAGCATCAGAGCTTCGAAAAACAGTGTCATGTATTCATCCTCGACTGCTTACAGTTTCGTTTTATTTCGTTATAAAATTATACAAATATGCTTTCAGAACAATATAAAAGCTTTTAAAAGTTAATCAGATCAGAGAGAAATTTAATTCTTGTTAACTTTTACGATATATACCATAGAATTATTTAAAAAAAGAAGAAAAAAAAGAAAGGTTGTAGTTTCGTAGTCCTACTGCAATCCTCTCGGGGACATGTTTCGATAAATAAGGAGAACATTCGTTCTTGAAAAAGAAACAACTATATGACGTTGCAGGAGCATTGGATTTGATACGACCACTAAAAATGGCGCGTCTTAGACTGGCATGCCCTTAAAAATCAAATGTGAGAAAAACGATTTTTACTTTTGTTTCATTGTAGAAGAAAATCGTCTGTAAGAAACAATATTTATTATCCTTTCATCAGTATCTTTAATTGCCAACAGTAACAAGTATATTTGTTACGATTTTTAGACATTATTTTTATTAATTCTTATTACTTGCTAATTAATTAAGTATTCAATAAGTTTTGTTTTCAAAACAATTTTTACTTTTGTTTCATTGTAGAAGAAAATCGTCTATAAGAAACAATATTTATTATTCTCTCATCAGAATCTTTAAATACCAACAGAAGCAAGCATATTTGTCACGATTTTTAATCATCAGTTTTATTAATTCTTATTACTTGTTAATTAATTAAGTATTCAATAAGTTTTGTTTTCCTCATTTCACACGATTTAAGAAAGCAAGCAAAAAGAAGACTGTGCAGCGTCTTTTCAAGTATTGGCGATGTTGATATACGTTCGCGCTGGATACTTGGCATCCATTTGGCGAGCAATTCGATGCAAGCAAGCTTTCTCCGTAGAGATAATGGTTTTTTCTTAATTTGCAACAGAGTATAGTGCAAAGTAAATAAAGTACCTACCTACCTGAACTGATCCAATTTAAATTATCTGAAAACAGTAGACACCATAACTTTATCAATTTTCATCCAATTTATTTAAATATAAAGGAAAATAAAAACGAATCATAAAAAAAAGTAATAGCAAATCTTCCGCCAACGGAAACTCAATTAATAGTATTCATGCTGTGAAATTTACCACATCTGTGACTATGAAAAACTCTAATTTGAAAAAACGCTGTTCAAAGTTTGATAAACTTAATTTTCATTCTTCAAATGAAAAATTTGGTGCAATACAACGATAAGCCAGGCTTTCTAAATGTTCTAAAACATGTTTTTAACAGAGAAAAAAAAAGTATAGTCTTAACTACTAGTATATGATGAAATTTACCTAGTTTCTGGTTCTATGGGAACACCAAAAAGCTTGGTAATTTTTACCTAAGCGCATTGATAATGATTTTGGTAAAACTACCAATTAAATATTGTTTTATAATGTGATATAATTGTGACCGTTACCATGTGAACGTAAAAAATGGCCAAATGAATGATTTTAAATACCGTATATTTTGATTTTATTTACCAGAATTATGGTTTCCTTTAGTGGAAAAGTCATTATCATACAGTGAAGTAATTTTACCAGAATTTTTTTGCCGTATAGGAATTTACCGCGATTTCAATGTCGGCAGCATAGTTGCTTTTGTGCATTGTGCTGTTATCTTAGTAAATCATTTGGGAAAAAAACTATTGGGTTATTCGAACTATCCAATTGTTCGAATTACAAAGGGTGTCCGAGAAGTATAAAAAATGATCAAATATCAGCATATCAAAAACATTGAATGAAATATTCAATGGATCTCCCTCCCCCTACAGTCACTTTAAAACCTCACGTTGTGGGGCATGGGGCTTGGAGGAATGTATATGTATTTATTGGGACATCTCTATTTTAAGCAATTTCTACGTCATCTCCGTTTTGTAATTACAGCGCTACCTACCATCCAACCGGAATGTAATTAATTACAAAATGTAATTAAGCCACTTAATTTTTGATTACTTAAAAAAACTCGTCAAATTTTTATCACCAACGAAATTATTTAGATAGGTATTTTAGGTGCTTTTTATTTACGTCGCACTACAGCTGGAATTTTGAGGGAACTAACCCACGTCTGCGTTACATTGAGGAGAAAACCATAAAAACCTCCCAAGGTTAGCCTGATGGCAAGTGAACTCTAACGCATAGCCCATCTACCACAGAAGATATTTTACGTCAGCACTATGTTCGGTGCGAGCCAGGGGCAGAAATTGTTTCGACCAGAAATCACAGGGATTCGAATCTGGGTCATCTCATTTAGAGGCGAGCGCTTTATCCCTGAGCTCCCATGGTTACCATTGTTATATTGGAATAACATAGAAACAGCCGACTCAATTTTGAGTTCACGACTACCAATGCATAATGACTATGTCTCCATAGCCTTGTAGTTTTGAAACCAATCCAGAAGACAAGGGAACTCCTGGATCAAATTGCCTTCGTGCAGGACTTCGTGATGGAACTAACCCGCATTTGCGTTACATTTAGAGGAAAACCACAAAAAACCTCCCACGGATAGCTTGACAACAAGGAGACTATAACCCATGATCCGTCAACGACTGAGGATATTTTGCGCCAGCACTGTTGTCAGAGCGAACCGGGTGATCGAACAGCCAATGCTGAGATTCGAACCCGGTTCACCTCATTGGGAGGATAGGGCTCTATCCTCTGAGCAGTCACGGCTCTGCATTGTTAGATTGGAATAATTTCATTCACCATTAGTGTAAAATTCCATTTAATAACATAAAATAAGGGCGATAGCTAAGAGGTTCTCAAAGTATGTACCATGGCATCATGACTTCAAGAATAAATTTAAGTTCATTTCCTCAAGTCATGTTCATTTGCATCATGTTCATCATTAAGTTCATTCGGTAATGTTCATCATTTAACTTAATTTCTAATATACGTAATAATCCCTAATAATTAGCCGATTTTAGATTTTATTAAGCAAAATGAAATTAATTATATTGCGACTTTTGATTTCCAGGATCTCTTCTTAACTAAATTCCCCTTTCTTAACTAAAAGCTATTTTTTTATTTATTGTTACGATTTTAAAAATATCCTCAATTATGATTTTGATTATTGGGTAATTCTAGTTAATATTTGTCTCTTTAAGAATTATCTTTAGAATGGAAAAGGATATTTTCATTCGAATTGATGGAATACCACAAGGATCTAACTTTTTCCCTATCTCAGCTAAATTATTTTCACACTATTATGGAAAAAATAATTGTCTGTATATTAAATTTGTTTTTAGATTAATTGATTATTTAATACCTTTAATTTACAAGATTATACAATTTTGTTAAATTATATTTACACAAGGAATTAATCTTGCTTCATAATTATGATGATAATATTAATTATAATTTTTTGGATTTAGGTGTTGAAAAGGAAGAAAATATCTGCATTGTTGATTTATGCGATAAAAGAAATGATTTTAATTTTTATATAAATGAGCTAATTGCTTGGAATTATAATGTTTCTAAAAACATTTATTTAAATACCATTTTTAATCAAATGAATAGAATTTAAGGAATATGCAGCAATGTTTATTTATCCAAAAAACAAATTTAGAACTCTTTCAAAATTTGCTAAAAACAATGGATACCCAACTTATCTATTTAAGTTGTACATAAAATCACTGAGTTAAGTATATGTTATTATTATTAATAATTTTACTAAAAACTTCCTTGTTTACAAAATTTATATTTTTACTATGTGAAAATCCAATTTGGTCAAATCCGTGGCTAAAACTCTGTGCAAACCGGGCAAATCATGTTTTTTTCTAATGAATGTCAATTTTCTTGCGCACATCCATTTTCGGGCCAATCCAAGGTAACTAACAAATCAAACGTGCTTCAGTACTGCAGTAAAAACTCTCCATAAAAGTTCCCTCTACTTACGTTTCTAACCTCTATTTACGCTTTTATTTTCATATTTTGCAATCTGGCAAACTTATTACGAAAATATTTTAAATCATTCTTGGAAGATTGTGGAACGTGTAAGTTCATTTGAATTCGCTACTCGCTTTATAGATTACATTTTTTTAATTTTATTCTGTTTTTTTCTTACATATTATTTCCATTGCATTCTAGAGAGACAGGTCCCGCAGTAGACTGATCGTTAAGACACGGTTCCCAGCAGATCACCGAAGTCAAGCATCACTGGCTACGGTCAGTGTGCGGGTGGGTGACCACTTGGATCAGTTTGCGCAAGACCGAGGGTGTGCGGTATTGGTCCTCGTTAAACTGTGCTACCGTAAAGTGCTCGACTTCGCGCGCAGGTCGTAGGGCTACCGAAGGGGGGGGGGTGCCATCCCCTCCGCAGAGGATCAAAATTGTGATGGCATGTCTTCGGATCATCCTCCGGGATGTTTCCCAGACCGTCGCCAATAGCCCATTGTGCAGCTCTAGTGCGACGTAAATTAATAACAACAACAACAAATCTAGAGAGACAGAGAATTTTTTTAATAAAGTGAGTAAACACCGTTTTTAAATCTTAACTAATGTTTTCATTTTATTCGTTATAACAAAACAATCAAATTTCAATAAAACCTTCCATTATATGCTTGATTAAACCCCGAAAAGAAAAACATTCATTCGCGATGGAATGGTAATACATTAGCTTCAAATGCATGAATAAATTATATTTAATAATTTGTATATCTGTTATTCCTTATCTTTTCAATTAAACTGTAGACGAAGAAAAACAACAGCCCTGGACATCAATAAAGGCAAAGGAAGTATTGAAAGCCCCTATCTGTCTTTGTCTTTTCTTTCTTTTACCAATCAGGTGACATCGGGCCAAAAAACAGCACTTAGATTATTTATCCTTCTCTTTTTCATCATTATATAATTCCGACAGTCTTGTTATTTGTGAGTATACGCCTTGATAGTCACTTGCAGGAAACATGCTTGAACAAGACCGGAAGAACGAAGAATGAGTTCGAAAAAGAAAAGAAAGAAGAAAAGAAAAAAATATATATATCTTTCTATAATACCACCCCCGATTTTATGCGTTTTCTTTCTCACTTCGACCCTCCTCCCCTGTTTTGTATTAGACTTAGTTGGCTTCTTTTTTTTTACAGCGAAGACACCAGAAAAAATGTTCTTGCGGTCAGTGTTCTAAGCTCGAAATTTTGTGTAAGAACACTTTTTTTTTCTCTGGGTCTTTTCTTTGATCGGCAAAGTCTTAAAGATTAAGTATAGTGTAATTGACAGAGAAAAGAAATTTGGGGAAAAAGAGACGACCTTGTATTGCATGCGTGAGTAGACAGTGAGTTCAGAATAGGGTTAATGATAAAGATTAAACAAAATTGCACACTCTGTGAATGATATTGGAATCCTGTGTTACGATTGTTTACATTCTAAGAATTGTTTATAAGACATCTCCTAGGAATTGAATACGTTTCTTTCTATTTTGCTTTAATATTTTAAGCATGGAACGAATTCAGCAAAGCAACTCGTAGAATTTAATCAAAGCAGCGGGAAAACTAAGATGAAGTCTCTATGTTTGACGAAATTTCACGCTTTATGAATGATACTGGAATTCTGTGTTACAATTGTTTACGTACCAAGAGTTGTTTATAAAACATCTCCTTGGAATGGAATGGTATTTTTTATCATAGTCTTCGTCTTTTAAATACTTTGAGCATTGCATTGATCCAAAAAAGCAGTCGTTGGATTTAGTCAGAATGGCGGGAAAATCAAGTTTAAACTTCTCAGTTCATTTTATGAAAGATATCGGAATCCTGTTTTATAATTGTTTATGGTTGCTTTCTATCTTTTCTTCTAAATATTTTGAATGATACCGGACCTCTGTGTTGCTATTGTTTCTGTACCAAGAGTTATTTTACCTTGGAAAAGAATGTTTTTAATCCTATTCTTTTTCTTTTAAATATTTTGAACATTAAATCGATCCAGAATAGCAATTGTTGGATTTAGTCAGAATGGCGGGAAAATCAAGTTTAAACTTCTCAGTTCATTTTATGAAAGATATCGGAATCCTGTATTACAGTTGTTTATGGTTGCTTTCTATCTTTTCTTCTAAATATTTTGAATGATACCGGACTTCTGTGTTACAATTGTTTCTGTAC
This sequence comes from Parasteatoda tepidariorum, assembly GCF_043381705.1. Classification (NCBI taxonomy): domain Eukaryota; kingdom Metazoa; phylum Arthropoda; class Arachnida; order Araneae; family Theridiidae; genus Parasteatoda; species Parasteatoda tepidariorum. Next base: position 72,548,755 of record NC_092206.1, read on the forward strand.
CAAGAGCTGTTTATAAGACATTACCTTGGAGTAGAATGTTTTTAATCCTATTCCTTTTTTTAATAAAAATATTTTGCGCGTTGAATCGATCCAGAATAGCAATTGTCGGATTTAGTCAAATTGGTGGGAAAATCAAGTTTAAACTTTTCAGTTCACTTTCTAAATTATATTGGAATCCCGTGTTACAGTTATTTATTGTTGCTTTTTATCTTTTATTCCAAATATTTTGAGCATCAAATCTATTTATGGATGTGGTGGTTGGAATCTGTCAAAATAGCGGGAGTAATCAATATAATAATTTAAAGTTAAATGAAATTGTTCACTATATGGATGATATCAGAATTCTGTGTTACGATTGTTAACATAATAAGAATTGGTTATTCAAAATAAATAAATAAAAAATAAAAATTTCCTGCAAGCAAAATACTTTATCGTTTTCTTAAAGTTTCTTTTTTTAAGTTGAGAAGTATTTTAAGGAACGAACTGATCCAGTGAAACAGTAACTTTGAATTCAGACAAACGATTGTCCTGTTTCTAATTTTAATAAAATTGCACACTGATGCACGGTTAAAAATAAAATCGATACTTAAGCATCACGAAACTTTCTTCGTTTTTGACGCAACCATTTCCTGGTGCTCCGAGCAAGAACTTCGTCCAAGTGTCAAAATAACTATCGTCCCTTTTTCGAGGTAGAGAATTTCGTCAAAAGTAAAGAAATATTTCATCATTCCATTTATTCCGAAAGTAAATAAATAAATAAAATGAGTCACAAGTAGTTTCTCATGGTATCTAACGGGAGGTATTGTTAATCAATTTTTCATGGGCACTATATAGGTAGAGCAATGTCACGAGAAGGACAGACAAAATAGAGAGAGATATTGCTTGCCTGAAGCGAGACTCGAACCCGTGATCTTCCTCGTATATGATCAACTCCTTGACCCCCACACAAACCGGTCGGCTTGTTTCGTCATTCTAATTTTGATTGTCTAATCTTCCTCTTAGTTAACCATCTCCCATGATCCACCGCAATGAGGTCCCGAGTTAATGAAACATTTTCGTCATATATTTGAGAGTTCGCGTTTCGTCATAAATGACGTGAGTTCGTGACGACATGATTCTCACAATTAACAAAATATAGCTCCAGGATTGCTAAATTGTCAAAAGTGAGAGTGTGAAGGATATCGGAAACCAGTATTAGGAATGCTTACATATTACCAAATACTTATCTACTCGAAATTTTCTGATTATTTTGAGCATCGAATTAATTAATTTGAGTATTGAACCGATCCAGTAAAGCAATCTTTGGAATCTGTCAAAATGGCGGAAAAGTCAAGATTAAGTTTCTAAGTTACTGCGGTGGGAACTGCCCTTGCACCAGAAAGGTTCTGGGTTCGAATCCCGGGCAAGGCACAGATGCTCTTTCCTTCTCTGTATTATCAGTCCTTACTGTGGGAGCAACGTTGGCCCACCTAATTTGGTGCCGGCCAGAAAATCTGCCCTTTTAGATGTCTGTATGATGCCCAGGTGGTTCATTCTAAAAGGTGGGCATGGGGGCGCTTATGAGTGCGAGGAATATTTTTCAATCATTTGTCCGTTCCTTCCCTCATCAATTCCTTTATCTTTTATTATTTCTTCGGTCGTAGCAAATTGCTCATTGCTTAGGTTTAATTTCATTAGTTAATAGATAAAGATGAATAAAATTGCACAGTTTATAAATAAGATGGAATTCCATGTAAAGATTTGTATTGCTTTCTAACAATTATTCATAAATCACCTCCGCGAAAGTATTAATATATTATATAAAAGAAAATTGGGCATCGAGCCGATTCAGAATAACAGTCACAGCTTTCAGTCAAAATGGGTGGGGTGTGAGAATCAAAACTGCTCTTCGAAGACTTTATATGACGTTTTGTTGTGAATAATAAGTATTTTTTATGACTGTTGTGAATTTGTAACAGTTATTCAAGAATGCTAGGTTTTGTCTCTTTTTAGTTAGCGTACCAATTATGAATATTGCGTTAAATGTCAATTTAAAGAAGAAAAAAATTAGTTAAAATTATTAATTTTGTTCAAAGAATCAGGAACTTTTAAAAAGTTGAACTATACTACCGAATATAATTCCTTTTTAAATTTGACTATAAAATAGTAAGGTTTATTTTAAACGAACATTGAGGAATTTTGAGCAATATAGTGAAAAGTCATATTTCATCCAAAAGTGAACTAAGGCCAAGCACCTATCTCCTTTTTTCAGGGCTCTGTCATTTAACAACTATGGTAAAAATGTCACGTATTTTTGACCTGGACAAAACGACGTGAACAGTGCCTGGGCTGGTATCTATCTCTTCAATTTTACCACAACCAACGAGAGGATGTTCATCCACAAGAGATTTTACGTGCATATTGCTGCGTATTCTCAGCATGCTGTTTAATTGGCAGCCAGGATCGAACTCACGTCCTCCAACTGTTTTTCGAAGTGTCTGTAGTCGAATTAAATAATGCTTTTTGCGAATAATATGCTATTTTCTTAACTTATACGAGTTTGCAACAGTTGCACATGACTTTTATGTCAAGTTTAACCCATCTTTAGCCAGTACACTCTATGTTTATTCTGAATATGGTGTAAAACTTCAATATGGAGAAAAGCCACAATTTTGAGAAAACTAAAAGCGTTTGTGGTCAAATTTTTTAATATTTAAAAATTTACTCCAATGCTGAATGATCTGGGTTCATAAAAATTTGCAAAAAATGAGAATAAGGCATTGATTTTGATAATTTTCGTCTAGGTGGAAAAATGTAAGTCAATTAGCGATTTTTTTTAAGAAAAAGGTTAATAACTTTATAAAATATTTTACTTATTTGCCTGTTGTAAAGCCCAGTTATTATTCACGTCCAGATGGTAAACTGTTCGAAAAACTATGTTAAGCGACGCCTTAAGAGGTGCATGTCGTGGCAGAGACTTTTCCTCGCAAATTCTGTTTCATCTCCATTGGTGCATCAAAATTTAAAGTTATGGGTAAAATGAATTCCGACATACATACCTAGTGTAAGAGCTGCGATGGCTCAGAGGATAGAGCGTTCGCCTTCCGATGAGGCGAACCGGGTTCGAATCCCAGTCGATACGAATTCCGCATCCGGCTTGTACCGACCACATTGCTGGCGTGAAATATCCTCAGTGGTAGACGGATCATGGGTTAGAGTCCCCTTGCCGTTGGGAGGTTCTCGTGGTCTTCATCTCCATGTAACGCAAATACGGGTTAGCTCCATCAAAAAGTCCTCCATGAATTCAAAATTTCTCCCAATACTCGGTCCAGGAGTTCCCTTGTCTTCTGAATTGGGTTCAAAACGGAGTTGAACATTGGCAGTCGTAAACCCTAAAGATTGGGTCAGTTGTTCAACGGCGATAATAATAGCTAGGGTAAGTCATGCAGCTTCAAATGTTGAAAGAATATTTTCCGAAATTAAAAATGTAAACAAATTATTCGAGAGGAACTTTCTCACAGCTTAATTCAAACAATACTCTCATAATTTGTTTGATTCTACTATCACGTATATCACACGTCCTTGATGGGTCTTAGCGGAGTCGAGGATCGAACCCCGGTCCCGGACCAGAGACCGATTCTCTAACCACTGGCCACTGCCCTAGTGTATTTTGTACAGACTGTATAGTACTTCATAAAATTTAGAAATAATTCATCTATGAGTGTTGCCAATGAGTGAAAGATTTTTCTAGTATACAATTTAAAATAAATGTCTGAACATATTTAGATATTTACATATTTAGACATCTAAATAACAGCAATTTTTTAGAAAGTTAAAAGAAAAGAATTTCTTAGAAGTGAATAATTATGTTTGAAGTTTTTAATTATTTGTTGTTAATTATTATGTTCTTTCAAATAACTAGGGATAAATATTCATTTCTTTTAATGAATAAATTTCAAAAAATTTGAGCTTGTTACCCAATAATTTGAATTTCTAACAACGAGAATTATTTCATAAGCAGTTGAACCTTCATTTAGTCATTGCTACGGTCTGTTGCATTTTTTAATTAATTAATTAGCTTTAAATTCTTTATTTAGGTTAATCGAGTTTTAGGAATTAATTAACTAAAATTGACTCAAAAAATAGGGGATTTACAGATTTAATATGACTTACGTGATAAGAAACTAAGTAGAACATGTAATTTATTTTTATGAAAAATATTACCCTAATTTGTCTAATGGATGTAAAGGAACATTTTAAACATGTATTTAACATGTTCTGGTGAAATATTACTTATGATTGCAATGTTAGTTGTTTGCACTGTCTATTTTTTCACGTATATATATATACTTTTTTTAAAAGTAAGAATGGAAGAAAACGATCACCATCTAAATGTTGATCTACAAGGCTTTTGTTTACCATACGTTTTTGTCAAATCTATAAGTGCTTTTTAGTATGAAATAGTAAGTGAAGTAATAAATCCTTTTTTTAAAAGTTTGTTTAATTTTTTTTTGTCAATGAAAACTTTCTGAATATAGAGAATCATTTCTCCTTGGAGATTACTGAATTACTTATGAGCAAATTATTTATGTTTTGCGTTTCCAAATTCTCAACGAAAAAATGCACTAATTAATACAAATAAATAATTAAGCGCAAAGTAAATAACAAATAAATTTCAAAAAGGTAAATTAATAAAACATTAAATTAAAAAGTGAAAAATGAAAAGTAATAAATTAATAAAAATATATTGGATAAAAAACACCCAAATGTTATTTATGGCAACAAACTATCATCTAATCCAGACCTGGCCTCCAAACTATTTAACGAGCTATTTTATTGATGAGGAATGTAACAGTGGATCACAATTTAGGTAAACGTGATTTTCGAAGATATAATACAAATGCAGAATGAATAAATGCTTATGGTTATTCTATAATTCAAATATAAAAAATTTCTAGTCTTAATTTTATTTTATAACCGGCGTTGAACAGCCGAGACAATTCTGAGTTTACGACTATTATTGTTCAACTCCGTATTCTTGTAATTTTGAACCCAACCCAGGAAACTCTTCATTGGGAACGGAACTAAGATGCATTTGAGTTGCATGGAGAGGAAAACCACGAAAGCATCCCACGATTCACACAACGGCAAGAGGATTCTAACCCATGATCACTGAGGATATTTTACGTCAAAACTGAGGTCAGTGCGAACCCGGAGCATGATTCGCATCGACCAGTCAATGCTGGGATTCGAACCTAGTCACCTCATTGGGGGGCAAGCGCTCTATCCATTCAGCTTCCACAACTCTTCCAGTCTTAATTAATGAGACATTTGTTTTGACATTTTCTTCGCATGATTTTTATAAATCTATATTTATATCCGACCTTCATATTAGCATCCGATTCTGAAATGGTTCACTGCATAATTAGTTCTCTAAATTAACATAATTTAATGAACCACGTGATTAACTCTTTGTAAATTTCATTTAAAAAAAATAGTTTTTAAAAAATGTTTGGATCCAAATATTTAAAAAATGATTTTTTGGCGGGGATACAAAAGTTGTTTTACTTAACATTGTTGCAATCAAGTTCAATTATCTGTAATTGAAGATTTTATAAAAATAATTCACGTTAGCATAAATTGGACATGAAAATATTTCGCACATGTTATCGTATTTTGCTATTTAAAGAAAATAATATTATTTCAAGATGTTATAAGTTATATTTTTGGTACATGTGCGACGGAAACAAAAGTTGAAATAGAAATATCATATCTTCCGGCAGGACTGCGCAATTTAACATATCGGACCACATGCGACCCACGCGCTGGCCATACCTGAGCAAACAAATCGTATTATAAATTGTTAAGTTTTTGTCATTTACGTAGTTATGTGTCCCTAGTTGCTAAGGTAATACTTTAAGAATCTTTTCTAAAGCAGTTTCCTGCATAACATGAAAGAAAAAGATATGGTAAAACAAATTTAAAAAGAAAGTAAGTTATTAACTTTCATGATTGTTTTAGTGCAACAGTTGTGTACTGAAGATATATATATATATATATATATATATTCTCTAAAAGCTGGTACAAATGACCAGAACGAAGAAATAGCAAAAAAGTGACAGAAAAAGTTTATGCACTTTAAAAACGTTCTTTTTCCTAAAGCCCAAATTCTGGCCCAAAATGCATTACACAAGTGCATTTCTCACGCTATAAACAGATATTCATGATAAATAATAATCTTAAAATCCTATCACTAATATCTGCAATTTCAATGAATTAAATTTCATGAAAAATGGCAAAAAGAGAAAGTAAATAAAAATAAAATAAAATAAAATAAAATAAAATAAAATAAAATAAAATAAAATAAAATAAAATAAAATAAAATAAAATAAAATAAAATAAAATTANTTTAAACACGTTTTTAAGCCCGAATTCTGGCCCAAAATGTATTACACACGTGCATTTCTCACACTATAAACAGATATTCATGATAAATAATAATCTTAAAATACTATCACTAATATCTGCAATTTCAATGAACTAAATTTCATGAAAAATGGCAAAAAAAGAAAGTAAATAAAATAAAATAAAGTAAAATAAAATAAAATGAAATGAAATGAAATAAAATAAAATAAAATAAAATAAAATAAAATAACGTAAAATAAAATAAAATAAAATAAAATAAAATAAAATAAAATAAAATAAAATAAAATAAAATAAAATAAAATAAAATAAAATAAAANCCCATATTTATATGCATTGTCATAGAAAGTTTCGATCGTTTTTTAAGTAATTAATCCTTAAAGACGGCTTTTTGTTGGCTTTAAATGTAGAAGTTGTTGGTTCATTTGCAATTTGCTAAATCCACTAATTTCTTTTTTTTCTTCTTCTTTTCGTTTTCTTAATTCTCTTTTTTCTTTTAATTTTTTTTCTTTTTTAACTTTGTAAAGTAAACTTTTTGACGAAATGTTTAGCAGCATTTATTTTACCTGGCATGCAGGATACATTTTCAATGTTTAACGCGTAAATGTGATGCAATTTTCTATGTTTCCAACAAAATTCAGTATTCAATATTCGGGCACAGAATTTTGATTGAAGAGAAATTACCAAAAATGCCATATGGCCTAATCATTAGGCCGAAATACTTTTGTTTGGAGGAGAAGAAAAGGTGAGGGTGGTAGGTAGGCCGGATGGGAAGGCAGAGGTATAACAATGGGAAACGGAGATGGGAAATGACAGGAAAGAGGCAATTTTCTCCTTTCCTCTCTTTCTCTATCTCTTCCTCTTTTTCACAAATATCATTTATAACCGATTTATGAATTTTTAACATTTCAACCGATTTCTGCCATTTATTAGAATCGATAAAGAGAAGTTAGCAAAAAACCTTTTTAAAAAAGTTAGTATTAGATAAACTAGATAGAGATTAGATAAGGTGAAGATATATTAGATTTTATTTATTTATTTATTTAAGAGGCCCTTCCTCTCTCGACCGAACTCAACTGTCGAAGGGATGGAAGAGAGGAAATTCTAAATAGGCTTTTATTCCTTTTCATTTTATTTTCACAAATAAAATGATGATGGATATTTATTCTATTTCACCCTATCAGAATTTGAGAAATAAAGTGAGCGGTATTTTAAATCCTTTATTAATTTTTACTCACAGAATTAGGCCAATGCAATTCTGTAATCAACGGGAAGGGCCTCTTAAATGAATAAATAAATAAAATTTAATGTATCTTACACCTTATCTAATCTCTATCTAGTTTATCGAATACTAACTTTTTTAAAATGGTTTTTGCTAACTTCTCTTTATCGATTCTAATAAAAGGCAGAAATCGGTTGAAATGTTAAAAATTCATAAATCGGTTATAAATGATATTGAAAGATTTTTAAATAGTAAATAGTTATTAATTTTTAACTTTTGATAAATAATTTATTTTTATACAATTAACGTTAATGGATAGTTCAGTATATCAGTAAACTATATAATTAAACATGACCTGAATATCTCTAAACAAACAAGGTTAAACATTAAAATTTCCTTTTTACGCTTTTCGCTGACTATTTCATGGTATTTAATTTATTATTATTATTTTTTTTTTACGGTATTTGAAAATTAGGCAAGACAAGAAGACACTAACATTAATGTAACCCTATCTTAAAAATTGCAGCAACAGAAATTATTATTACTACATTGTCTTTATATGGAGACAACCGACTGAGATTATGTCTTGAAATAAAATATAATTATTAATAAATCGTAATAATTTATTAATTTATATCAATCATTTTTGACTTTCTTCATTATATTGAATCCATATGTTAGGATTTCTACAAAAATTTTCACGAAAGAGATAATAAATTTGAAAAATTAATTTTATCTGATTTTATTCATTTATTTATTTTTCTAAAAAAACCATGATATTTTTACAGGAATAGCAACAACAACAACAAAAAATCATTAATATATATTTTACTTGAGGAAATTTATGTTAATTATCAAAGTGCGCAGATTTTTTTTTTAACACTCTTAAAAAATTATTTTATTACGAGGATAATCAAAAAGCACTTGTATCTTTTGGTCTTTTCCTTTTACAACTAAGTTTTATTAGTAAAAGATGATGTTAAAAACGTTATCGTTAAAGTGAGTCCATAATTCTGTACCTACAACCCCACGTTCGAGTTTTATATTTAAAAAATTTTTTGCCTTTTTTTTTTTTAAAGAAATTGTAATTTTTCTAACTTTGATGATTGGGGTCGGAGTATAAATATTATTTCATTGAGTTGAAACTTTCCAAATACAGTCAACCCCACTGAAAGGAATACCATCGGTTCCAGCCAAATCTGTGCTATTAAGCGGGTTATTCGATTAAAAGGGGAGTGCTATATTCAATCTTAAATTCTGAATTTTTGTGAAATTTTACTTTTTAATGGTATTTAATGCGTGATATAGCGTTTTGATTAAATAAATTCAGTTTTATGATCAATAAATAATTATAATTAAAACTTTCTGCCTTAGTATCATGAAAAAATATCATTTGAAGTTACATAAATATAAATCAATGTTAGTGAATCATGTTGGAACTAAAATATTATTTGATCCCATCCGAAAAATTCTATAATTGAAGACTGTTTTTTTGTACCCGTTTAATTCATCAATTTATCAAAATTAGATTTTCCCTTTTAGTTTCTACTAAAATTTTCATGACTTGTGCATATTCCTTTCAAGCACATTCAGAATTTTTTTTTTAAATCTTCGAAACTTGAGAATTTCCTAATTGATGCGCTATTTAAGTTGGGGATTTTTTTGAAATTTATTCATTCTAAGATTCATTGTTTGTTTTTTTTTTTT